>NC_051280.1:14312307-14912307 GCF_015220745.1 Sebastes umbrosus | reverse complement strand
GATTGGAGAAAATCATCTAATCACAGTATCGTCATCATCCTACAATTGTGCTGCTTCATTTCCATTCCTCTTTTCCCCTTCTTTCCAACCTTTATTGCGCCCTCACCCTCCCCCCGCCCCTCCTCACCCACTTCAAGCTGTCACATGTGGGAGGTTGTCAGACAGGTGCACCGCAGTGTGGGGGATCTCTTATTAGAACTGACAGACATCAGAGATAGAACAGGGCTTGTGTCAGCATACTGGGGAGACACGGCCTCATTTTCATATTCATATTTTCTCTCTGCCTCAGTCTTTTTCCTCAGACTTTGAAAAATCCTCGTCCCTCCCTCCCTCTCCTCGCTGGTTGTCTACGATTTGAGTCCAGCTATAATTGTTTGCCTTCTCTTACTCTTGCAATGATTAGTTCCTGCTGACTTATTCTCCCCCCTCATTTCTTACAGTCTCGGTTAGGCAGCCAAAGTGATGCGATGGCCATTCAGTCCATACGAAACGTGAGGGGGAACAGCTTCTGTGTGGACTGTGATGCACCCAGTGAGTATAATTATTCACCTCAACAGCTCATTTCTCACTGATAAAGGCCTTCTAGAGTAGGAAACTACGACTTTCTGTGTTTCCATATTTGTTTGTTTCAAAACATTTGATTTAGCGTGGTTTTATAGAGTTATTGCTTTAAAAAAGTACAGTTATAGACTCTTCACAACTGAACTTGATCGCTTGCTGTTACAAAGAAACTACTGATTCAGTTCTTATTTGACCTACAATTACATGTTCATCTATCTGCAAAATATTCTAAAAAAGAGTATGGGTTTACCACTCGCTCGCTATCTGCAATTGTTGCCAGTTATTAGAGACAGAAAATCCAAATTTGGAGAATTAGATGGAGCTAAATGTGAATGAGCTCCACTATGGCTGTGTCTGTAACATCTTTCATTTATGGGCAGTATGCTCCCAAACATAACCATATTTTATTCCCTACTATTTTATTATTTGAAGGAAAAAAAAACGCCATTAAAAAACTACTTGAAGAAGTGACATTGAGACCCTACTGTAGCTTATTCTGAGAAAAGTAAGTCAACTTTTGAGATGATGTTGTAATGTTATATTTGCTTTAAAGGTAACTGTAACATATCCTACAATATTTGATTGTAGTGTCAACATTTTTCCTATAGCAACTCATATTTTCCTCAGTGTTGATTTTATACCTGGTTACTTTATTGAACACGATAGCCTCTTTTTCATTTTTTCACAATAAGAATCAGTTTTTATTTGCCCAGTACATACATACAAGGAATGTGACTCCGCTTTAATGCATCCCCTTAAACGTACTTACATAGCAATAGAAAAATAACAGCTAGGGACAAGGACAACAAAGCTGGAGAAATAAAGGTGAGGAATAGATAGGACTAGTATGTACACAAGTAGTGGAAAAATAGGTGTATATATAAATATTACATAAATCTATATATAAAAGCACCAATCATCAACAATAAAATAAGCATAAAATAAAAAAATGTGTATACAAGTCAAGTGTTCTTTAAGTGTAAACAGTACAAATGGTGCAAATAAATACATTTTGTTATCATATCATAATGCAACCTACTGTAACTTATAGTATCAGCAGTACTTAACTTTATTTTATTTTACCAACCCAGTTATCCCACCCAGTAAAAAGAACAAAATATTAGATATAGCTGTAAAATGAACACATTAGTTAAACTTGCATATTAACGGTGAAACATAAGGAATGCCACACCGACGGTGACGGTACACAACTTGGTTTTACCCGAAACTGTACACTTTCTTCACTGATAGGATATTTCTTAATTGCCTCAGAGCCAATTTAACCAGTTTATCTCGAGCTAAAGGTGTCAGAGTTAATATCTAGCGACTTTTACAGGAAACGCAACTTAATGCATTTCCTTGTTGGCTTCAAGACTCAGCCATGCTGAATACTGTTTGTTCTATTCTTGCCCATCATGCCCATTACACAACGGGGACATTTTTTTGTCTGTATTTCACACGTCAGTATATTTTTTAAAACTGTTGTTTTTGTCATGAGTACTTTCACACAGAACACAGATATTACGCTGCAAATCCACTTATATCGTTCTTACCTTTCACAATAAAAGCCCTAGATATATACACTATGTAACTTAGAGCGTTTCACTAAAAGGAAACTAAAGTAGCTTACAGTAGATTAGGCTATACAACAATTGCAGATGCTGCTCTGGGTCAATAGGATGCTGGTTTTGTCTTCTGCCTGCACAAATCTATTCAAACCTTTTATTGAAAACGTGTTGCAGACGTCGAAAATTTGCATCGCTGACGTTATGAATAGTTTTGATGTGAAATTTTTGCACGATTATTTCGCATTTTCATGACGTTTATTCATCATGCCCCCGGTGTGTAAAGGCCTTATATCTAAAAACAAAATCATCAGACGTCTAAAACTCATGTTATCAGTGCAGATGCAGATTATACTAAGATCAAAGTTTACAGTTAAAATCATGAAAATAGAATTAAAATAAAGTTAAGATTCCTGATTTCGTTTCCATAACTAGAAGTTATTTTTTGGGAAATTAAAATGCGGAGTAATCTTTACAAAAACCTTTAACAGGTTACAGAAAAAAACATCGTGTTCAGACTCATTCATAAAGCGTCTCTTGTTCCTTCTCTTACTCTAGTGTTATAATGATTTCTTCTCCTCTATCATGTAGACCCAGACTGGGCCAGTCTGAACCTGGGCGCCTTGATGTGCATCGAATGCTCCGGGATCCACAGAAACTTGGGCACCCACCTGTCCCGGGTCCGCTCCCTGGACCTAGACGACTGGCCGGTGGAGCTCAGCATGGTGATGACGGCCATCGGTAACGCGATGGCCAACAGCGTATGGGAAGGCGCTTTGGAGGGTTACGCCAAGCCGGGGAGCGACAGCACCAGGTTAGCATCCTTCTACAAATAAAGGTGCTGCTTAATGATGCGTACAGAGATTATAGAATGGGAAGGCAGCGCCGTCTTCTCTCCATTACCTGCCGTTTATTAGCCACCCACATTTCAGCGCAGGCAGTTCACACCGCAAAATGCTCCATAAGAAGCACCAGGGGTCCATAAATGTCAGCCTGCTGAGCCAAGAACACAGTATTTTATGTTTGAGCATCAGTCCGTCCTGTACACATTGATCACAATGCCTCTGTTTTATTTGAGTCAGTACTTCGTTGGCATCTCTATCCTTCAATCTCTTCTTTTTAGGATATAATATCTAATATTTCAAACAGAGTATCTGCCGTCTTGTGCGTCTGTCCCTCTACTAACTTCACTTAAAAACCATAATTCATGAAAGGAATGTCGTGGGTGACATTGTTTTGCACTAACCTGAGAAATGCCCCGACTAGCTACAAATCCATCAAGTTTGTCACTTGACATGTCAGCGCTAATCAGGAAAAGATCTTTTAATCTAAACCACATAGGGAAACCAGCCCGAGCCTTTTGTTCCGGCTCCATATCAGTGAGAGTTTAAAAGGATAGTTCGGGTGTTGTATGAGGTATTTATGTATTGTCAGTATATTACTTACATGAGATGACGTTCAGCACGCCCAGAAAGGAGTTACGGCACGGAAGAAAAGCAGTGTACTGCTGTGAAACGTATTTTAGCCACCTTAAAGAAAGGCCCACCTAAAAAAAATCAACATCAGTTTACGTTATATTTAGAATATCTTCACTGGTTTACTTTGCGGTGATCCAGCTTTACAGTCTAGTTCCAACGTTATCTATGCTCTCGCCAAAGCAACCAGACTCCATTGAAAAAAACAGTAATTTTAGTAATTTTAATGTGACTTTGGTTAGTTTGGATTCCCCAAAGTTACACAATAGCACGAACAAACTAACCGATGGAGGAAGCGGTAGACTAGCAACCCCTCTGCAAGGTAAAATTACATGTTTTTTCAACGGAATCTGGTTGCTTTGGCGAGAGCATAAATGGATACAACGGCTTTAGTTCCTCGTCATAAAGGGCTGTCTGACAGCAAGGTAAACCAGCAAACATATTCTAAATATAGTGTACACTTAAATCGATTTTTTTTAGGTGGGCTTTTCTTTTAGGTGTCTTTCTCCCATGTCGGTAATCCTGTCTAGTTCTCCAAGCTGGGAGGTAATAAACTACCTCATACAGCCCCACTTCAACACCCGAACTATCCCTTTAATCAGAAGTAGGGATGTGGAATCTCTACAAACTTATGCAACTTACTTAACCAAAGTTTTCTTTTTTTTTACTTTTGGAACCAAACAAGTAGCTTTCCATCTTTTTAATATTTATCTCTTAAATTATTCTTTGCCACTTACCCCGTGCTGCCCTGCCCTAACTTACCCCAACGACTATCTGCTCCCTTCCCTCTGAGGTACCCAGATCTGGTAGGAGGATTGTTTATCTCTTGGTGACAGGTGAGACCTAGCGTCCCAGTCTGACTAATGACCTGCTGTGTGGCTGTGCAGGTAATTAAGCACACCATTATGGCTAAACCCCACCCCAAGAGCCAGGCCCTCGGGCCCCAAGCTGCCGTGTCACATATCCATCACATAGGGCCGGGTCATCACTCTGTCTGTCACAGCAAAGACTGTCTGTAGGCTCTCCCTGGTGGCATTAGACTGTTTTAACATCACAGCTTTGTAACTTTGTTACGAAAAGTGAGAAACATAGCTGCTTTCTTTTTTTTACTACTACTACTACTGCTGCTGCTTCTGCTGTTCTTGCTGTTGCTGCTATGGCAAAAAGGTATATAAATATAATATAAATACAATTTTAAGGCTCTACTAAGGACCATGTTGTGTTGCCGGATACCACATAGATTAAATTCATGTACGATAGCAAATGTATTTGATATATTAGCAGACACAATATCACATGCATTTTAGCAGTATAAGCAGTAGCTGTTTATTTGTTTGCAGGATAAATCAAAAAGTTTTGCACCAAATTTCACCAAAATTTGTCAAAAGTTGGGCCATTGGCCACAGAACAGTTACCTGGAATCGTAGCTGGATTCTCGCGATGTCACAAGATCACGCTAGAATCGCAGGATCACATATCACACGGAAATCCATCTCGTCAGGTTTCAAGTGCGTCCGGCTTGCGTCCGGCAAGCCAGAGCACGGACCGATCAGCATCCTGTGAGGAGCTACTGCAGCTACAGACTTGATTAGGTGTGTGAGACGACACAAAGAGATGGTTGTTTGTTCTAAACAGCAATGGTGGCTCCTAAAGAGGTTAGCGTAGATACTGCTATAGCATCAGAGCTGGAGAGTATTCCTTCACTGAAAGAAGCGCAAAGAACAGCACTGAGGTCTTTTCTAGATGGAAAAGATGTTTTTGGTCTTCTACCGCCCGGCTTCGGTGAGAGTTTGATAGACAGGAGGGTTCATCCGATCACCTGCCAAGTATTTTTTAAAAGGTCCGGCCTATTTTCCAAACAGTTGCCAATGACAGCTTCTCAGATGGTTCTAACAAACCATCTAGCAGGTCAGGTTAACAGAAAAATGTAATGGTTTTAAATTTTTATTTAGTGGATTTTGCAACTTTGGTGGAGGTGCGTATACTCTTGAGTGCCTTCTTGTTATTTTGACCATTTAAGATAGTGCTTTAGTGGATTAATACAATACATTACAATTCGATTGTCCACCATTGTGGAAACATGTTAACTGTTCAACATGTAAAACTAGAAGGGCACTCGGAGACCGCTGACCTCCGCCAAGACCAAATGCCCTATCTTGCAATATTAACAGTAATTCATGTATCCCCCTGTGATGCTACACCCTTCCATCAAGTTTCATGAAAATCGGGCCAGTATTTTTTCCATATTCCTGCTGCTGTATAAAGTCTAGAGCTGCTCCATAGACAATGAATGGGGAGAGATGTTCTAGATGACACTGAGAGCACCCAGGGGAATGTTCTGAGTATAAAAAAAAACGAAAAATGCGACTTTTTTCGGAACATGGTCGATTTTCGTTGAGTTTTCACGCCACGAATAAAGGCATCAACCAATCAAGTTGTATGGAATGGGTTGAGTTGCGCCTATATTTATGAAACAGCAACACAGAGGCTCCGTGGTCTGAACCAAGATGGCAAACTTTATTACTACTTTCAACCTTGACAAAGGCAGCACAGACCAGATCCACTCCTTTCATTCTTACCTTTCACAATAAAAGCAATAGACATACAATATTTACAGGCGAGCGTATCGCATTTTTGTGTTGTTTATTCATCAGTGTGTAAATGCCTTTACTTCTCTGGTTCCTGGCTTTGAGAGGGAGAAGCTCATGTTCACAAATATTGATTGAACTTTACAAGGCCATGGGAATAACATATTGGAATTCTTAATTTATGTGGTGTTCCCCATTAACTGTGAAAAAGTGTAAGTGAGTACTTTAAAATCTACTTTTTTCTTGTCAATGGAGCAGTTCCAGCGTGCACTTTAGCACAAAATCACTGCTGGTCATAGACCTTTTCTTACTTTCGCCATGTAAAAATAAGTTTCAGTTTGCTAATGTACAGTTTTTCATTGTTTTTTCATTCCACCAGTCGTCTCGGGCCTTTTCCTCTTGAATCCATCCTACGCTCTCCGGCCAGTTCAGAACTGAATGATGGCCTACAGTTATTTATTGAATGGTATCCGTGCTAAAGTGCTCCACTGTGGACTTGATGAAAGATTATTGATGTTGATTCCTCTCCCTACCACTGTCAGTCCCATGTCGCCTCGGGCAGGAAGGTTCTTCATTGTCTAAAAAATCCGATCTTATCCCGCAGCAGCATCTCCATTAGTCTTCACTGTCAAACAATAAATCTCATTTGCGGCATAACTAATCTTCAGACAAAACACAGCAGTTGTAAATATCATATATGGCCACTGGTTATTGAGATGCTGATGATTTTGTAGCTGATAGATTGTGGATGAAACGTTGGTATCAAATAATTTTGCTTTATCACGAAATGATGAATTATAACCAACTTTAATGGGATGTAGTTTTTTTTATTTCTTTGTTTTAACACCATAAATCCTGACCTGACTCTCTTTCTGCTCCTCTTAACTTGAGCGGAACACATATGAGATTTTAATTGTGTCACATCGGTGACATGCAGCAGCTTTGTGATGGCACCCAGGCAGGCAGTGTGTGGCTCCCGAGTCCCACTAAACATTAGTGACACCTAATCTAAACGATTCAGTAACTACCTGAATATCAGCTCAGTGTCTGATTGAATGTCTCCTGCAAGACTAGTTTTACCCCTTTGCATTTTTGAGATTTAACTTAAAAGCATTCATCCACAAGATCGGTTTAGCTTATGATATTCTGGATCGGAAGAACACAATATATAGATTTGTCGTATGCAGATCCGCACAGCAACATCAGACTGATTACAGGCATCATAATGGGAAGATTGCTTATATCATATTCATATGTGTATGTATATGTGTCACCTGTTTTTAGACCTTGTAGATGAATGCATGGCACCGCTTTCTAATAAGAAACCCTTGATAAAGTTGTAACTAATGGCTTTTTAGATCAGTTATAAGTAGGGCTGGAAGTCAATTGAAATATTTTATCGCGATTAATCGCATGATTGTCCATAGTGAATCGCGATTCATCGCAAATTATCTGTTCAAAATGTACCTTAAAGGGAGATTTGTCAAGTATTTTATCCTCTTATCAACATGGCAGTTTGCAAATATGCTGCTTTATGCAAATATGTGTTTATATTCATTATTGTAAATCAATTAACAACACAAAACAATGACAGATATTGTCCAGAAACCCTCACAGGTACTGCATTTTGCATAAAAAATATGCTCTAATCATAACATGTCAAACTGCAGCCCAACAGGCAACAACAGCTGTCAGTGTGTCAGTGTGCTGACTTGACTATGACTTGCCCCAAACTGCATGTGATTATCATAAAGTGTGCATGTCTGTAAAGGGTCAGGTCAAGGGACCCCTCTGAAAATGTCCGTGCCAGTTTTTCCTCGCCAAAATTTAGCGCAAGTTTGGAGCGTTATTTGCTGACACGCTAGTATGACATGGTTGGCACCAATGGATTCATTTGGCTTTTTAGTTTCATATGATATCAGTATCTTCACTCTAGCTTTAAAAATGAGCTCACTACAACCTCAAAATTGCAAGTTGCGTTAAAGAAATTAGTGGTGTTAAAATTAATTTGCGTTAACGTGTTGTTATCGTGTTAACGTTGACAGCCCTAATTATAAGCTATTAATAAGAGCACATTTTGGATTGTCAGGTTGTAGAAAGTCCCTTTTATTTGGTAACAATGCAGTTATAAATGTTGTTAATCCATCAATAATTGCTTTCTAATAAGCCATCAAGTCTGCAAGTGTTGATATTTTGTAAAAAATTGTTTTTTCCGGATATCCTGAAGGTAAGAAATCCGATGTTTCAAACAGCCAAAGTGATTTTTCTCAACCAGGCAACCCAAAAGTTGTTCTTATTCATGGCTTACAACTGATCTACAATGAATTAATAATGTTTTAACCATTAATAAAGCCATTAGTTACAGTTATAACCCCTTTATAAAGGACGCCCTAATTAAAGCGGTACCTGGCTATGCTACAGTTAAATCCATGATGATAAATTTGTGCGCGTCCATCCTGCATCGTGGCGGATCTCTGCAGTCAGCATATTGGAGGGGAGTTGTTCTTTTAATTAGCACCTGGGAGTCGTCGTGTTTTGCACGTCACCTCTAATTGCTTGGCGTGCTCGTGATAGAAAACACCACCGACTATTTTGACGGATACTGTGGGGGAGGTCCAACAGCTAACTTTACCTTTATCGTCTACTGGCACACACTGAAACACACACACACACACACACACACACATACACAGACACCAGTTCTCATTTGGGGGAGATGTCCCGGAGCGTGGACGGATGTGGACGGCTATCCCTCACTGACGCGGCCCTCTCACTGTCACCCTCTGTAGGCTCCGCGCCGCCCTCGGCCACAGGCAGGTAATAGCTCTGATGAGAGCCCTCCACTTTGTTTCAGAAATAATTTGCCACTCCTGCCGCCTGCAGGGGCTGCGTGGTAATAAAAATGAATCACACCGCTAACCTCTCCAAACCTGGCCCCCGCTGCCTCTTTTAACCCCTTCTGCTCCGGCGGTGGCATCTTTGCTCGTCTTCCTGAGCTGTGTGTTGCGTTTACAACGTCTAATGCATGTGGTCACTAGATTCCTGTTATCCACAGTGGCCTCTTATCCTCCAAGTTATTCCTCAAAACACCAGGGCAAAGCTTCGGGGCTACTCACAGGTTAGGAGTGCTGGAACGCCAACTCTCAAAAGAGCTTTTAGAATAGCCGGCCTTGCCAGGAGCCCTGGTGGAGGAAGAGTAATTAATTAAGACAAATGAACGGCTGGGTCTTCCCATGTCCTCCCTCTCTCTCTCTCTCTCTTTCTCTCTCTCTAAATGAAACCCACAGGTCAGTAATTAGCCCTGTGTGGGAGAAGTGGTACCACAGCCACTAATTGCCCACATGCCACCGGGTTCCAGACCCAGGTACAGGAAGGACTGATTCATTACGGCGAAGTCTACTTAACTTAAATATTGTTAGTATTATAAAATCATAACAAAAGGTTCCTGTCTGAAAGAGAAAAAGATCAGTCCCTTTATGTGCCGGAGAAAGTGAAATGTGTACGTACGTGCAGCAGGCTGCATACAGAAGCGGGGCATGTGTTATCGTCCCCTCTGCTTTGTATGTGAGGCGAGGGTTCAGCAGGGGTTAACAGCATGAGCATTTAAGGGTGTTAGTCTTGCTGGCACAAAAACACAGCCACTCCATCATGAGGAGTCTGACAACCTCATTAATGTCACAATATATTCAACTCATCCCTCTGCCTGCCTACGGCACCCAGATGCTCTCCCGTTTGGCCTCTCTATAGAGCGCCGCACAACAACCTTTTGAATTGTGGTCATCTGTTCAGACCGCGCTCTCTGGAAGCGAGAGACAAGTCTTCCACTTGTAAAAATATTTGTCTTAATTCTTTCGCAGCTGTTCTTCTCAGAGCGGAGCGGTCTACACTGTACCCGCTGGACCATAGGAGGCCTTATTTAGCACTTTTGCTGCGGCGTTTACTGTGTTGCTCCTTCATTTCTGGCCCTTAGCAACCTTTGATGCTTTGGGGCCCAGCTTTCTGTCCCTGTTGTGTTCACTTTTTTTTTTCATCTCTGTCGTTTTTCCCTCCGAGCCCCCTCTCTGTCTTTCTGCTGCTGTCCCTCTTCCTCACTCTCTTGTCTCTTCCCTCCCCTCGGTTTGTGGAAGTGAAGCTGCTGGCTGCATGGGAATCGGTCCCATACAAGTTGCCCACCCCCACTGTGAGGTCTGTTCAGGCTGGTCAAACCCCAAGACCCCCCTCCACCACCACCACCATTTCTCCCCTTCACTGCGTCTATTTGATGTGTCCGCAGTGAATTTGGATCCTCGGGGAAGAGTAGGAGGAGCTGTGGAAGCTTTGATTGTTTAGGAGGACTCAGTGTGTGTTTGAAAGATGGGCGAGTGGTGGGACGGACGTCCTCCTCTTCCTGTGCACCTTTATTGCAGGCAGTCAGATTGGTCATTCCGTGGCTGGCTACTCCACCGCTGGCTCCGCCCCCGCCGTCTCAGTTTCCCCTTCCCTTCTTATAAATTCCCGTTCGCCTTTTGTCTTTCAGGCTTGACTAATTATCCTTGTTTGTCCCTCTTTATTTGAATCCAGTCATGTGTTCTTGACTCCGTGGGCTGGGTTTAGGAGAATCATTCCGCCATTTGCCACTTAATTAAGTCAGGGTCAGGATCCATTGCTCAACGGCGAGCTGAAAGGACAGAGCTCTAATAGAATTATAAAAGAGGCCTTTCTCTACTGTTAAGGCTGCCTTTATCTAGGTGGGCTCTGCGTCGTCAAATGAAAGGGGACACCAGCTCTGGACAGCGGCCCGTTTCCACTTTAGACTGAGCATTTTGATGTTTGCCCAAGATTTCTTTCACATGAAATCCAATGTTAAACAAATGATTATCAGCTTTTGAGATGACTCTGAATGATGGAGGGAAGTTCACGGCGAAGCAAACACCGCTTGTTTTTTAGTTGAAAGAGACACAGGCATTTTTATTGGGAACTTTAAGCTCCCCTCTGTCCCCTAAGCAACAGAGAGATTTAGAACAAGCATGTGCTCAAAGCCAGGGTGGGGAAATTGGTGTCTGTTGGTGCCTGGATGTGTGTGTAAGAGTAACCATCAGTTCAATTTCCTAAATATCCCCCCATGCTGTGAAAATTCACTCTCCTTTCCCTCTCCAGCTCCCCTCCTACTCCGTCCTGGCGCTTTGACATGCTAAATCTGCTGATTTTATTTTTCTTCCTCCTGTGGTGAGGAAGTGTCCTTTTCAAGGGTCTCAGTTTTCCCCCTGACTGTCTAAACCCTACCTCTGTTTGGATTGTTTTTCTATTTCAAACAAAAGACAGAGGCAGGATTACCATTTCACTTCCTTTCACACTCTGTCTTTCAAGTGGCAGGAATTTTTCAAAAAACCACTGCCCCAGCTGCTTCTGCTTTTTATTTTGTTTGTAAAAGTAGACGTGTGGTTTAATTCAGAGCTCAGCATCAGCAGTGAGCGAGGCCTTTTTTTTTTTTCCTGCAGGTCTTCGGGGCTGATTTCGTAGCGGAGGCTAACAAAGTGTCCTCGGGGCTCCTTTCTGAGATGTTGACGTCTTCTTAATGGCTCTCCTCAGCCTTTTTGTTTCACATCTTGGTGCTAACTTTCTGCCTCATTTAGCTCATATCAATTCACTGGGCTCTACACATTCAGCATTTCATTCATGGGCGAGCTTTCTGAAACAAACTTTGGACAACAGCCTCTAAGTGGTTGTTTTTAAACAGATTTTTGTTAAAGGTTGTAGATTTTTGACAGTTAGTTGTAGAGTTTTCATACTTTATCCTCTTTGGCAATAAAAAATTAAGACGCTTGTTTTCAAAGAGTCGACCGGAAATAAGAGGGGAGGGCAGGACGGCCCCTTCCTGTTCCGAGCAGTCCGCTGGTTCTAAGGCCAATTGATTTTCTAACAGCCTTGTCCACACATAATGACTGAGTAGGGATTGATGGAGGGCTTACACCATAAAACTCTGAGCCACTGCAATTGCCTGCCATTAGGGCTGTATTGTTGCTCACAATACCCTCACCCTTAAGAAAAGATTGTCTTATGGTTAAAGGACTTTCTCCTCCACATTCACCTCGAGGTCACAACGAAAATGCACCCATATGCTTATAAACGCAGCAGCGTTAAGACTATTTTAAGATGTGGGTTAAGTTGCTTTATGAGCTTCCGGTGGCATTTTGCAGTTAATCAATCTGTGCCGGGGAGCTGATAAAGACCTGCGCCTCTTCCATCATATCCTTAACTCCTGCAGTTAGGGCCGGTGCCAGGCTCCTCTGTGCAAGACAGACTGCTCTGTGAAGTGAGCCTGGCAGCTGACATATGAGTCTGAAAATGGTTGCTGTCTGTGGTGAGTTGGCAGCCTTGACACCTCGCCGCTAAGGTCGTAATAAAGGAGAGTGACTAATGTTGAACTGGTTACTATTGTTAAAACTGCTGCTGTCATTGAAAATGAGCTATTTGGGGATCTACTCGGGGTCAGTTCACACAAATGAAAACATATTTTCTCTTTTATCTCTAGTAGGGGTGGGGGAAAAATTGATACAGCATAGTATCACAATATTTTTTGCGTGACAGTATTGTATCTACAGTATACACGGACGTCAAGTATCAATCTTTTATTTAACCTCTTAACAATCCGATGGCCCGATTGGTATCGATTGGTACTAACCATGTCATGTTAGCTTGTCAGGAAGAACGCTAAATAACGCTCCATAGTTACGCTTAAATTTTGGTGAGGAAAAACTGGCATGGCCATTTTCAAAGGGGTCCTTTGACCCCTGACCTCAAGATATGTGAATGAAAATTCTGAGATGAACAGAGTGAAAACTGTATCTTAATAGATAAAACAGATGTTGACAATTTGGATAATTTGCAGTTGAAAAAAGATAATGAATTGCAATATGTAAGAGATAATGTACAGCGAGCCGGTCATTGTTGTGAAAGAATCCCCGACAGGGCGATGCTGTGAACCCCGAGGTGAAGCTCTCATCGCCCTGAAGGGGATTCTTTCACAACAATGACCCGCTAGCTGTACATTATCCCGCTTATTACACAGCTACTTACTGAAGAAATCAATATTTTGGTACACAGAAACGGTCCTCCAGAGTCCGATATCAGAACTGCGCCCATAGCAACGGTCTGCTATACATATTAACAGTCTGTTAAACAGAAATTACAGACAGCAGAACGCCATGATTGACCAATCGGAATCGAGTATTCAACGCAGCCGTGTAATAAATTGCAATATATCTTATCGCAATACTCAGCATATCGCAAAATGTTTAAAATCGCAATAAGATTGTATCGTAACTTAAGTATCGTGATAACATCGTGGGGTCTCTAGTGATTCCCACCCCTAATCTCTAGTGGTTCTAGATAGGTTTTGGTTTCACTCAAGCAGGTTTTGAGATATCGCTCTGACATTACCCCGATTCCTCTTATTCAGTAGGGACTTTATCTTCATTAGAAAGTATATCCAACGAGATCTGTGGGTTATTTAGAGTGAAGTAACTAGGACATTTTTTTTCTGAAAAGAGATATTACTGTTGATTTTGTTTAAGATTGACAATATTCTATATTTTTCTTTTGTCGACAAGTCCCATGAAAAGACCAAAACTAACAATGCTTTGATTTTACTCAGTAGAATTTGTCTCTGTAGACAAAATCTGATACAGCTCATTACTCTGTGCCATAGACATTCACTGCAGGGTTATTATAGTAAATTAAAACAAAAGTAAGCAGTGAAAAATATTTTTTGTAAACTGAAACTAAATAAAAACTATATCCTTTAAGAACAAATAAACTAAAACTATACAGTTAAAAACTATATTGGTAAAAAATAAATAAATAAAAATAAACGTAAATTCATTTCAGTTTTAGTTTTTTTAGCTTTTATAATATATCACAAATGAAAAAAAACTAAACGGCTCAACTCTCATGACATTGAACCACAGAAATGGAATGGACTTGACTTTCCAGGAGATGGTGCCATGTCGCAATTGCTTCACATCGGACACTAAAGTAGCGCAAAGACTAAACAATAAACATTATGGCCATTCCTACACAGTTCTCCAACCATGTATTTTGTATGTATATGTATGTAGCTGCATACTTCTGAGACGTTATGCTTGGCCCTAACAAAAACAAACTAACAACTACTGTAAAACTAAATATATAAAAACTAAACTAAACCTAAAAACTGAAACTAAACTAAAACTAGCAAACTCACCCTGAAAACGAACTAAAATCAAACTAAAATGAAATCGAAAAGTCAAAACTAAAATAAAATAAAAACTAATTGAAAATTCAGAACTATTATAATCTTATTACAAAGTTGTCCAATAACTATTAAAAACACATCAGTGAGCCACACTGTTGTGCTGTTTGACATGTTCCTTCATTATGATGAACACTGTAGTTTAAGTCGATCCCACAAACACCGTGCTGCTGCTGTAAATACACTAGGGCACCAAATGTGTATTGATCCACAGCTGAAAATAGTCCCCAACAAATGCACTATTTACTTCTGTTTGAGTAACATTTGGTCAAATCTACAATGTGCCGCTGTTTTAGGAAATTGTTGAGCCTTGCTTGTACATATTTCTTATATTTCTAATTTCTTATTCTTATTTGTATTTGTATTTATATTCTCTACATATGTTGTGTTTTATATTGTATCATTATGTAAAATTTAAAATATATTTACAGTTTACATACTCCTTTATTTCTATTTTCTTACATTTCTTTATGATTTTATAAAAGAGCAACTGTAACGTCCCAGTTTCCCCCCGGGGAAGTGTTTCTGATTCTGATTCTGAAAAAAAATAATATAAAATAGCATCAGCTTTATCCTTTAAATGTCATTTTACTAACAAAATTCCATTCATCTCCATTGCATCGAGGTGGAAACAGAAATCTCAAGTAGCTCAATTATAACAAAATGTGTCTACGTGGCTAAATACTTCTTTTGTAAATAGGGTGAACCAACCCTTTAATATATGATGATAAATATATAATTTCATGTTGTAGATGTGATGTTTCGTTGCTCATCTACAAGGTTGACTTTGGTAATGAAGTTGTACTGTTGGAGTTTGTTGTCACTGTGATTATGATGAAATAGAATTAGATTGTCGGTTAGTACTGGTCCTGCTAAGCCTCGGCCCGTTGATAAAGAGTCCCACGAGAGCCTTGTCACTCCAGCCAGCGTCGCCGCTTCAACTTATCCGTACAAACCTTCTCCTCTCTGTCACTCACCCACAAACCCAAACAACAGCCTCTTTCTGCTCCCCTTATCACACCGGCTGACAGGGTCACAGGGTTAGCGCCACACTGGGCATGCTCAGTCATTCACATATTGATATTGATTTTGTTCTTTATTTGGACAGTTTGTATGTGGGCAGAGAATGAAACGGGGGGGGTGAAGATGGAGAGCAATAGATAGAGTTCTGCCTGGCGATAGAGGATGGAGCCTTCCCTCTGCCTCTATTCTCTGCTGCAAGGCTGGAGTGAAGGAGCCCCACATCCCACCGTCCCTCTCTGGCCGCCATTCAGCCCCATCGATCTGACTCAGGGCCCAGCCACCCCAAGGGAGACCGGGGCTCCGAGACACACTGCCTCTTTTGTGGAGGGGATCCACCAGTTCAGACTGACAGCCGACAGCGCTGATAAAAACACGTCCCCCTCCTTCCCCCGTATTGTCAGCGGCAGACATGCTGTTCAAGATGTGTAACCTTTAGAAAGCTGGCCAGGCTCTAACCGTCTTGCTGTCGACCTTAATCACTAGGAAGTGGAATATTGCCCAAAGCGTCACAGCCTTTGGCATTCTCTCATCTCTGCAGCCAATCTCACTGTATTATTTCCCACTGTGATAGTGGAGGCTAGTGGCTTTCCTGTGCTCTGATAATCTAGAAACGTCTCTTTAGTGAGTCTCTTAGGCCAATTACTGTAACACTTCCCTCGTGTGTTTACATTCTACCTTTTGTCTCAAAATATAAATGATGTGTTGAAAGCTCTCTTAATTTAGCTGCTAAATAGCTCCTAGTTGTGTACATATGTTCGCCATGTTTCCTCCAGCCTGACCTGTAGCTTCCCCTGTCGTTTCCTTCCTCTCCAGGGAGGAGAAGGAGCGCTGGATCCGAGCCAAGTACGAGCAGAAGCTGTTACTGGTGGGCCTGCCCCAGTCGGACATGCCCCTGGGGCAGCAGCTACTTCGGGCGGTGGTGGAGGACGACCTGAGGTTGGTGGTGGTGCTGCTGGCCCACGGCACCAAGGAGGAGGTTAACGAGACCTACGGGGACGGAGACGGACGAAGCGCTCTGCACCTCTCCTGCGCTATGGCCAACGTGGTCATCACACAGCTGCTCATCTGGGTGAGTCGGCTCCTCCGTCTTAAGAGGGGAACGGTCAGAGGTGGATGAACGTTGTTATTGTAGGAATTTAGTGTTTGGTGATTTAGGAGTTGAAGTGTGAAAAGAAGGACTTCCCAACAAACGGCAAACCTCTTTAACCGTACCAGATGTGCCAGTGTTTCATTACAAGCCCCTCGACACAGACACTAAGTGTCTAAAAAAACTTAATTACTTGGATTTTTATTTTTCATAGTTAGCTGTTAAATGTTATTTTCTGTAAGTTTTGGAGAAGTTCCTTGAAGGAAATTCCTCTGGAAATCAGTAACTGCCTATAAACTTAACTAATCTCTAACTAAAGTAACTGTCTCAGCTACAGTTAGTATTAGATTGCATACTTATTTCCAAGAGACACTCTAGGAAAGTGCTCAGAATCTACAGAGCTTAGAAATAGAATGAGAGTAGAATGAACATTGAACTGTTTGCTGTGGTCATTTGACTTGTTCAAGAAAAGGGTGATTGATGTTAATTGTTATATTGACGACACACGTCAGTGGGGCTGTAAAGTGTGTCACACTCACTTGACAACTCTGTTATGGCTTATCGTCCACACTAAACCGCCGTTTTCCTTCTTGTCTTGGCTCGTCATGTGGCCTGGGTCTATAATCACATTCATAATTGTCAACGTCTGTGTGTCCTAGTCTGCTACAAAGCCAACGGTGCAAACTTAACTGAAATCTTACCAACGTCGTATTACTCCACTGCTCGTTTGGTCGTTGCTGCAAAACCTCATCTCAGTGAGTCAGATTCTTGCTGCAAGTCAGTTTATACGGAAGTTAGACCATCCGACCATCCTGTTATGTTGATTTGAATGGGAATGTCCATTCTCATTGTAATCCTATGATACAGATTCACAAAATAAAGCATTACCATTTTTTCCCCAACATGGTAGTTGCTCTCCCATGGTTGCTAAAATCCTTAATTTCTCAGAAAAAATACAGCTGCCTGGTGGCTACAGCCGTGAGAAAAACATGTTGTTTGGCAAGTATTGTTCAACATTTCAAAAATGTATTTTGAATTCTAGTCAAGATTCAATAGATCCAAGATTGTCCAAGATGCCCACTATGTAATTATGGGCAAATATGTGTGAAATGGACAAGATAGGATATTTCTATGTAATGTTAAGGACCAGCCATAAAGCGAATTACATCGTTGTGGGTTTGAATATTTCACCAAATATGAGAATTAATATATTGTCATTTTTATGAAGTGTTGACAAGCAGATATACAACATACTTTATATCTGATATTGTCATATCAGGCCATACAACTTCAATGCTTCTGCAACAAAATGTTCAAGAAGTTAAAGTATGCATAAGGCTTGTTGCTCGAATGTTCAGGTTTTACAGATTTTCAATGAAAAATACCCCAATTTTTCGAAAGGAGGAGATTGGTTTAAACCACTGGAAGGGCACCAGAGGCCACTCTATAATGTTTTATCAACCATAGGGACATCCAAGAGGGCACTTTTACTGCGTTTGTTTCGAACATTGGGGCACCAATGAGTCCACCAGTGGTCCCCAGTCATCCAAATGTTGTTATGTTGCCGGTTCCAGAAAGACAGTGATCAGAGTTTATAGTAACCAGAGACCTCTTGTGACAAACATAGATGTAAAAAATGTTTCTGGCTGTAGAAGTGAAGAGAAGAATGGGGGAAAACTCAAAGCTTCTGAGTAGAAGTACTTGTATTGCATATGGTATTTTTAAAACCCATTTTTACACTGTTTTTAAATTTGCCTAGAAATTCCTTGGAATTTCCCCAAAATATGTAAAATCTTATATCTGATCTGCCTTTCATATCTGTCATCTTCTCCCACAGTACGGTGTGGACGTGAAGAGTCGTGACGCTCGTAGCCAGACCACGCTGTCCTACGCCCGGCGAGCCGGCAGCCAGGAGTGCGCGGACATCTTACTTCAGCACGGTTGCCCCAACGACACAAGCAGCCTGACGTCCGTGGCCACGCCCAACATGAGCCGCCGCAACCCCAATCCCAACATCAACAACAACAACGCCCAGTGTGAGCTCAACCGCAGCATCAGCATCATGTAGGAGCCCGGGAGCCACTGCAGACAAACAAACGAACAACCCCCGAAACCCTCTCGTCTCTTCCCAGTACTTCCTCCTCTGTTTCACACTGTGTAACCCAGAATCAGTACCAACGGAGAGATATCCGGAGCCATGGACTCATTGTTTATATTCCACTATGCCGAAGGAAGTGGCTGTTCGGACATTGTACATTGTTTGTTTTTATATTATTATTTTTTATTTGTTAAATTCATTCAAATCTTGGTCTGAAACGATCACGATCAGCTTTAAGCTTTTTGTTTTTTAAGCGCCAACCAAACAAATGACTTACTTTGGCATTCATACCTACCCTACGAAAAGCATTTCCTTAATGCTTGAACATTTCCTTTTATGTCTTCCCCTTCTGCCGACGCGAACTGATTTCATAATGAGCTTGAAATGAGAAACTTCCTTCAAATTTCCAAGCCTAAGCATAATAACATAAAACTGTGAGGAATAGTTGTACAAGTGACAAAACACTTGATGTGGGAAAGAAACTAAATCTTCCATGATCTCAATGGCTGTTACAGCTTTAGTAATGATGCATGTCTTCAACACAGCTATCAAACTCATGACATACTATTCATACACAGAGGCAAAGCAATTATAGTTGAAGAGTCCAAATGATTTAGATACTTAATTCACGGGAAAATGGGTTCGGATCATCATAAAGGAGTTGATTGCGGAATTCCTATCGGGTGAAATTGAGTCATTTCCTCCGCCACCCTTATCGTGATCCTCCAGTAAAAGTGTCCGTGGCTATAAAGGAATTAAGGGGCATAATGTTTTATGACCATCGAAACACAGGGCTTTGTCAGCGTGCCTCTTCAATCAGAATTCATTCAAATCCAAAGGTTTGATTGAAACAGTGAAACTGTACCATTAATGACGTCTTTGTTGGAGTAATTCTCCAATTGACTAGATTGTGTTGATGATTGTTTGACATAGATAGATATCCATTCACCTCCTGTGGCCAAAGGCCGTAGAATCGGTACTTTGGATAGCATTTCGTTGCTGTGAAATACATATATGGTACTGTGTGTGTGCGTCCGTACATAACTGTACAACACGTCTGTGCTTACGTCTTCGTCTGTGTGCAGCAGAGAGAGCGACTGGGCATTTCTGTTCATAAACACCGGAGAGAAGACACCTACAGTGAACATAACTGTGTTTTAATGTACAGACGTCTGTAAAAAGTAGTTCTTGTTCATTCACCTTATTCCTTATAACAACAGTTTGAACTTCCTTTCCTTTTACCTTAAACCTGTGTGTCAGCCTAAAAGCAGGGAGTTAACAAAATGCATTCGTGTGACTGAAGTGAGACATTTAGGGAGTAAAAATGAGCACGGAGACTCATCGAGGGAAGTATAATTAGTTTGACTGTCCTTGCGTTAATACAAATGTACAGTATTCCACTGACATGATAAGCCGATTAATTTATAGTAAAGGTAAAAAAAATGAATTCAGGTGGAGTTTGCACAATGTCTACAGTGTGTTTTCCCGTTTATTCAACTGCCATTTTTAAGGTTTTAAACCGTCTTGATTTTATGAGTTTACAAAGGCAGGATGTGTGTTTACAAAGCAAGTTGTTAACTTTTTGTACCTTATTTTCAGGGTTCTGTTGTTGCTTTACAGTATTTGAATATGCGGTCAAAAGAGGGGTGTTTGTACATCAATGCGATAGCGATATTGTAAAGGAATAGTTTGACATTTTTGGGAAATGTGCTTTCTTGATCAGAAGATCAATACCACTCTCACTCTCAGGTCTGTGTGCGATTAGCCTAGCCTAGCAAACAGTTAGCCTGGTTAACATACACCATGTGACTCCCTCTAAAATAGTTTTTTACATGTCTGTTGTTGTACAAATTAAACAAAGAAGAAATATCTTGTCATCAGCATAGAGGTGGTGGCAGACATATTTTCGACCTCTAGAGAGAGCCAGATTAACGCCGTCTCCCTGCTTCTGGCCTTTATGCTAGCTCAACTAAACTGACAGCCTCCTGGCTCTAGCTCTATACTTTATATAGGCATGAGAGTGGTATCGATCTTCTCATCTAAGTCTCAGCAAGAACGCGAATAAGCACAAAATGTCCAACTATTTCTTCATGACGTCCCTCAAACCGACCACATATTCAACCTTCAAATTGACGTGTACTGTACAGTGGTACTGGCCTTATTTCTGATTTCTACTTGATTTCAATGAGTACATTTCAGTGTCCGAGGGGATTACTGAGTGGAGTTTAATGTGTATAGTGATTACCTGAACCCTTATTTACATACTGTAGATGGTGAAAAAAAAAGAAAACACTAGAAACCTGCCTCTTTTTTCCCAGACACAACATGTACATATTAGCTTAATGCTTTTACCTGAAGACAAGCTCCTCCTAGAGAAACAAACTGGTTTTAGGTCAACGGTCCCTTTTGACCCATGAACCATATTTTGATATGTTGTTTTTTTGTTTCTCCTTAGGCATATTTTTAAGGTACTTCTGTTTGGTCCCGACATGAACCGACCATCTTTGGTACTTGTGTATAATGATGTACATTTGACATATTTATAATGCAGTTTGTAAATATCTTTTGTTTTTCTTTTGTTTGAGTTAATTTTCCTATTGTATTTCCTTTTACGTTCAGAACGTGAAACAAAGCAAAAGCTAAAGAGTAACTTGTTGTATGCTTGGATGCTCGGCTGACTGTTGACCTATTAATAAACACTCAAATAAAACGACGTAGCCTTCCCTGCATTTAGGGAAATCGACACATTTGTCTGGTGTATGTGTCCGTCCATCATCCATCACGCTCCCGCCGCTTCTGTGCATGACCTGCTGACGAGGTGAGAGTCTCTCCTTCAAATTAAAAGCCTCACTATCACCTCAACAAGTACTGCCATTTCATGTTCTTCCCTTTTGCATGTTCCTCCATCAAACTTCCTGGAGAAATTCAGCAGTCCTGTTGATGTGTCCCAGACAACAACTCATCCAAGCCTGTTTTTAAAGGTAAGTAAAGCAACCTCTCTCCACTTCCTGCTCGTGGGACCCCCAACAGTTTGCTGAAAGAGGATTAAGATAAAGAGCCGAGCTTAGTGTCAGGCAGCACAACACCGTGGGGAAAAGTGAAAGGTCTCAGTGTTCAGATGAGTCGAGCCCTCACTAATCTACTTCTTATTTCCTGCTAATCTTGTCTCAGCATATCTTCATCCCCTTCCTCTCTCTGTTGGCCAGCTTTGTTTGAGATTCATCATCTGGTTTCTCTTTAGTGGTTCCTCTTCCTCCCTCCGCGCTGGCTTGACATGGAGCCACAATGCTTCGCGTCACGCTTAAAGGCCCCGAAAACTTATTTTACCAATCAGCTTCCTTTCTAGTATTAACGGGGTTCTGCATGAGCATTCAGTCAGTTAGAGGTATACAGTTTGGGTTATTTCACATGAACTGTTTCTGTATTTCTTCTTTCCTCTGTGCTCTTCTCACTGGTTTGAAGTGGGCGTAGCTCATTTAGAAAAAGGTGACGTTGCATATAGGGTTGCACAATTAATCAAAATTTTAGCGAATTTTGCAATATGGCCTACTGCAATTTTCAAATCGCAGGAGGATTTTAAATATTGTCATGCTGCAGAGATGTCCTGGCCTACTCATCATATTCTACAGGCTTAAGAAAACAAAAATCACACCACGGTTATTTTAATGTTTTTCAATGAAAATAAGAATAATGATGTAAAAATGATCATTCCCTCTAGTATCTCAAATCATATCGCAGTTGCAATATCAATCAAATTATCACAATTAGATATTTTTCCAAAATCGTTCAGCCATAGTGCATATCCCTGCACCAATCAGGATTTAGCAATATTTGAATCAGAAACTGATGACAGTTGGTTGTTTGGTTACTGTCAATAAGAGTAGCTGAGATTTTAACTATAAAATAAATTATCTATTTATAAACCATAAATAATCTTTATTTAACTTTTGATTGTTGCGCATTTGGCCATTAATATTCAGTGTTATTGAGTCAAACCTCCATCAATTCATTTTTTTTGGCCACTTCAGAGCAGCTGAAACGAGCGGTAAACACAACATTGATATATCATCAGCTTTGAAGTTGACATCAGCAAATAGTTGCCATTTTCCACATCCAGCAGATATGTAGCAACCTCAGCTTTCATTTTAGACAAATTTAAGTAAAAAATTCACTGTCTTTTAGCTCAGTTTTGGCCTCCACCAACTCCTAAGGGAAATATCTGGCTCTTAAGCGGCTAATTGCTCCACAATATTCACCAGCTTGTCGTTAACTGTGTCTATCTGCTATTTGGTGCTGGGAAGGTAGCGTACAGTGTTTTTTTAGAGCTTTCTTTTCTGCTTGAAACGACTGAAAAGAACGTTGGAAGTGAACCAAAACAGCAGCTGGAAAACCAAAACAATGAGATAAAAGGCGCTAAAACTGCTCGAGAAGTTCAGGTCTGAGGGGAACTGCAGGGTCGGGTGATAAGTCTCTCCTTTTCACATGAACATATTAATGTGATCCATTGTTAATATGATAATATTTAGGGTTGACCTGAATCAACCTCTAAATCAGTATTCAAATGCTTTGTTTTTTTTTGTTTTTTTTCTATATATAAGTAAATTATATAATAACAATATATAAATCCCCAAATAGCCCATGAAATAAGGAATAATCCCACAACATTATTCTTTATTCATATTCAACATTCATTATTAATTAGTAATGTTCAGAGTTTCAGGGCACTGAAACGGAGGAGATGGAGATAGAGAGAAGAGCATGTCAGCCCTGTGCACCTCGAAGCTTCGAATACCTTCGAATATCTCTCATTGAAGCTTCGAAGTCCAAAATATTTCATAATAACAGCATAAGTTTTGAAGTCTTCAGGGGCTTTAAATGCCAACATGTTAAGGCCTTGCTTAAATGAACCTAAACTGAATCACTCCACATCTCTTGAGAAAATATCACCGAAAACAAACGTGTCCTGTAATTGATTACGGTGCCTCTCGCCCTGGCGGACCCCGGCCACTTGTGTTTGTTGTGGTGCGAGTGGAGCTCTCGCCTTCACCGCTGTGTGTTTTGATATTTCATCAGGGCCTGCTAAACAGTGAGGAGGGCTCTCTGCCGCCCACCTCTTCTCAGACAAATTGCCTCCCAAGATTGCAGAGGTGGGTCTGAGGCTGATGGATGGGTACACAAAGACCTGACGAGACCATATTTGCAAACATTAAATCCATATTTCCATAACATGTGAGGGGGCTGCTTGGCCACGGGCCACTTTTAACAGCCTGTTTAGCTGAGCAGTCACTGATGTGATAACATAAATGTTGCTTTAAGGTGTCTTGCATGTCAGTCGTGTGGACATGTTACTGTTTTCTCCTCCTCCCTTCACCCTTTTAACCTCTTTAACCAATAATTATATCCACTCTGCTCCCTCCATCTGACCATCTCTCCTCTCCTCTGAATCCCCCCCAGACCTCAACATCCATTTATCAATTTCAGCTCCATCATGTCTGACCAGTACATCCATGTTGCACCCTTTCTGACGGCCCCAAAACTCATGTCTTCATTTCCATATCCTTGAACCTCTCGCTAATCAGTGGATTTCAGCACATCCCTGCCTCTCTTCCTCTCTCCTGCTGCCAACCCCGCCACGCTATCTTCCTCTTCATCCTCCCCTCTCTCTCTCCTTTGTCTTACATAAACGCTCTGTTCCCATCACTCTCTCCCATTCTCTCCCCTTTCCCTCTCTACCCCTTCCCCGTTGGCTTTTGCCTGCATTTCTCTGTTAATTTGCCTGAGAATGCATTAGCTGTAATGAAGGCTGAGGGCCGAGGGAATCCTCCAGGGTTCCATTAATCATCCCCCCTCAGACAGGCAACCTTGATTACAAGTGGCAAGAAATTCATTAGAGCCGGGCCTCTGACAACTCTTATCTCCGCCACTAGATCTGACTCATTAGGCAGCCAAATTAAAGCTATGATGGCCCTGATGAAACTCATCGCTTGTTTATCTTGTGCGATTTGATGCATCT
Source organism: Sebastes umbrosus (assembly GCF_015220745.1). NCBI lineage: Eukaryota > Metazoa > Chordata > Actinopteri > Perciformes > Sebastidae > Sebastes > Sebastes umbrosus. The sequence continues at coordinate 14,887,628 of NC_051280.1, read as the reverse complement.
GCCCATACATCACTGTAGCCGCGGCCGTCCAGACCCTCCCAAGAAGTCAGGCCTGCAGTCGGGCACTGAGCAGCCTGCACTCACACAAGCAGCTAGTAATGAGGTCCCTCCTCGCTTTCCTCTCGCTCTCTCTCTCTCTCTCCAGGTGGGAATGTGGAAATGGTTTAATGTCTTCGCTGGAGAGAACTTCTGATATTTCAATTTGTGATTCAAGTAACAGAACGATACTGTCTTGAGACTGAGGCGTTCACTTAAAGTGTACCTTTAATGGAAGATTATTAAAACTCACATCACAAAATCTTCAATAAAGTGACATGATATTAATTGTTTAGTGTTTTAAATAAGCAAATCCTACAAGATGTCACCTTTTTAGTTCATAATTTTCTCACTTTGCAGTAAAACTGGGATGAAATAGTCTAACCACCATCATGACCTTAGCCTCTCTGAGCTGTGTCATTGCTCCTCTTCGTCACCGCCACCGTGCAGCTCATGGGGACCGAAATAGGCCGTTGCACTCTGGCACAACGTCGTGGAATTGACCGTCTATATTAGTCAGCTCTCGGACAATAATAAAACTTCCACCGCTCCCTCACACGACCATCACTCCTTGAATCCCCATCCGAGTGTCACAGTCTTGATGTATGAGGTGGACAGTGGAATAAGCGTTACTACTCCATGGGTGCCCAGGTCATAAAACGTCTGTTTATGTGCTGAGGTCAAACTGAGGTATAAAAAAAAAATTGTTTTCATTCTGTGCGTCCATAATAGACTTGAGGGAAATACAATGTAAGATTCAAGAAGATTTTGTATACCATTGCCACCAAAAACCTTTCATATTTTGGCTAAATACACCACTGAAGAGTGCTGGTTCATTTAATAAAATATTAATACTAATCTATTCCCTATCATCATACTTCAACAGGTGCTGCTGCAGTAGTTTAAACATGGCTCGAGGCCTGAGTCTTATTTTGGAAACAGGAAAAACCGAATCACTTTCTCTCATCTGAGGTGAAGGGAAATTATTCCAACATGAGACGTTTCTGGAAACAGTTCAGAGAAACCATTGTAAACCCCAGAAACATGCATATGAAAGTTTGCATAAAACATCAAGCCCTGATTTCCCCTTTCCTGTAAATGATAGCTGTGTGGCCAGACAGTATTTTAGTTACACATTATTGGAATATTTGCTGCTCTATGATTTTTATATTGTAAGTTTCCATATTTGGTCTGATGCTTTATGTCACTGTAGCCATCCTTGTGTAAGTGTCAATAGTTATGTAGCTCTAATTGTATTTATTGACTAAGGCGCTTTTATATTTATATGAAATAATGACAGTTTTAGAAATGTTTCTTCTTCAATAATAGTAATGGTATTTCTTTTAAAAAAGTCTAATTTAATGAAATATTCTCCCACTAGGGCATCAATCTTCACTCTGACACAGTTTTATTTTGTAAGAATTATCTACATGTGTCAGTATTTGAATAAGTATTAAATCTCTCTAGAAATCTGATCTATTTAGAAAATGACACATTATTTCAGAAAAGTATAATTGTATGCATTATGTCATATGGCACAGAAACAACAGTATATTCTTCTTAACAGTAACACTATTTTAAAATGTTATTTTCAAGCCTCTAAACGCATCTTATTAAATGACGTCTTGTCAGGATTTATATTTTTGCAGAGTCCATTATTTATTATTTTACCAAAATAAAACGTTCAACTATTAGATTAGTGTTCGCTGCTGTCGGTTAGTGACTGATAGATAAGTTCATTACAGTGTGTTGGATGTTCTCAGTCTAATGAGGATCCATCAGAGACAACATGGCCTCCTAAAGACAAATCAATCACTGCTGCTGTTTAAAAAAGAAAACCCATCTATCTTTCAGGTTCTGATGTTTCTGGGGAAAAAAAGAGTAATTTGTAACATCAAAAGATTAAAACTAACATGTGTGTGTAAACATTCAAATGTTAGTGGACTTCTCAGTTGCAACGCTGAAGCTCTTGACATGTTAAAGAAGCACAGTTTTTCGTAAAAATAGGAATTATATGGAAATATTCTCATTATAAAATTTAAAATAATGTCTTTAGGATTTTTTTTATTTAAAATGTGTTAAATAACATCAAAATAGACGCCCAATTGCACTTGCATTTGTTGCACAATTGCATTTGTACTGATAAATGAATCGCCATGTTTAAACAATGTAGGCTATATATATTTTTTTTTCTTCATTTTAGCAGGATAAAATAATTCCTCGACATTTTTTTGCAACCATAAAAAACATATTTATCTACCCTCTAAACAATAATAATTCAATCTGGATTCCAACTTTTCGTATAAAGCGATTTATTAGGTCAATATACTTTACAGTTTGTCCCTTGTTTGGTCATTATTTCCTTCACATCTTTTCTTTTTTTTTTCTTCTCCACAAATAGCTGTCAAAAGGTGGTTTCCAAAAACAAAATGTAAAACATCTTACATGCAAAATGTGGTCAACAAATTGTACGAAAACACAAAACCAAAAAAAAAAAAAAATCACCAAAATGAGGAACATGCACATGAACAGAACATTTTGGCCCCTACATATAAATACTTAGAAAAATCTTTACAGTCTCATCTTCATAGTGCCCATTTGTTACCCATTTATATTTACATATTCACAGAGCAATAAATAAAAATGACAGCATATTGCGGAATAATTGATCTGTCTCCTTCTGCTCGGTCTGACAAAATAATGAATCCTCCTTTTTTGTGCTTCATGCGTTCAACGAATCAGTATCAGGAAGATAAAAGTCAGTTTAAGTGTTTTTTTTTTTATTATTATTATTATTCATATGAGAGTTCATGGCCTGGTCCCTTGTTCTATTTGTTGGTGCTGACTCCTCACAGCGAACCTGTTGACGTGCACCGGAATGGGGACCACTATTTTGGGGTTTCTCACCGGTTCTCCTGACCGGTTGTTCACGTTTCCGGCTTTGATCCGTTTCCACTTGGCCCTGCGGTTCTGAAACCAGATCTTCACCTGCACCTCGCTCAGTTTCAGTGCGTGTGCGATCTGCGAGCGCTCAGTCAGAGAGAGGTACTTTTTACAGTGAAACTCCTTTTCCAGTTCCAGCAGCTGCTCGCTGGTGAAAGCTGTCCGTCTCCTCCGGCTCTTCCCAGCCGAGCCACCGGTCGGCAGCGCCTCCTGAGAGCCCGTCTTTAGCTTGCTCTTCTGGGACAGAGAGCCACAGTTGTTCCCGTCAGAGAAACTCTCGTTCTCGCTGTCTGCCGAGCTGTCCTCTCGGTCGCTGCACACCGTGTCTGCTGACTTCAGGTCCAGCTTCTCGTCGTCTGAGCTGTACAGTTTGGTCTCACCTAAAAAAAAACGTGAAGAAGAAAAAAAGACAATTAAGTTCATTTCTGTTTATTTCTAAGTGAGTGTACACTTGTGCATATGGATTAGCATTATTCCCAGATGGTAGTTTAATGTAGTGTGAGTCTGGCAGCTAAGATTACTGTAGAAGACCTATTCTTTCAATATAGATTTGACAATGAAGAAGTGTTTATGTTCCTTATGTAAGCCACTTTTTGTTAAGGCAATAAACAGAAAACAACAATTCACATTGAGTTACTTGTTCATTGTAAGCCATTATGCATCAACGTTACATATCAAACCATTGTGTGTTTTTTTAGTCAGCTGGTAAAGATAATAGCCAAGAATTTGCTGATAACACTCAAAATGTTTTTTTTTTATATCAACATTAAGTGAACTCATATTGGGCCTTTTATAGATCTCCTGTGCATTGTGTATTTACTTTATTATTATTATTATTATTATTTTAGTTACTTATGTACTTGTTTGATATGCTGTACACCTTATGTGGTTTGGTATGTTGTTTTGACTCTATGTACTTTGAAAAAATTCAATAAAAAGATTTACACCAGATGTTCCTGTGCGTAAATATAGAGTTGTTCTGTGTAAGTTCAACTGTTTTGGTGGCAACTTAGAAGGAGGTTTAATCCCCCTACAAAATCATTCTACTTAAACGTTTTCTTTAAATATGATAAAGCATGCCCTCCAATTTTCATTATAATAATATGAAGAAAACAATTCAGAAATAATTTTGAAGGAAAAATAATAAATGTAATCTGGAACGACAGATGTTATATTAACTGTCATCAGGTTTGCATCCCCATGAATGTGGGCTCTAATAAATGTTTTATCATTAATCTTTCTGTTACTCTGAAAAGCTGGCAAAACTGATGTAAGATTTTACTCTTTTTGTTTAATTTGAGGGACCAAACACTTTTCGCTATGGCCCAACAAACTCTGTTTGCACACTGTCAATATTTGCTGTTTATATCATGTTTATTTTTTTTATATATAGCTTATTTTGTATATTGTATATTGGTAGAAATTCAATTTTTTTTTATTCTTATTTTATTCTAACGTTTTTATCTATTCTTTTGTTATCATACTGTTTAACTTGCACCAACAAACCAAAAGCAAATTCCTAGTGTATACCTCTTACACCTGGCAATAAATAAACACCATTCTGATTCTGCATTCTGATTCTGATTCTAATTCTGATTCTGATTCTGATTCTAATTCTGATTCTGATTCTGATTCTGCATTCTGATTCTGATTCTAATTCTGATTCTGATTCTGATTCTGATTCTGATTTTTACGCACCGTATAGTGACTTTTTACGCAGCAGCCTTTTTGAGGTTTTGGATTTGATAACAAAAAAATACCACAAATAAAACAATGAAACCGAGCTCACCTGATATTGTTTGAAAAGTTTCCGAGAAGTTGAGCAGATCGGAGCTCTTCTCTCGGCTGTGCAGCTCGTCGGAGTGCGGACTCTCCTGCTGCTGCCTCCTCGCTACGCTCTCTATTGCGGCGCTCAAACGCGGACCTGGGAGTTCTTGTGGCGGGTAGAAACTGTCCGGAGGATCCGAGAAACTGGGCATGGACGTGGTGAGAGCCACCATGGACGGAACCCCCTGACCCAGACTGGCGCAGAAGGTGTTGGTGAGCCGCCCGGCGAAAGAAGCCAGAGGCGCCAGTGGAGGTATACCGGACGATAGAGGCGAGTGTGATAAAGCCTGCGGGATAACCAGCGGTCTGTACGGCATGAACATGGGATAACCCGTGTAGAGCAGGTGTCCCGGTCTGGGCTGAGGAGTCCCGATAAGGGATTCGATAGAAAACGCAGTCCCTTGGACGCCTGGTCTCTGCATGGTTGTTTTTTATTTGGTGGAAACTTGGAAAAGGTGTCCTCTCCTCTCTCCTCGGCTGCGCGTAAAACTTTTCAGTGGTTCAGTTTCAGAGCGGATTGAAAGTAGATCCGTGTTGTCATCCCTGGTAGTGGACTACTTCTTCTTCTTGTCCGGATCTCTGCGCCTCTATATGGTTTAGTCTGTCTGGGAGCTTTGTTGTGTGCCACACCAGTACCTTTTTTTCCTCTTATTTGTCACCACACTGAGACATAAACACACGCTCTCTCTATCTATCTACCTCTCCTCTCTCACTCTGCAACTCCTCCCTCTGTGTGTGTGTGGTTGGATGTGTGTGTGTGTGTGAGAGAGAGAGAGAGAGAGAGAGAGAAAGAAAGAGAGAGCATTGGTTATCATCTGCAATACAAGAGAGGAATGAAAGGGGGTGTTTCCCTGGGGGCTCATCCATCTTCCTCAAATTACGCTTCATTTCCTTATTCAGCCTCTGACTTTTTGGCCGTCTAGAGAGGCGGTAGTTTCCCAGTGGAGACCAAATAGACCCCCCTTCATCCAAGTCCTCCTCCTCCTCCTTTTGCCAGGTTCACCATTGACTGCTAAAACGGTGTGAGTGTGAGAGACTGTGCTCCAGCCCTTCCCCTTCTATAATCGTTGACCACACCAACCCAATCAGCTATTATTAATTTTGATTGATGATAAGTAATTACTCTGGCTTTTGTTGGGAATATTGGGGGCCGATGGGCATCAGAGTCGAGGAGAGGAGGAGAGGCAGATGTTTTCTCCTCTCTCTTAGTCCCTAAAAACAATGCGTTTGGCTTCAGAAAAAAAAGAGAAGTGCCGCAACAATTGTTCCCTGGAGAGAGATATACTCTCTGTGTGAAATTAGATCCAGATAAAAGGCGTTTATGCTGAGGTCAACTGCGGTGTGGACACGGACACTTTATAGTGGGCCAAAGTCAAATGTGAGTGTTTGTTATTTAAAGAGATGTGAATTATAAACTTTTTTTTTTTTGTCAACTAAATCACCCCTACATTTTTTTTTATAAATTAAATTACGCACATATTTTGGGAGTTGTAATCCATCCCTGATAAAAAAAAAAAATGCATTTGAAGGAGAGAAAAAAAAATCTCTTTTTTCTTTAAGCAGTGATTTAATCGCAGATCATTTCACCTTTTAAATGGCAATGGGAGCTGATGATGATTAGCCCTATTGAGTCGTGGCTGGCCGAGCTCTCCAACTGGTCGTCTGATTGCAGGAGGACATCAACACATCACCGCTCGGCTCTGATTAGCAGTGGAGGGCCAGGCCATGCCAGGCCAGGCTAATTCTCATAATTGCAAGTGACTTCAGCAGCACCTCTCTCTTATCTATTGAAACCATTTGGCGAGCTCCTCTCCCTTTTCTTTTTGAACACACAGCTCCTCTTCACACTTTGTATTAGCTATGTTTTTTTATGACCAAATCAAATTTACATTCATATAGAATATTTTTCTGGCTTTTTTAACTAAACATCTGAAGTAGGCCTTATAAAAAAAAAACCCTACAGTCTCCATACTTAAATCGAAAATCGTGACACTGCTGGGTTTTTTTTCAATATGAGGTAAATTGATGAAGTGTGCAGATAATTGTTATGTGACCATAATGATCCCTCCAACTTAACTTTTTTTTTCGAAATTATCTGATGTGACAGACAGGTGCAACTTCCTGAACTCTTTGTTTGTCTTTTTCGTTATTAATTTCTGAATCATATGACCAGGTTAAAGAAGAATAACTTTATTGTAACATCTTGATAAAAAAGCATAAATTACAGTTGGTATTCAACACGATTTAATATAGTTTCAATTTGTTTTTAATTTTTAATTTAAACTTTAAGCGCTGATTGAAAACAAAGATTAATAAGATTTAAAAAATAAATTTATTTTCTTTCATTAATATAGAAAAACAGAGTATAGAAAAACGACACTATAGCAGCAGACCACAAGCATGAGAGGTGAAAGAGAGAAAATGTTAGACAGCAGGAAATAATAAAAGAACAATGACAAAATTACATGGCCATGGTGGAATATTTTATTTTACATCAAGCCTATTTTATATATCTAATCCTATATATATATAGGATTAGACATATAATATATATATATATATGTATATATATATATACATATATATATATATATGTATGTATATATATATATATACATATATATATACATATATATATACATATATATATGTATATATATATGTATATATATATATGTATATATATATATATAATGACGCCTAATTAGAACAATACCGGTGGGAATAATTATTTATGCAAATATTCCAAGGCAATCCTCAATGTACAACACATCATCACTATGCAAATTAACATCAAACTACCATGATAATTATTATGTACTGTATAAAAATACAAGCATCTCTACTATCAAGTGCAGAAGTAAAAAAAAAAAGTGATCATAAATTGAAATATAAAACAATTGCATAAATGCTCAGTATTTTATCAACTGTAGTCTATAGCTCCCTCTAGTGGTGCAAAATCAAACGTGTAATTGGAATAAAAGTGACAAGCAGCTGCTTGCTCATTCTGAAATGTGAGGCACAAAATATATTTAAAAAATATTAAATGTACTGCTGTATAGTGCTACAGTTGATGTCACTATCTTAATTATGATCTTATATTGTGAACACACGCTCCTTTCTCACATGTAGCAGCTCTCAATCTTCATCAGGACTCACACTAAAGTGCTTTCAGTGGATGTAGTCTCTGTACTCCAGCAGCAGGTAGTTCTTGATGAAGGTGGGCAGATCCAGTTTAGGGACCACCTTGTGTATCCGGCCCTCCAGGTAGCTCCTGAGTCTGTGACGAGCCAGGTGCTGCAGGCAGCGTGGAGTCCGAGTCAAAGAGAAGATGGACTCATAGAAGTCTTTGTGCTCCTGGTTGTATAAAAACATGAGATCAGTTGATATTATTTGTCGTGCAAGTCATCTACCATTAGCTTTGTTATCAAATATAAGCATCCTGCATAACCTGCAAAATACATTTTATTTTTTTGGCACGTTTTGATTCATTTATATAATCATCAGAATGCTTTTGTAAATTAATTCTGTATTTAACATATCTCAGAGTTTCTACCTACCCTATATTAGGGCTAGGCCATGTGGAGAACATCAACAATCACAATCATTTAAACCAAATACCTCAATATTGTGAAATTATTGTTGGGGGGACTATTTGTGTTTTCACAGGATATTTAGACAATGAAATGTTTGATAAATAATCATCAGTAAAAGGGATATAATGACTAAGTGGGTAAAGGCATATAATAGAACAGTCTGGTAAATTCAGAATATTACATCATTTTACTGTAATGCAGCCTTTAAAATACGGAAAAAGACAACACTTATGCCATATGACAATATTACGATATCCAAAATCTAAAACGATATCTAGTCTCATATCATGATATCGATATAATATCGATATATTGCCCAGCCCTGCCATATGTGGTAGGTCACCTCCAGATTAAGAGCTGTTAAACTATCAAAACTAATTTAATCAGCATTCATTTTAATGGGACTTTCATGGTCTGTCTAGATACTGTACCCAAAATATGCAACCTTTGGGGAGGTAAATACCGTAAAGAAGTTAAAGAAGAGGCACTATGAATTAATTGTTTAGCGAGCTTGCCTTATACGCTTCCGGTGACACGGCCTCAACCCAGTCGTCTGTGACTTTGAGGTGACTGTAGGCGTTCAGGAGAACCTCGATGGTGCGTGGAGATCCACAGCAGTGCTTCAAAACCTTAAAAGAAATGCCACAAACACGGAGCACACATTCATACAATCATCACTTAAGTTCATGAGCGAGCTTGTGACTCCATAGAACTGGAGAAATAAAGTAATTAAACACTTGTGAAATGAACAGATTGGTCTTCCCTCCAGGGGTTTAACTGGAAATTATGCAATTAGTGCTAATTAATCTCCTATTAACACTTGCCTAATTAGGAACCAGGCATTTTGTCTAGTGCACGTGGGTTCACTGATGGTTGTAGTCTGTTTCCCGCAGAGAGTGCAACACTTCATGTTGTGTCATGAGATGGGAATGATTTGAATGTGAAGTTGTGAAGTCTGGAATATTGCAAGGAACAGTTCAATGTTTCAAGACTCTTTCTCAAGGTGTTACATGTGCAGGACATACTAATTATGCAAAGTGAGACACCGTGATGAATAATTGGTTCATGCTGTAAATACATTATAGTCGTAAAAAAAACAAAACTGGAATGCATGTGCACACATTTAACCTTTAGTGTTTTTTAAAGGGACTGTATGTACGTTTTTACGGAACTAGGATCAACATCAGCTGTGCCTTCAATTCATGGAGGGACCTTCGTTTGGTTTTGGGTATTAAAAAACGGACCCTGAGCTGGCAAAATTCCTATTGGACAGCTAACATTACTGACAAGCATGTGAAATATATAGTGATATTGTGGGTTAAGCTGTCAATCCCATTCAGTCTCGTTTGTGTCGCCTATTGACCGATGCTCGCTCGCGTCTATGTAGTGCGAGCAACAGGCCGCTGACTGTCGTTGACTTAACGGCCACAGGTGTCACTGTTAACAAGCAATTTCTGATTCTTACATAGAGCCCTTTTATATAACATGTAGCTTTTGATTTCTTACTATGGGCAGAGCTCCAGGCCACACCCGGATAGAGCCGTGGTTGAGCAGAGCACGGACGATCCTCTCAGGGTGATGGGAAACCTTGTAGCACACCACCTTCAGGATGTTGTGCATGGGAGCTTCGCCGCCGTACTCCATGTCGTTGACGCAGGCGCCGTTCTCCAGCAGCAGATCAACTATGTCTGGATTAGCGTTCTTGCAGGCCATGTGCAAAGGACTGTGTGTGTCCTGGTCCGTAGTGTGGACGTCGGCCCCGGCCCCCAGCAGCAGCTGGCACACCTTGAAGTAACGTTCGAGCTCCTGCACCTTCTGGGGTTGTGAACAGGCAGCGTTCAGGGGCGTGAGGCCCTCGTTGTTCTTTTTGTCCACGGCGGCTGCGTAGCGCAGGTAGAGATCGGTGTGGTCGGGGAGGCCGTTGCTGGCTGGCCGCGTGTAAGGGAGTGTCCATCTTCCTCCAGAGTGCGACCGCTGATCGCTGCACCGTACTGGAGGAGATACTTGGCACATCTGCAGACAGAATCACAGAATCTTGTTTTGTAATATGACACAAGTTGTATTCCCATGTAAACATTAGATCAGTGGTCCCCACCATAGGCACTACTAACTGATCTGAAAAACACTCACAGAAAACAAACGGAGATTCCTCTTCATTCACCTCTTTTATTGCCATATGTATTACTGTATATTTTATGTGTGGGTATTTTCCTTTGTTTTCTATGAACAATCACAGTAATGATGTTAGCAAATAAATCAGACGATGCAATTTAGTGATATCCCAGCAGTCGTGGTCTTGACTGGTCTTGAAATAAAATCCTGAGCCCTCTTTGTCTGAGACAGAGACAAGACCGAAAAAAAATGCAGTCGATTCCGAGACGAAACTGAGACAAAGTGGTCTCAAGACCAACACCACATGCCATGCTCCAAATGTGTTAATTTAAATCGATTTTAAACCGGATGCCATTTAGCATGGATATGGATATTATTACAGTAATTTTCTTACAAGGCATTATCCTGAATTTGTTGATGTTTAAGGTGGACCTTTTTTCTTTTTAATTTGTAGCTATTATAACCACTTTGAGTGGTAGAAACTCCACATTTCATCCATTTCTCCATCTCTGCTCGCCTGCTAGTTACTTTTCATGCAGTCTCAACAAGAGACAGTAACGCTTACAAAAGTTAAATTCATCTGCAATAAATGCACCGTTGCTCATTTCAATCCACTCCGGGGTTTTGCTACGACAGCCTTTCTTGGTCTGTCATGACCGACCAGTAGCTTATGGTGGCGAATGTTAGTCAACTCTGGTCATATATTGCAGTTCACTGATGTTAAAGGTACAGTGTGTAGGACTTGGCGACATCTAGTGGTGTGGTGGCAGATTGCAACCAACTGAATACCCCTCTGCTCACTCCTCCCTTTCCAAGACTGCAGGAACGTGAAACCGATCCCAGCTGACATTGGGCGAAGGCGGGGTACATCCTGGACAGGTCGCCAGACTATCACAGGGCTGACACATAGAGACAGACAACCGTTCACACTCACATTCACACCTACAGGCAATTTAGAGTCAACAATTAACCTAACCTGCATGTCTTTTGACTGTGGGAGGAAGCCGGAGAACCCGGAGAAAACCCATGGACAGATTCAAACCTGCGACCCTCTTGCTGTGAAGCCACAGCGCTAACCACTGCACCTCCGTGCAGCCCATCTTAAAAAATGTAAAGTAAAAATTGTGGCATTACTGAGTCAATTCACTGACTTGTTGACCTCTTGTGCTTGTTACACTCTCTACTTTTGTACTCACTCAAGGGATTCGGGGCTTGTGCAACAGTGCAGAGGCATGAGGCCGTCTTCAGTGACAGCGTTGGCGTTGGCGCCGTGGATCAGCAGCAGTTTGGTGCACTCCGGCTGGCAGTTTTCACAGGACTCGTGCAGGGCAGTGGTGCCCGCAGGTGCCAGGTCTATGTTGGCCCCACGCTGCAGCAGGAGTCTCAGGCAGTCTGTGAAGCCTCGGCCGGCTGTGATGTGAAGTGGTGTGGTCAGCTCCTGCTCGTAATTCAGTGACCAGAGTCCTGCCAGAGGACAATATAAAGTTGAGCTTAGGATGACTGCTAGTAAGCACGCAGACATGCAATCCAAGAGTGGTGGTCAATGAGAACATACATCATAACATTTTCAAAGTATTACCGGTTACATGATCCTTAAATACATAAAAAAAAGTAAGACCATAACTTTTTTTTGCATAACTGTAGCCAGTTTGATATACCATCAAAGCTCTGAACCTACTCAGGCCTCTGTAGTTGAATCTGAAGTTCTTCCATTCCTCTATGTTGCTGGTGTCATAAATGGCATCAACAAGGTGCTCGTACTCGTCGTCGTCCACGATGCTGAGAACCGTCAGCTCGTCGCCCACCAGCAGAGAGTTCCAGAACTGCAGTACACAACCCGAGGCCTTGGCTGTGGCGATCACGTCGTTGCGGTAAGCCTTTTGTTTGCGCCACTTAATTTTAGGTGCTACGTAAGCCATAATGGAGCTAACAGGATTGTTTTTAAACTTTTAGTAAGATGGTTTCTCCCGAAGGAAATAAGCGCTAATGCAGGTTGTTTGTGCAGACGAGCTATTTCAGGGTGTTATGTGATATACAGTATTGCTTGACCCGGTGTGAGCCTTGCCAGTGCAGTGGCATGGGAGCCAATGACTGGTGTGTTACACGTCACCTGCCCACTGATTTACCGACAGTGCTCTCTTGCACAATTTGTATTAACATCTAGTATTGCAAAGGCCCATTATTAGTGTTATATGTTCAAACTAAATTTTAACTTGGAGTCTTGAACATTAATTTCCAGGGACTCAACCTGCCAAAACTGACCTAAACCTGCAGTAGGCAGAATATTTTTGGCATCATTGGGATCAAAAATTCCATAATAACCTTTCAGCATATTGTAATTCAAGTGCTCTGAGAGATAACTAGACTTCTGCACCTCCTCATGGCTCTGTTTTCAGGCTTTAAAAAATCGTTCCTATTGGCCGTTCATTCAATGAAGGCAGCTGTCAATCACTCGCGAACTCCGATCAAACGGTCAAACTAGGCAGCGCTGATCAAATATGAATCAATATTCTGTTACTGTAATGCCTATTTCTCTCCTCAAATATTTTCAGAAACATCTTGTAGTGTACAGTTTAGCTGTAAAATGAGAAAGTTTGTCCGGTTGGTGGGCGGTGCTTGGTACTTCCTCAACTGATCTCAACACGGCTGCCGGGTCACAAACTTTCTCATTTTACAGCTAAACAGTACACTACAAGATATTTCTGAAAGCATTTTCACTCTAAGGTAACAAAAACACAACTCACATTTTCAGGGTATATACACTAAAGAAACACATACGTATTAATATTATATTCTACTTCTGCCAATAGATACCCCTAAATGCAACACACTGTTAAAGCAAACTGCTTATTTTGTCTCCTGTCTTCAGTGATAAGCCACAATTGAATCCAATGTTTATGTGGTGGACACATGAACATGGTTTCTATAAATATCGCCTCGTGTTCCCTTTCTATAAATATCATATTACTGTGTCTTTAAACACGGGGTCAGGGTTAGTTACATATTGCTCATAGTTGCATATTAAAATCATGTTAAAGCAGTGATTTACTTTGTCTTTTCCACAACAACACAGGTCAGTTAATTTTAGATGCCAATCTCCAGGAAATACAATGAAGCTACTTAGCTGTGCCAAATCACATGAACTCTTGAATTAATTTCTAATGAAGACAGATGTTGTCTCCTACCTTCCCCTGTGGCGACCCAGCGCATGTCCCCTCCCTGTGGCTCGATGATGAGGTTCGCTGTGGATCCTCTAGGAAAGAGGTGCTGCATAGCCTCCAGGTCTCCTGTATACAGAGCGTTCTGGACGACCACATCTTGGCAGACAGCTGGTGGCGTGGCAGTCCTCGACGTCGACGGTGCCCTGTCCCTGAGCGTCTTCTTCAGCATATAGCTATTGAAGTGATGGGAGGCCAGCTGCCTCTTGATCTTGTGTCTCTCCAGCATGTCTTCATCATACTCAAGAGAGCGTAAGGCCATGGATGTGAAGACAAAGCTGTCTCGCGACATGCTAAATGGCCTCTCACAGAGAAAAGTGTTTGTGTAAAAGATGTGTATGATTAAGTGAGGGAAGCCTGTCTCTCTGTTTCTGTTGTTGTTTCCTTCTCTCTGGATAATGTCCACTATGTGCCTGCCGGCTGTTCACAGGACTGGTTCACAGAGTTGTTTTGATATTCGGTATGAGACCCTCCCTGGAGTATGACAAGTAATGCTATTTTTATGTCTCACGTGCAGCCATTCGAGCCTCTCCTGTTCGCCTCCAGCAATGTTACAGCCATGAAGTGTCTCTGTCAGGCTGTAAGTATCAAATGAGTTGAATAAACTCATGTTTTGTAACTACAATCCATGCTGGTTTTTTTTTGGGGGGGGGGTGGGGGTGATAGAACATATATATATTTTTTTAATTACACATTAAAACAAGCTTAAATCAGCACCAAATGGGTACCCAATTTGACTGTTATCAGGCCATGTAATAGGCATTATCGGTCTCTACAACTTCTACAACTACAACTTCTTTAGGTTTAGGCAACAAAACCACTTAGTTAAAGGGAAAGTTAGGGTGTTTTGAAGTGGGGCTGTAGGAGGTACTTATCCATAGTTGGTGTGCTACTAACAGTAGATAACGATCGGCACGCCCCCAGTTTGGAGAAATGGACAGGAGCACTGACACCAGAGTGAATCAATGTACTAATGTGTACGGGGATGGCAGAAATTTTTTATTTAGCCACCTAAAAAATGTGATATCCGTTTAAATGTATGCTATATTTAGAATATTTTCACTGCTTTATCTTGCCACCAGACAGCCCTTTCCTTCACATTTCCAACAGGGAACTGAACTGACAGTGAAATATATCTATGCTCTCTCCAAAGCCAGCAGGCTCAGATGACAAAACAGTCAGTATAGATACGATTCACTTTCAGTTCAGTTCACCGTCGGAAAATATTCTGTTTCTCGATGTTGGGGTGTGTGCTGACCCGAACTATCCCTTTAAGTTTAGGAATAAACATTGTATTGTGTTTTGTGTCCCATCCATCGCCCCCAACCTCCATCCCATAAGGAGTTTCACACTGTCTATATTACAGCGCCCGACTTTCGCTTCTGCTCCTGTCATATTTACTACGGTCGCTAGAAGGTGCTGTCGTGTTCTTTTATGCCTTCTTTCAGTGATCCACCATTTGAATAGATGATAAAACCTAATATTGGGTTTAGTAGGTCCCTATTGACCCACATCTATGGTGCTTATAGCAACTAATAATGCTTATTTAATAACCTGATAACAGTCTAATTGGCAGAAATAGGAGGTGCGCTTCCTTAAAAAAATATGACATTACATTTATACATTTTAAAGTTCATCACATCCTGATTATTCCAGATATATTTTCACCTCTACTCTAAATGTGCGAGCAAGAATAGTCCATATAAAGGGTTCAAATCATTGCATTATAAACCTTTATCATTCCAAGCAGGTCTTTCACTGTTAAACAAAGTAATAGTTGACTTTTGGACATTTGGGCAACTTTTAAGGTGTCATTTCCTGACATTTTTCTTGGAGGAAGAGCAAATAAGAACGCCCTATTTGTAAGCCCCATGTGAGTATGTGTTTGCAAGATGTCTTTTTCTGCTCAGTAGTATTTTTTCCCCTCTTTCAAGAGCCTTAATGGATTTTATGTATCCACATGGCTCCCTGCATTAGAACATTAGGCTGAATGACTGGCAACCACTGTGTCACTCTGCCCCACGTGTAGTGTTCTGATGGCGGAGGGACGGCGCATAATTAAGCCTCTTAAGCCTACTCGCTAGGCATCTGACAAACATCTCTTTTGACTGATGGACCATCATTTTCCAATGCTGGTAGAAATTCTATCCAGTAGCAAAACTGATCCCATCCTTTAACTCTCTAGACACCAAGGATAGATTTTTCATGGCTCACAAGGATTACTCAGAATTAAGTTTTTGGAGACTGATTAACTTGCCATCTATTGTAAAAAAAAAACCCACGTATTATATGTCTGTTTATCCATTTCTGTGTTGGAGTCCATCAATGTGCATGTAGGCTCTGTGGAAAACAAGGTCTGCACCACAGCTGGAGAAATATGTGATATTTGTGGAGAGGTTTTACCTTTTTCTTCCCCATTTGAAAACACAGAAGCATAGCTGCATCTCATCTATACCTTAACGACTGTTCTGGTATGGAAATCAAGGTCATTTATTTTATGTTACAGTTTGGTAATAGATGCCACATTAAACTGAAGGCGAGTAAGAGTTTCAACTTTGAAAACACACATTACCAGAGAGAGACTAGGAATATTGTTTTTGCGGCTGGAGTACATCCTTTTAAATGATATACATAATGAGTTTATAATATGCATCTGGGCTACCTCCTCTCTACTTTGATGTCTTCCAAATGGCCCGGGTGTCATCAGCAAAACATGTAGGCACTTTCCCGCCTCATTGACTCCCAAATGTATTTTAAATATCATTCCTGGTAACGCAATTATTTAAAACGCTGAACTAAACACTTACTAATGGGGAAAAAGACAGCGACTTCGATAAATTCATTTCTCAAATGGTGGGCATTCATGTTTCTTTTTTTTTTTTTTCTTCCTCTGTGAAGCGGAGGCAACTCTGATGACAACAAAAAAAACATCAGCAGTGGTAACACCCCCTGGCCTCACAGCCCCCCGTGGACATATTAAATCTTTGGTTTCCTCACATTACCCAGCAGAAGAAACCGTCTCTCCAAGGCTTTTCTGCATTGTGGTCAACCGCCTTCCTCTCCCAAGGTGGTGAGAGGCTGGACATCAGATCAGCAACAGGCCTGAGATGATGAGAGTGAGGCACTTCATTTATGCAATCATAGGCAATTAGTTCCCTCTGATTATGTGCCTCTTAATGCTGTTTTGAGTACTGTGGCACGCAGTAATACAGAAAGAGATTAAACTATAGCCCTCCCTCCACACTGAGCAGCCGTTTAATATACTGAGAACATAATGAAATGTACACAGTAATTACAGTAATATTAAATGCTAATGGCTTTGCAATTGGATCTGAGACAGAGTGCACGCAAAGAAAAAGTCTAAGTTTAGAGAGTGCCACCATGACATCAGAGCACTCAATTATCCATCAGGTGTTTCTATTATTAATGATTTACGTGTTGCTTATTATTCAAGATCGTGTCTGGCAAATGGACAGTTCTGTGCGGGTATAAGAGAGCAATTAATATGTAATTTAGTTCAGGGAGTTAAAGAGAAAACGGAAGTTTGAAATTTGGTAGAATAACTTGGGAGGTCACCATGGAAACATGATAAGAGATAATGAGCACGCTTAATTGGCTAGCGACATTATCTAAAGGGAAGCTGCGTTTATGCCTTTGTCTGCTGATTCAGATTCACATCTTGGCTTTGTTCTAATTTCCTTAATATCATATTGACTCTGGCAGTCCATACGGACACATTAAGGTAGACACACACACAGTCTGCTATAAGTCTTAGATGCCATTAAAGCGCCTTTGATAGCAAATCAACACTGGTTTCCTTCCATATATATGGCTCATCAGAGTCCACAACAGGGCTTAGACAAGGTGCCCTGTTTGCAAATCTCCCCCAGGTCTCATCGCGATGCTCGAGCTGTTGGTGGAGGACCTAAATGAATTTATAGAGCCTTGAATTGAACAGTAGCTCCAAACTATTCTGTGGAAGCGTGATTACTTTTTCTGTACTCTTTCAGCTCTGAGCCCTCTACCTATAATGTATTGTATCGGTCTTTGCAGATTCCAATTGTCTCTCAATGCACTGATCACCACGCAAATAGCCCTTTGTTTCATCATGACAATTGAGAGGTTCATATTTCAACCTAATAGTCCTGTATAACTTTAACCATCTATCACAACCTCATTTCATTGCGGTTGCAGTTAATACGCGCTTCCCTGCCAAGTGGAACATTTTCTAATGATGCACTCTCACACGAAAACAAGGCAAGCCAGCCCGGGCTCTGCATCACTCACTAATGCATCCATCCATAATGTGTTCATAGCAGTCTGCCTAAAGGAGACAGCGATGACTACCACTAGGCACGGGCATGAGAGGGGATATGGGGAAGGAAGGGGGCAAGATACAGAACCTAAATGGGCATGATAATCATGAACAAAGTTACTGCCATCAAAGACTGTATCACCCTCATAATAACATCTGTAGATTTCACATCATTACCAAGAATACTGGGAAACATCGCAAAATGGGTATCTCAACAATAACAGCGGTGTGAGTCACATCCAAGTGCATTATCACAGTGAGCCTGGCTTTGTAGGATGTTGACAAGGATAGCCTAATAGGTGTCTGTAAAGCCTAATGTAAACACCATCCTAATTAGAGAGACCTTTATCAGTTCCTCCATTTTATGCAGATTGGACTGGTGCAAACACAAGTGCCATTATCCTGTAATCAAGTACTATTCAGTTGACAGGGTCGTCTTTTAAAGCCCTGATTAGAATGCATAACAAGGATATAATGTTGCATTATTTCCTCTATCACTTTATAAATAAGTACATTTTTTAAAGCTGACTGAATAATGCATCTTGTCAGGGTTCGGATAAAGACGTCAGAGGTGAAAAAGATTACTTTTAAAACACACCATTGTTGTATTTTGAAATAAATAATTTGTACCTTCCATGTATTCATTGTCTTTACATGTGAGATGACTGATGATCATAATTGAGTCAGAGCTGTGTTCATGTTTTTCTTGACATGAACATGAAAACCAAACTGCAGGTCGTTTTACAACACTTACACCCAGTGCCTGAAATGGACCGGTGCTCACCAGTACTGAGTACCGGCACTTTTTCTGTTTTTTGTCCACGAGTACCATTACTTCATATTCCGTACTGCCACATCTTGGTGCGTACCCCTAAACACCTGCGTAACTGTGTCCCTGTGTAAACACATAGGGCTAGCCAGCTTAAAGGAACAGTGTGTAGGATCTGGCGGTATCTAGCGGTGAGGTGAGGAAATTGCAACCAACTGAAGCCTCTCCCGTGTGCCAAGCATGTTGGAGAGCTACGGTGGCCGACGCGAAAACATGAATGGCCCTCCTCAGAGCCATTTGGAGCAGAGCCAGTGCGTAGAGTGTGTGTGTAAGTGGGAAGTGAGTCGTGAAGCAAGAGAGGGAGCGGCGGCGATTCAGGAAAATATGTTCAGGGCTACTGTTGAAACATGAAGAATCAACATGGTGGACTCCGTGAAGAGGACCCGCTCCCTATGTAGATATAAACGGCTCATTCTAAGGTAACAAAAACACAACGATTCTTATTTTCAGGTGATTATACACAAAAGAAAACACACTTATTAATATTACATTCCATTTCTGCCAATAGATCCCCCTAATTGATACACACTGTTCCTTTAATACTGAGAAAACAGCACTGAATTGCCTTTCGTATTCCTTCTCATTATCCAATTGAATCTGCAAACCTACAGATATCATATTTTAAGTTGGTTTTATTATAGTTTATATGCAATATTATATTTGTGTACAATTTGATTTGTATCCGTAGCTACATAAAGTGTTTATTAACCAAATATACATTTACTGTATATACAAACTATGGGAATGTATGTTGTATGTTGGCCTAATGTATGTAATGAAATGCATATAAAAATGCATTTGTATTGGGATATATAACCAAGATATACGTAAATATAAATATATCCAAGATTAATGTGACTGCTGAATTAGGATACTGGAACGTTTTTTGGTCCAATTCAGACACTGCTTACCCCTGTTTAAAGACATTTCTAAATCCCTCAAAGACTTTTCTTTTTTTTTTTTATATATATTTGTCCAGTTTCTCAGGTTGTGGCTGTTTTATTCAGCCAAGTACATTGATACTGTCCTTTCTCATCTTGTAGAAATCCTCCGAAAAAATGTTTTTTTATAATTTCCTTTATTAAAGGGACTGTTTGTAAGAATCCGAAATGCTTGTTAACAGTGACACCTGTGGCCGTTAAGTCAATGAAAGTCAGCGTCGGGTTCGCGCTTGCTCGCTCTACATAGACATGAACGAGCATCGCTCAAAACAGTGAGGGGACACACGTCAGCTAAAACCATATCACTGTTATCACAGATAATGTTAGCTGAACAGACGAAGGTCTCGCCATGAATCACTGCTGATCCTAGTGTTGGCTTTTCCTGCTTCAGCCTCCCGACCGCGGCCGGAGGGAACAGGGAAGACACCGGCACCCGGTCAGAGACGATAACGTTTCTCGCTGCGGAGCCCCGTCACTTCACAAGACACGGAAAACCTCTGTTTTCTGCAGTGGGTAGTGTGCACGCATGCACGTGAGGTGGAGCAAGCTGAGTGAAGGCAATCAGGCAGGCAGAGGAGCAGAGGAGCAGCAGAGACTCCGGCCCTGGAGACCAAAGCTACGGCCTCCCCCGCGTCCTCCGACCGAAACATTGTTTAGCAAGACGGGCTTTACTAGATAGAACTTTGCGGATTCGGTGCTTCTGTGTAGTTTGTGTTGGAGTCTTGTCTGAACAGCGTAGTGCATGGGACACCGACACCGACCCGAGCGCGCATATGCGAGCGAGCATGGGACACCGACCCGAGTGATTTATACGTGTAAGAAGTTACAAACAATCCCTTTAACGTAACATTCAGGGGATAATGTGCTAACATTACAATGAAGAAGAAGAGATTAGCTGGCTGACAGTAGCTAAGCTTTGATTAAGCTCCAGTTATCTTAACGTCACCCTCTCGAAATCACATCCACCTGTTTACTTTCACACCTGTCGGGGCTCAGTGCATCCCCATTTATTTGTGTCTCACCAAGAAGCACAGGTGCTTTTGCTTTTGGATTGATAACTGTATGATGATGTACGTGTATGAGGATTTAAAACAAAGTGGATGACAAACTATTTTTCTGCAATCAGAAGTAACTTTGTTACTCAGCCCCCTCATACTCAACTGAATGCCACAATTAATAATAATATATTAATATTAAATATATATAATATTATTATAAATAAATATATATATATATATACATAATAATAATAATATATATAAATGAATAATAAAGTAATATTTCCATCTCTGCTATATTGTGATCAGTATCCACTAACTAGGCTATAAATTATGTACATACTATATAGAGTTATAGCTGATATGATCCTCTACCACACTGTTTTCTATTATGCTGACAGTTGTAATGTATTTTAAAACCACCTGAGTTAAAATAATAATTCAAACTTTGTTAGAATATGAAGATGACTTTGGGGCTGGGTTAGAAGCATTTTAAAAAAAAGAAGATATATATTTATTGATTTTACACACACAGAACCTTCCCCCAAATTAGACATATGGCACTGTAAAAAAAAAAATCTTACTTGAAAGTAAATAGCTAAACATTAAAGGGACTGTTTGTAACTTCTTACATGTATAAATCAATCCGGGTCGATGTCCCATGTGCACTTGCATGTGGCTACACTGTTCAGACTCAGACTCCAACACAAACTACACGGAAGCACCAAAAGCGCAAAGTGATATCTAGTGAAGCCCGTCTGTTAAACAGTGTTGGCCGTGGTCGAAGTACGCGGGGAGACCGTAGCTTTGGTCTCCAGGGCCGGAGTCTCTGCTGTACTCTGCTCCTCTGCTCCTCTGCCTGCCTGCCTGCCTTCACTCACAGCTCGCTCCACCTCACGTGCATGCACACTAAACGCTGCAGAAGAGTTAGTTTAGCGCTGAGAATATCTAGTGAATGTACAGTGGACGTTTGTGCAGAAATAAATGCCAAGCAGGTGAAATATAGAGTGATATTGTGGTTTTAGCTGACATGTGTCACCTTACTGTTTTGACGGATGCTCGCTCACATTCAGGTAGTGCTTGCACACACAGGCGAGCGTGAGCAACAGGACGCTGACTTTCGTTGACTTAATGGCCACAAATGTCGCTGTTACAACCAATTTCTGATTCTTACAAACAGTCCCTTTAAGTTAAAAGGATATATATTTACAATGAAAATTTAATGAAGTAAATAATTAAATTAAATTAAATTAAATTAAATTAAATTAAATTAAATTAAATTAAATTAATTAATTACATAAATTGAATTAAGAATATGGTCACAAACATAAAACAAAGTGCAATACACCTTCCTCACAATATTAGTCATTTTTTTCTTCAAATTCATACTAGTGCCTCTCTAATGTCAACATTTTAATTTACTTTTGTGTCTTCCAATTTTTTTTATTTTCAGACTGTTAAAAAACATAATCTGAACACTTAACATTAGATATTATCTAATAATAATTAAATAATAATAATATCAATTTTTTTTTCTTTTATATTTTTATGAGAAATACAAGTTATTTTAACATGGTCATGGAGCATATACTGCATATTTTTTATTCTGGGGGTATCGTTCTTATGCAGAGGGTAGTTAAGCTTATTTATTGACTACACTGAGGGCGTTTTATGTTTTATTTATTTATTGTGTTGAGTTGAATGTGCTACTTATTTTGTACTGTAATTACCTTGTGCCTTTACTACTTTTTATTTTCTTAAAGTTGACTCGGTGTAAACTGCTCAGAATTCCAATGTACTTATAGGTGCAAATGGCAAATAAAACTCTTGAATCTTGAATAAGAGCACTGAGCAAATACATGCAGGTGTTAATACTGATGCATGTGGGTCATTGTAACGTTGTACAATTTATTTCAACAAGTATTAGTTTGTAATGAGGAACATTTATAGTTGTAATGTACAGAATGAGATCTGTTTATCATAGACAGTCAATATATGCCTACAATGTGACAGATGTGCAATTACCCCATCTAGTGGTTAATACTGATGCGTTACTGCTTTACCATTTAAAGGTCCCATATCATAAAAAAGTGAGATTTTCATGTTTTTCATTATAAAGCAGGCTTAAGTCCTATATAAATACTGTGAAAGTATCGAAACACTCAATCCACAGGGAAATACACACAGCCTGTATTCAAAAACTCTGCATTTGAAACAAGCTGTCAGGATTTCTGCCCATTCGTGATGTCACGAATATACAATATTTAGACCCGTTACACAATTTTAAAAGTAAACATTCTAAATGTGTCCCAGTTTATTTCCTGGTTTCAGTGTATGTGAATGTCATCAGCTGACAGGAAGTACACATGGACCCAAGCTTTTACCTAGCAACGCAATTCTGTTGCAAGTCTGTTGCAATTCTGTCAAAATGCGCTAAAACGGAGCGTGTCAGACAGAGGGTGAATACAGGTATAATCAGGCTGACAGTATGAGGAAAATAAAGTTTTTTTTTAACATTACAGCATGTGCTTGTCTGCAACCATCTTGGACTCTGGCACACTTTACACTATACATCCTATATACCACTTTATAGACTGCACATATGTACATATTACATTTATTTATTGCACATACACTTATTTATTGACGACTGCACACACTATGCTCACCCATTCGCTCTGTATCTTTTATATCTCTATTTATTGTTTTTATAATTTTTGTATACCTTTACCTCTCCTGTGTTTCACTCTGTTTGCTGATGTTGCTGCTTTGACACCTGAATTTCTCTCCTTGGATTAATAAAGGTTCATTTTATATTATCTTATGTAAACATGTTCTAGTAGAAACACAAAATACAAGTATGAACTTGAAAAGAGCATGGGACCTTTAAAAGAAAGAAGTAAAAGGCAGGGAGAAAAAAAAATGAAAAGAAATCTTTGTGCTTATGTTTATTATTGGAATAAACCAGGTTACAAAAACCCCTGATGCACAGCAGGTTTGAACCCCCTTTGTCACAACATCTCCGAGAGGTGTTGAAGTCTTCATTTGGAGCTGGTGTACTTGGTGACAGCTTTGGTTCCCTCGGACACGGCGTGTTTGGCCAGCTCCCCGGGCAGCAGCAGCCTCACGGCGGTCTGCACCTCTCTGCTGGTGATGGTGGAGCGTTTATTGTACTGAGCCAGCCGGGACGCCTCGGTGGCGATCCGCTCAAACAGGTCGTTCACGAAGGAGTTCATGATGCTCATGGCTCGGCTGGAAATGCCCGTGTCCGCATGAACCTGTGGAAGGCAGAGGGACAAGTTGTTCATTTTCAGATATAGGGAAACACGAGGAAAAGCTCGTTTTTTTGTTTCCACCCACCTGTTTCAATACTTTATAGATGTACATCGCGTAAGTCTCTCTTCTTTTGGCTTTTCTTTTGCCCTTTTTCTCACCTGAACCCTTCCCCTTCTTTTTAGATACATCATTACTCATTCTTTGACAGTATTAAGAACGGTAAATGCTGTAAGTACTCTTTTTTTTAGGAATAATTATCCCTGTTTTCTGGCTCATGGTTCAGCTGCTTATGAAGCGTGCGATAATTAGTGGCTGATTTAACTCACCTGCCTTGTATTTGCTCCACAGAAATACAATTAACCGACTACGAAAAGGAATAAAACTGCAGCTATAAGAAGTCTCCCAAACGTGTTAGACTTTACTCAGGCAGCAGGTAATGTTTTTGTGCTGTTTTTGCACGCTGGTAATGTGATAAATGGAGGTTGAGTTTTATTTTTTTCTGTAGAACATGTAGAATACAAAAAAAATAATATATATCAAATAAAGAAAAAGAATGATCATACTAACAAGTGGACAGTCAGAAACAATTAGTATTTACATACAATGACAAGCATAAGAAAAATAAATTGTCAACAATTGATGCCTTGATTTACATTTTCAATAAGGAGTGAGAAGAAGTATAAACTTATTTAATCCCACCCTTTCTCCATATATCAATTATTAATTATTAACCAGCTTCCTTATTGAGCCATACTCTAATTAAATGTTCCTAAATTTGTCTAACTATAATTATTATTATTAATAATTATTCTAACTATAATTATCTGTGTCAGACAGAAATATAAATTAATTACTGATATAATTATCCTTATCAAAATATAAATGTGTTATCAATCCAGAATACCAATTCATTACTTATAATATAACTTAATCACAATATCAATTCATTACTTAAATATTTATCTTAATCATATTGACTATTTGTTATCTTTTCTTATATGCACAAATTATTATTTATAATATACAATTTATAACCATTTTACCATTGCACATAACAATGGTGTCCACTGGGTGGCACGCTTGCACCAGTTTTTAAACCTGTATTAAATCTTCCAGTTGTCCACTTTGTAGTAGATTCCACTGTAATCCATTGTAATCTTCCATGTAGTTTGTAGCTGACAAAATATTTTAGACCTAGGGGTGTACTTAGATGACGTGACATATACAGGAAACACTTTTGAGCTGCATTTGTAGTCACAGACAGTGTTAAGGTAAGTTCACTCTTGATCCACGTGCACTGTTTCCAGATAAGATTAGAGGCTATTAAAATGTATGGGGGTTATGAGCAAGGCTGGATTAAAGTAAAGCACTGGCTCCCTAAAGAAGCCCCCAGGTTTGTTTATTGCAAATATTTGGCACTATTAATGTCTAGGCTTGAAGCTTTCTAATATAGTGGAGTGCTGTGTTTAAGTCCCTATAGCATTATAATTCAGACTTAATTTACTTGATGCAGGAACTGTTTTGTGTCTAAACAAACTCCTAATTGGGACAAATGGTGCCTTCAAATGGGGGTTGTGTTTACCGTGTTCACCAGAAGAGTCCATATGAACGCCCCTCCTCTTTTGGTATTCACAACCTCATGGAAAGTGGCTGAAAGCTCAGAGTTTACAAGTTGTGACGTGTTTTTGTTGACGTTGTCAGAAATGGCGGAGGCCTTGGAAGGTATTTTTTCTGTGCATAATAAATTAATATATAGTCATTTTAGTCATATATTGTTTTTCTTTGTAATTTTACAATAGGTCTGAGGAAAATGTTGATATTCCCAATGGCCTCATCTTTTCCCTCTGTCATTATGCCTTTGCATTTACTGCAGTATGTAATCCATGTGCTAGCTTGCTAAATTGTTAGCCTCTGTGGCTAACAATTAACATCTCATTATTACGAGATCCGGATCTTGAGTCTCTCATCTCCAGATAACAAGATAATTATTAGTTATCTTTAAAAAAAAAATGTTTTGAAATTCAACCTGAGAACCACAGAATTATAATTTATGTCATGTAAATATGATGTTAAGTCTAAATAAAGAGAAAAACTTCTTGTTACTTTGAAAGATATTTAAGTTGTGATCTTGAAATAATGGACCAAATACTAAGAATAGCAGCAACCACGATCCTTTTTAGTTTCATTGTAACATCTCGGAGTATCCATTTGGTTGTTGACGGGCCAATAATATTTATATTTTATGATGTAATAAAATACACAAACCCTTTTAAATATCTGACAATAACGGTAATATTGTCGTTGCTTAGCAGCGGTGTTCTCAAGACTAACTCCTTGCAGCGCCGAGCATATTGTGCACACGACTTCCCATGTTGTAAACATGAGCTCACAAGTTTCATTTGAAGGCACCATAATTGCACAGCTGGCTAGTATCTCAGCTTTGTGTAATGATTGTTTATGGTTTTCTTGGCAAATTATAATTTAGGCATATTCTAAACATATCCTCTCATCACATTCAGATAGCAGAAAAATTCAAATACTATACATACAATATACAATGTATTTGCATCATAAAGTGCACAGTGGTGGTCGCTGGTAGTGGCTTTTTCTCTGAGACCCCCTAGCGTGTTCGTCTGCCCTCTTGATGTAACACATGATGTATTTCAGATTCAGTTGGTGTTACTGTGGTGTCTGATTGTGGTAATGGGGTTATTTGCTTGTTTAGTAATGGTGTGTTTACATCCCTAAGCTTGTGTTTGATCCTGGACACTTTTATGTGTAGAACATCTCGACAAATTTAAGATTTTCACGCTGATAATTGGGATAAAAATGGTTCTGCTCCAGGCTTGTATTTTCTTTATTACTCTTGTTGTGTTATTTGGGATGAAAAGTTTAACATCTAAATTGGCCCTCAGTGTTTGTCCTAGTATAATTGGTATTTGTTTACTATCTAGATTTGATTATAAAACATGTCAGCATCTACTGACTTTGACCATAAATATATTTTTTTTGTCTTAAAGCATTTTATTCCCCAAATCCCACAATGTTATTGTGTTTTTCAGATGTCAGTTAAACATCATCTCCTATTTCAATAAGTAGATATTTCCTGATACTGACATACTAGTTTAAGTATGAGCCAGTAACACAATTCAAAGATGTATCTATCTTGTCTGATGTGTGTGTTGTGTGTGTGTGTATATACCATATGTCCTAGCTCCTGTATCATAGACATTTTATCTGTTTGATTGATGAGACCCAAGGCACTTAAAGGAACTGAACATAAATAATACCTCTATATCACACAAGCACATCTCTCTAAATGGTAAAACACTTTATCATGCTCATTCTTTACTATCACGCTAAAGCTTGGGGCAGTTGTATTGGCTTTAAACATGCAACTGATGTTCAACTCAATTTTGAGATGCATCCATATCATGATAATCCCATAGACCGTTTCAATAGAATTGCATTGCTAGGCAACAGCTTGGGTCTATGTTTACTTCCGGTTTGTTTGTTCTTTGCTTAAGCTTCATCCGAAATTGCATATACTATGCACTACATACCCAATATGTGTTCAATTGTTCTACATACTTTTGTGTGTATAAACAGTATTATGTATTTTTTTTCACAGACGCAGTGAGCTGTAATTTACGTCATCACTTCCTGAGAGCCTCCTTGCAGGTTGGAGACATGTAACCATGGTAACCCACGCCAACCTGATGTGACCAAAACAACGGTTTGTGAGAATCAAAGTCTGAATTAATTTACTCAGCCTGGCAAAGTGAAATCTTATACTTACACTTAAATTGAAGTGTTATTGATGTTACAGAGCTGTCGTCAACGTCTGTTATGAACGTTTTCATCACTAACACACTGCATTGTGGGATATTTATGCTGCCATAGTGTCCAGCGTGGCATAATGTAAAATTTCACCGGAAACAGTATGCAATTTACATACATACTTCGGACATACGTGTACTAAAAAAATCTCACATACTGTTTTAGCGTACTAAATATCGTGTTAGTATGGAATTTTGGACGCAACCACAATCTGTAACATGAAATAAACTGGGACACATTTGGGACGTTTACAACTGTGGTCTACAGTAGGTAAGCAGTGAATAGAAAGTTGCTGCAACCACACTCTCTTATCAAGTAGGCTACTTAGTGAGAAGTAAATCGACAGTGGTGTTAAGGCGAACACCTCAGAGCTCTAAGCAGAGGAGCTTTGCAATAACAGCTTCAGCATGGAAATGTTTTGGGTTTCAAATAGCCCTGGACTCATTACTGAAAACCTTTAGTAAGTTGCAGTTACTTAATTCAATTTTCTGAAAACAAGATATAAAGAGATGCATTTATATCTGTCACGTAGTACGCAGAAAAAAACAACACTGCTTACAAAAATACAAACACCTAGTCAGCTGTGATTTAAGCATTAATACAGTATGTATTCAGCCTAAGCGATATGACATGTTTCAGTGAGCAGTGGAGTAGAGACTATCCATATTTTTGTCTTCAAGTTTAACATGAAAGTAGGGCTGCAACTAATGATTATTTTCACTGCCAATCTGTCAATTATTTTCTTGGTTAATCGATTAGTTGTTTGAATTTGAAATGATGAATAATGTCGTTCACTGTTTCCCAAAGCCCAAAATGATGTCCTCAAATGTCTTGTTTTGTCCACAACTCAAAGATATTCAGTTTACTGTCATAGAAGAGTGGAGAAACCAGAAAATATTCACATTTAAGAAGCTGGAATCAGATAATTTTTACTCTTTTTTTTTTCTTAAAGAATTACTCAAACCGATTAATCGATTATCAAAACAGGTGGGGATTAATTTAATAGTTGAAAACTAATCGATTAATTGTTGCAGCTCTATTGACATGTTTCAGTGAGCAGTACAGTAAAGACCCATCCATATTATTTGTATTCAAGTTTAAGAGTACGATCTAGACCTGCTCTCTCTATATGAAACGTGTCTTGAGATAACTTCTGTTATGATTTGACGCCATCTAAAAATGAATTGAATTGAGTTTAACATGAGAGGATTTGCTGTAAAACTTCACTGACCCTCTGATGTTATCTTAGCTTTACTAAAACACCTGCTTTTATTTCCTTTTCTATAAGAAATTGGTACATTTGTGTTGATGAATGACACATAAGTGTTACAATTTGTATTAGTACCAAATCTCTTCATAGTACATTGCCATGTCTGTGTCCATGGTCTTAGACTTTTTCTTCTCCTCTCAGTTTTGTTCTCCACAAGCACACAGCAGATATTGAGCAGTAGATTACATATGAATAGGCCCTTATCTCAGACAGCGTTTATGCAAGGTCATTTGCAGCACAACTGCCACACATATTGAATAGCAGGCATTGGTCGACTGTATTGTGAAGGCTGTCTTTTTTCTGTTTTCTGGCAGATTTCTGCAGCTTGTTTGTCTCATCTGTGAAGAGAAGATGGAAAAAAAAGGTGAGTGAGTGTGTGTGCACATCTGCTACCTCACTTAGTCTGTCTGACAGTCACAGAAAAAGAAAAATGTTGGCTGTTCTGTTTATCACAGCCTTTCATATCAACATATTGCTAAAGGCTACGGGGAGTGTTTTTTCTTCTGCAGGGTTTGTAGCTTAATAGAACAAAGCTTCGCTTGATACCTGCAGTGATTACTCTGTAGTTGCCAAATGCTCAAGTTGTTTCAGTCTTTTATACAAATATACCAGTTACGCACTCAAACAAATGTTAGAGCTTCATAATTTTTTCCCCATTGCAAACAAAATATTTTTTTATCTCAACATTAATATGGGCTACACACATCTAATCTGCTGTATACTTGAAGTTTTTGCATTTAAACTCAAACAGTTGACAATATTTGACTTTTTGTTTAGTTGCAATGCACTTATGTAAGCTGCTGAACATTTTACATAGTAAAACAATGTGTTTAGAGGTGGGGATAGTTAGAAAGGATCACACTTTCAGTCTAATCTATAGTCCACGTTAATGTTTTTGCTCCTCGGTACTGGCACTGCTCTGTTCGGTGCAGTGTTGCATCTCTGCTGCCCCTTCTTTAACTTCATGATGTATGTGCTCTTAAATGTCGACTGCTTTACTGCAGGGTTCGGTTCCTAACAGGGTAATCTGTCCTCCGATGTGCTTGCCAAATCTGCATAACTCGGGCATCACAAAGAATGACTTACTGTAATTGCTCCTTTTAGCTTTACATCCCATCAGGGTGGTTTGCTTGTCTTAGGAGTTTTTGCTGAACTGTAGTAATTATGATAACACACAACTTAATATCCAACATCATTTAGATCCACATAGTGAGAGTGGCAACATTGCTGCTGTACTGGCTTTCACTAAATTAAGATGTGCACTTGTCGAATTAGGTTCAACTTTTGTTTGGAGAATTTTGCCAAAGCTTTTGCAGCGTATCTTAGGTGACCGCAAACAGCACATCAGTATGAATCACATTGTTTGCATTACGGACCAACCGTAACAATGTAAATCTTGTTAAGAAATAAGTCAGATTCAAAGAATTTCTCTTTCCTTCAATTATCAGAAATTCTGGTTTCAGTTAGTGTTCCATAATGTAGCTTTTTTATCATTTCTGGCAGTGCTAAACATTTTAATGTGCATTATCCCAGCTAAAGATGTCGTGGATTAATAGATAACACATTTTCTTGGATGTGCAAAAAACAGAAATCTGACCAAAGTTAAACATGGAACTGTAAATTAAAAGATGTAGCATTTACACAAAGTATGATCAAATATATAGGACAAAGGAAGAGCATAGATTATAGTTAAATTATATTTAGTGCTGTATTAGGTTGGCACACACATCAGACATTACTGTGACTTACTCCTCGCTCTTGTCTGGGTTGCATTAGCCTATAAATGTTATTGCATCTTTACAATATTTAGTTGCTTTTACAAACATACCTGGACTAGTTAACATGCAATTATGACATTGAGACAGTTATGAAAACACAGACGAGCCTCTAATATAAGCCAGAGAGGTATTCTAAGCCTTGGAATTTTTCAGAACATTAGTTGATAGTGAAAAGTCAAATTCAAAGGCACAAAAAGAGAGTGCAGTGCTTAGCAGCGCCATAAATATTACCCCTCCTTATTAATATTCACTGCATTATGCTGTGCATTCTACCATCCACTTGAAAGCCAATTACTGTTGCAAAGTCCACCACTTTCATCCTGCAATCTGCAACAACAGGCATGCCTGCCAGTATGAATTTGGGATTAAAGTTTGCTAATCTTTACACAGGACAACGTTGGCCAAATGTAAAGAGAATGCAAATAAATGCAGCGTGAAGAGTATCTGCGTTCTATTACTGAATGTGGAAATTGAATGTCAAATGCAGATTTATGGAACAATTACAGCTATCACTATACTGTGATGTTGAATGTTTATCAATATATGAAGAAATGTTTATGCATGTTTCACTGAAGACAATTCAGTTATTTATCCCAATCTACTTTATTTTGAGGTTTTAGATCGTTGTTCAGTTACGATGAAACCATGTATGTAATATCATTGTAGTCTCAGGATTTCACTTCAGGGTTTCCTGTTTTTCTAAAAGGTGAGGTTAATTCTGACAGGACACTTAATATCATGGACACAATAGGTCAGGTTATACAATGCTCCACGGATGACGTATTTTTGTAGGCCAACCAGGAAGTTAGCATCGCCCTGAGTTCCCTCGACAAAAAGCCAATGGGATTTGGATTATTGCAGAAAATAAGATCTGTGACAAACACACATTTATGATACTTGCACGTTTTGTTCAGCAAGATAATCTTCACAAATGAACAACACTTTTATGATTTTTGAAGTGTAAATGCAATCACCAGAAGTAAAAAGCTAACGTTTGGCTGTAGACGAACTACATCACGGTTGCATGAGCGCGAGTATACGCGAGACTATAATGACGGACGAGTCAGCATGATGTCAGCAAGCCACTTGTTAGCAAACGCCTTTTTTAAGACACATAAAGGCTTCAAAATTCACTTGTAGGTTATTTTTTGATGTATTTTATGTCTCTTAAGCTTCTGTTAACCACAGACCTTATTTCAGGCATCTAACTAAAAACACATTAAAAAAACCGATTGACTTCTAGACGAAGGAACCGGAAGTGCTAAAATGCTAGCTCATTTCCGGGTTTTAGGACTCATTCCTGTAGCCCTCTATAGTCAACTTTCTGGACATCCACCGCACGTTTGCTGCTGTTAGTTTGCTTACTGTGTGTTTTTCTAGTTAAAGGAGCAATATTGTTAGACTATTATTAGGTATATTGTTGTTTTTTTAATGACAAAGATGACAGTCTTAAAACAAATTGAATATTTGTTTATTGTTAAATGCAGAACAAAGAAGGGCATTGGTTTGCGTCTGGTTGCTATGATACGGAATATTAAAATGTCGGCACAAGGTAGAGTACTTGCTCTGGATGAAGGGAAGGCTGAAGCACATAGGGAGGATGGACGGACCTGCCGGGCTGTGTGTATTAATTTCTCCTCCGTTGTTGTCCAGCACTTGTAGCTACATGTAGGATGTGACAGTTTGTCATTGTGGAGTTTTACCCAAAGGTGAACATTTATCAACTCTCGACGTCCAGAAAAAAACACCATACGTGCAGCGCCCAGCGCAGAATAGACCCTGAGCACCTCGTCACGCTGCTGTCGTTTGTAGAAAAGTGTAAAAATGCATTGCTCCCATTGCAAAGAATTAAAAAAAAGGAAAAACGTTAATCATTGCGGTTGTGGCGGCTGCTTGCCATCCCATGTGGTTGACTTGTCAATGTTGCGGTATTGCAATATTGCAGATATTGCGACAGCCCTACTGGCTTTATGCCTCTAATACGTGCCGCCTTGATAACCCAGGTGCACACGGACCACGGAGAGATGTGCCGAGGCTTTTCAGGTCGGCTAGAATCTAATGTTAACGTTATCTCTGTTGATCCAGTTTGTATGTTTGCTTCCATGGCTGCAGAAGTCTGTGTTTGTGTGCCAATTTGTTTCATATGTGGCATCGGGGTGTTGAAACGGGCAGTGGACAGGATCACACCGGCAGAAACAAAAACGGACGTTCCGGACCGGAATGGAGATTTAAAAGGAGAACATACTGGCTGTAGCATAGTTGTCAGAGAAACCAGTGTCTTGGTCCGGAATCGCATACTATGCACTACATACTCAACAGGTGTACTATCGTTCAACATACTTCTGTGTGAATAAACAGTAGTATGTATCTTTTCGGACGTACTGAGCAGTAGCTTACGTTGTCCCTTCCTGAGAGCCTCCTTGCTGGTTGGAGACTGGTTCATACTTTAATATTTCACTGGAAATATTACGCAATTTGCGTACTATTGGTTTCATACTAAGGTTTCGGACACTACTAAAATATCTCACATACTGTTTTAGTGCACTAAAAGCCTGTTAGTATGGAATTTCAGACGCAACAGGTATTTCAATTTAGCATGTTTCCTTAATCTCTGATGACATATCATTGTCATTTTATGATGTATTATAGTAAATATATTACATATTGGTCCTTTAATGTCTTGTTAGCAAATACCACTACAGTATAGAGTACTCCCTACATGCTCACTAATATATTTGTGTGTGTGTGTGTCTCATTGTAGAGTACGATATTATCTATAAAGTACCATAACCATTCAGCCAATGCCATACTTGATTTGTGTTTCAGGCAGTAACTCAAGGGTTTTTAGTTTGTCAGTGTTTGTCAGCTACATTGACTTACCTGACTCTGTTTGTGAATGAAGCCATATAAAACTCATTCAAGGTCTCATATGTTAAATGAGCTCAGCATCATCCATCACTGTTAAGTGTTTTTTTTTTTTTTTTTTTTTAACACATTAATGATTATTGGCCATCCTGACTGTGAATACAAAGGAGTGCAGCTTTTATACATTTAAAATATAGGAGGTAATTATCCAGCCCTTAGTAGAGCATCAACCACTTCTAAATTCTGACATCTTCATCAAGTAAATTCAGTGACATTTTGACAAGCAATAGTATTGAAGGCGTCATGATGTTATGAGTTTATAAAAGTGGCTCAATCCTCTTTTGATTTTAGCTCGTGCTGCTTTTGGAAAAAAAAGGCTGCTGTCTTGTAGTTTTGAAATTGCAATATGTCACACATTGTTTTGGTAGACCTATTCTAAGTCTTAGCGTTCCCTGTCAGGTGAAACGACTGTGATAGGCGGATTCAAAACCACAATAGTCTATCTCACTTCAGGCATCATGTTGCATTCCCTTCTGTGAGCGTTTTTTTAAATTGCATCTCGACCGTGTCAATGTATGGTTGACATTGCAATTCTCAGAAGTTTACGGATGAAATGGTTTAGCTTTATCTGAATTGCATACCCCTATAGTGTTGTGGGTAATGGTTGCTATGGTCTCCGTGCGTGGTTACTAGGGCAGAATATTGATTTAATCCTCAAGGACTGTGGTCATATCCTTGGCAGTTCACCTATTGTTATGATAATAAGACACCCCCGGGTAGCCAATGAGTGATAATCTTGTTTGGTCCTCGGAGAAATGAAAAGGTTTCTCGGAATGGTGTGGTGAAATATTAACCACAGTGAAACCACCAACTCCATTACTGGTCGAGCCTGAAAACTCTCAGATCCCTGGACCGCTAGAGCCAGACTGTGAAATGCTTTTTGGGATTAGTCCGTCGCTTGGAACTACAAAGAAAAAATGGAAATATTTAACCCATGCTATCACGAGATATGACAACAAACATAAAGATCTTAAATCGGATGATTAATGAATTATATGTAATAATGAGGAAATCATTTAACCTGCAGGTTTCAGTTATATACAGTATCTGTCTGCTTTACTTGTTTGCATATGAAAAGGTTAAAATGTGGACATTTCTGGAACTCCCATTACGTGTATATCAACGCAAAAAACATGCAACCTGTTGTATGCGAGCAAACATGTTGTCGGCAGAGGCTGTTGGAGCGCATTAGAGAATAATAACACAGTGAAGGTGGTGTCCAGATTGAGAGACTTCCCCTGTGAGCACAGACACACAGGCAAAGCAGCCATTCAGCAGTGGGATGGATCCTGACTACTAAAGAGGGAGAGGGCGAGAGAGGGAGACTGAAAGAGAAAGAGAGAGAGAGAGAGAGAGAGCAAGAAATGGGGGAGTGGTGGGAGATAGAGAGAGAGAGAGAGGAAGCGAAAAAGAGCGTGAAAGGCTCCACACGGCAGAATATAAATCTGTATGTTAACAGGACTAAAGCTGGAGGTCTCGAAGCGGCTTTAGTGGTTATGCTGGTGGGGGGTGGCCATAAAGCATCAAGAGGTGGTGGTCTTCCCTATTAACTGAGGATCTGTGCAAATAAGGAAGTGGAACCCGTGGGAGCTGCGAACGCCGGTTGTCAAGCACAGTGGTGGGCTGGTCGGAGGTCTCTGACCCCCTCATTTTTGTTTTCGGGAGAAAAAAGAAGAGCAAAAAAGAGACACGAGAGAAAGAGGAAGGTGGCAGCGAGGGACCAGTGAGCCATTTCTCTCTTTATTACTTCCATTCACAAAACCATTGCATCCCATTATCACAGCGATGTAGAGGCATTCTCTCCGGTTAGTGGAGGAAGGGTCCCATTGACTGCTGAGGCTTAGCACCTCTCTCCAAACGCTAGCCCTTTTCATTGCAGTCTCTCCCCCCCCCCCACTCCCTCATCTCTCGCCTCTATCCTTTACGTCTGCTATTTTTTCTCTGTTCTTCTCTCTTTTCTTGTCCCTTGTATTCTTGTCCCTTTTCACACCACTCAGGAATCAGGAGGCATTGCGTTTTGGGTAGAAGTGGGTGTTTCTGGTGCTGTCATTGTGTTGGGTGCCGCTACAAAGGACAGCTGAGCAGGGAGTGAGAGAGACAGCTTTTGGAGATAATGAAATAGCAGCCTGAAAGAAAAAGGGGGGACCTGGGACTACAAGAACAGCTGACAACCACTGGAAGGTGAATTGTGATGAAAAGAAAACTGTTACAGAGACTGACAACCATTTTAAGATAGCTATTTATTGAGACCATTACCACTTCTTAAGGGGAATAAAGAAGCAGCGTGCCGAACCAACACTGCCGGTTGGATTCTGCTATTGCTGTTGCTAAGCAAAGTCTTTAACCTGAAGTTCTTGGGCAGACAGTGTTGAGCATCACTCTACAGCCATGAAAGGAAGCTCAGAGGAAAGCATTGAAAGCACCAGGCCCTCCAACCTGCAAGCTTTTGCTAACATATCCACCCTACATGGCATGAGTCACATATTCGCCTATGGGCACATGACATTCCGGCGGTTTCTCTGGAGTCTCTCCTTCCTTGGTTCACTCAGCTTGTTGATGCTGGTCTGCATGGATCGGGTGTCATATTACCTGGAGTACCCTCATGTCACCAAGCTGGACGAGGTGGCGGCGACGAACCTCACCTTCCCAGCCGTCACCTTCTGTAACCTCAATGAGTTCCGCTTCTCCAAAATCACCAGGAATGACCTGTATCATGTGGGAGAGCTCCTGGCCCTCCTTAATAATAACTACCAAATAGCCAACCCACACTTGGCTGAGCCTGAGGTTCTGGCTGCCCTAAAGGATAAGGCGAACTTCATGAACTTCAAGCCCAAGCTGTTCAACATGACTGATTTCTATAACCGTACAGGTCATGACATCGGTGAAATGCTACTGCAGTGCACCTTTCGAGGAGAGGATTGCTACCCGGTGAACTTCTCCACAGTAAGTACTCATGCGTGCAAGATCTCTTATCTTAACATGCTGCATTTCTGCACAGTGTGCTGTATCTCCTGCCAGACTTGACACCCTGTCCTTTTTCTTTTATGTTCAGTTGGGTTTTAATGTTGCTTGAGCAATTTATTTGAAACAGATGCCTGGCTTTAATGCATCTGGTACTCTAATATAGTCCAGTGTTAATGTTGTGGTTGTTATTTTTTAAGTGTTGTTAGTGCTCGCGAAAGCTGTTATTGTTGATGTTGCGTTGTGTGCTCTGCTGAGAGCAAATAGTGCATAAAACGTGATAAGGGTGAGGTCTTAATGACTGCAAAGATTCCCCTTTTTTCCATTACTGGCTCGCTTAGTGATCTCTGAAGACCGCTTGGCTTCCAAGAAGAGGAAAAATCATTTTTGTTAGGTGTTGTGTATCCCTATATCTTGAGGAAAGACTTTCCATGAGGGGTTGTACTGAGGTCAAATTGATGGTTTGAGTTTGCACACAAACATTTGTTTTTTGCAAATCTGACAGATGCTTTAATAACATTATTCAAATCAAAGTTCTTAACTGATAATTGCTTTGTTATGAGGTCGGAGTCACCGTGCTGTCAGTTGTCATTATTTTCCCACCTGGTTTATTCTGCTCATTCAAATATTCATCAGCGCTGCTCCAAATGATCTGTTTCAGACAAGTCATTTCTCAGTAGTCAGTGGAAACAATTTAATTTTGTTTGTTGTGCGTTTCAAATGTCTAAACACAACTGATACTTCTACAAAGATTATTTTAGAGATCATTCAGAAAAAGGTGCCATGGTGCCGAGTTATCATCACGCTGTGTGCTTTGATTCATTCAACTCTCCATTTGGGTACGTATCCAATCAAGCATAACTCTTCATTCACCATTCAGTATGAATGAAGTTCACTAGTTGTTTGCTTTTGGTTTGTTGTGTTGCCGATTAATATAGCTGAGAATACATTGATATAATGATTGAGTATTAAATGAAAAGTAATGTGAAATGGACACAGTCACATAAATTGGCCCCACAATAGTTTTTAAGGAATGGACTATATAAGCTAAAGCAGAGACCTGAATCTATAAGTGACATCAGACAATATATCCTCATAAAGCTCTCAACACGCCCAAATACTGCCGCTGTATTGTAATGTACGCTGTGAGACTTGGCTGTAATATTTTTAAAAAGTATAGTAGTAAAAGTAAAGTTCAAAATATCAAGTAAGTCAGTGATTACGTATATTTTTTTCCTGTCATGCAATCTGTGATCTCCACTCTTACTGCTATCCAATGCAAGTATACAAGTTGGAGTTTAATCAGATTGTTTCATCACTATTAGCCCATTTTATCTTTGTGAAATAGAGACCCCAAAAAGCAGTAGGTAAAGCTGTCCTTGGCTTAGTCTGGATTGTCCATTATATTTTATTCAAACAAGAGTACATTGGCCAAAACAAAAAGATGCAGCCTAGGGATAGGCAGCACTGCAATATCACTTGTTTCTGTTTCTCTTCCCACTCTTACTTTAAGAGGTTTTATTATTCTCACTGCGTCTGTATCCTATATCCCATCTCTTAAAGTGCAGGTTTGATGGAGTAACAGCTAACTTACTTATCTCTCAATTGAGTCTATCCACTCCCCCAAAAATACGATATCTTATCTCCGTCGTATCTTTAATCAACCCTGAAAGAAATCCCCATAAATGGCCTGACTATAATCTTCAGAGTTGATCGAAACTCTTCTCTGCTGTGTGAGGAGATAATGCACTAATTTAATATTGATTTTCAATTTATTGTTTTTTCAATTGGTATCATGAATATTGGGAAATTCTCCATTTACATGTTTGTTTTCAAAGCAGCACTCAAGAGTGTCTTGTGAAACAAATCATTCATGGGAAGCTAATTGCCATTGTATTGCTTGCTTGATTGAAAATGCCTTCAGCTTCACATGAGCTGGTAGGAACAGTTAATGAATTTAGATTTGCTGCATATTTACTTGTTTTTTTTCGGGGGGGTTTGGGGCATATGTTTTAGTCCAACCAACTGTGAACTTTAACCTGGTCACTGGCATCAGACTTGAACAGTCCTGTTAATACTCGTCCATCATTGTGTTGTGGTGTTGTTTGGATGGAGTGGGTAAAGCATGCCGCTACACCACGCTGCATTTTCCTGCAGACATGTGTTTGTCAGGACTTGGATGAGTGCCAGTATGCCATACCCATTCAGTGTTTGCTGCTGTATCTGTTTATAATCTCACATAACTAACCTCGAACACTGAGGCTTGCTCACTAATACAGTAATTGAGTTCATAACGTGCTTCGGTGGGGAAAAAAACCCCATATCAGCTTCTGTTTATTAGAAATCTTTAGCAGAAAACACAAAAATCAAGACACGTTTCTGATATTGTTGGCTTTATCTACTAATATTTGTCCACACTGTCCACATAGAATCACTATTCACCCGCAGTATACTGATATTTAGACGACCACTACAGGAAATTTTCAATTATTCAAATTCCCCCACAGACATGTTGAGAAGAAGATTTACAATGCAAAGGACTGTGGGAGTGATGGGCTTTGACCTTGAATAAATGAAGGAAGAATCCCATTAAGGCTGGTTCATGATGCAGTTGGGAAACGAATCATTCAAATTGTGTTGCATTGTAATGGGTAGGTGGGCGAGGGGAGAATGGCAATTGTGTTTCCATTGCAATTAACCACTTTGATCCCTAATGTTTTTATTGGGCATATGTTCTCAATGTCATGAAAAATTATATTTTTCTTGAAGACCAAATTTTAAAATCATTTTGAACCACCAGCTGAAAATCTAAATACCCCCTGAACATGAAAGTTATCAAAGAGGTTAGCTGTCAGTTCTTAGGTCAGGGCAAGCTGTTTCAATATTTAAAGTCAGATTTTTCCAGGACAGTTGCTATCTTTTTGAAATATCATGGTCTTTAGATGAGCATATTCTGTAACCCCCAGATTCTTACGCTTGAATTTCTTCCACAGTGAGCTTCCTCTTCAGAAAGATGAAAGACATATAACACAATCTCTTTGGTGAGATGTAAAAATCTACCTTCCAGTCTGAAGTGAACCAGAGTTCAAATCTTCTCCTGAAATCTCACAAAAGCTGCTTTCCTTCCCATTTTATAATAGTAATCCTGAAACCTCGACTAAAGCTGTTTCTGTTTAAAGATCATAGTAGGATACAGCAGATTTTAATCTTGACATTTTGTCACCATATCAACAGTAACCCACCTAAATAGTTTAATTTAACTCACTGGGGATTATACAGATTTATTTTAAGATGGTATTTAATGACTGTGTTCCTGTCAAGAAAATGACCTTCATCAATATGCATTTATTGACTTGCTGTGGCTCTGAAAGACCGCATGCGCAGCCTATGACTAACACTGTATGTAAATGGCACCTCAGTAGATGATAGACTGTGAACAAGAGGTTGATTATCATAATCTGATAGTGTGGATGTAGCGCTCCATTCTTAAGTCTTGACAGGTCACGACGAGTCCCTCCAGGCTACATTTCTGTCCATTTCTTCCAGAGTGTGTAAAATCAGTATTCATCATCACATTTGGCTGAGTCTCAGTCTTTAAGATCTGAGTTGTCTTTTATCTTATCACCCAGATGACAGCAGGTGCTAAGGGGATGAAACATGGCTACAGTTGAGACGAGGCTGACTGACACAGTGTGACTTGTGGATCTAGACATTATAGGTTATAGGATATTTAGGTTTTTATGCAGAGGTCCTCAACACTTGGAGGCTCAGTTCCCCTCTAAAGTGATTTATACAAGACCCAGGCAACATATTTCTATAGCCCTTATCAATGTCCAAAATTAACCTTTTGACTCACTGGCCAAGGGGACTGCTAGATGGAAAAATCCACCAGTCAAGCACGTTTCTTACCGGCCAAAATAATAAATATCCTTTTTGTGTCACATATACATTTGTTTCAGTGCATTTCATTGAATTAATAAGGTATTTTGTTGAATACAAACTTGGAGAAGAGGCCAGAGCAAAATAATCTAAATATATTGACGGTTTATCAATTCAAGCCTGAATACTAGGCTATCTATTTTTCATACCTTCCTGACATTTCACTGGGTATAGGCTACGATACAGTATATGATAGTATTTGTGTAAAAAACCCCAGAAAAAAACCCTCTGAGGTGTGGCTTGTCACTAAAGTGAGAATAGCTGGTCCAGGTCAGGTCAGGTCAAAGGTCAGCCCACCTGGGCCATTGTTGTTGTCGCTAGCTTTGGGGCTAACCCCATTCACTGTAATCAGCAGGTAGCAAGCAAGACACAGGAACTTGGCTTGTGTCTTGAAGCATTTATTCACTGACAGTCTGAACTGTACACACACTGCACTGCTACGTTCAACTATAACGTTACTGATAACTTCATACTCACCGTCAGTCACACGCTCGCTTGCTCCCTCTCTCTCTCTCGACCGGACACTTGTTAACGTTACGGCTGCCGGGCTTGCAATACACTGGTTGGCAGAAACCCGTCTTGTCACGTTGTCACCCCAAAAAACACATGAACTTTCTAGTAAACAAACACAACGTGCGTCTGTTACCCCTCCCACCTCTACTGATATTATATCGCTGCACATTCGCTAACATTAAGCACACGGTGCATGTGTGTGTCAAACAAAATAGAGACAAATAAAGTACAGAGTGCAGTAAAATGCACTTTGAATGTTCTCAATGCGATATCCAGAGCATTAATATAGCATCAAACAACTATTTGCTATGTAAAAATATAGAGGATTAATGACTACCTGAGCAGAGAATGAAGTCTCTCTCTTGCTCTCTGTGTTGTGATCCGAACTTTTGCGTGCTTTGTTGACATAGCCGGGTCAGCTATACTTTTCGTGCATGTGAGCGTGCCTCACTGGCTAGCTCATGGCCGCCGCTCTGCACTGCGCTCATACGGCGGTTACACCTGATAATGCGCCATCCCGACCGACGGCGTCATTGCGGAAGTGTAGCACCCACCCTCCGGTTCCCCCCAGGATAACACTGTTAGCTCTGTCAGCAGTGGGGCTGCTGTTTTCACTGTTAGCACTGTTAGCACCGTAGCTGCGAGCCGTCAGCTCAGCCGTCACTATGTTGAGAGCCGTGCAGAGGCAATAGAAATGCTCCCAATCTCGCATTTAAGTAATTTAATAATGTCATTGTTTGCAGAGCAGGTTCTGTTGTTGTCAACACTCTGCGGCAGCTGAGTAAAATATCACAGTTCAGCAGATGGTGATGCAGATTCTGTTAATAATGACTATAATAATTAACTGTAAGAAACCCTGTAAAACATATATTTGTCCCAACTCTTTGATAACCATATTCTGAATAACAATGTTAATGAAGTTAGTCAGTTAATGAACAACAACCTGTAGATCTTTCTAACGGAGGACATACAGACTAATAACATTAATAACATTGTGTTTGAGTGTTGCAGTGCCAGGATCTTGAAACCTACACAGAATGGCGACATCATTAAAGCAGCATTAATAGATTTTTTTTCTTTTACTTGGGGGCATGGGATCAAACTGAAAATACACTACAGGGAGC
Source organism: Sebastes umbrosus (assembly GCF_015220745.1). Lineage (NCBI taxonomy): Eukaryota > Metazoa > Chordata > Actinopteri > Perciformes > Sebastidae > Sebastes > Sebastes umbrosus. Next base: position 14,845,187 of record NC_051280.1, on the reverse strand, counting down.
AACATTAGCATTTATTTGGAGTCTTGTTTCTGGCCATTTGATGCATGTAAATCTGACATTCCCTCTCCTGTTAGCTCTGTTTTGGCCTCCACAAGTCTTTGTTGGAGAAACATATCTGGTTGTTAAGCTGCTACATGCTCCACAATGTTCACCAGTTAGTCGCTAGTCTGCTGTTAAATGCTGGGCAGGTAGTCTACAGTCTGTTTATCACAGCTTTTTTTTGCTAACAGCAGCCTGAAACTGCGGAGTCAGTCGATGATAATTATCTGTAGGGTCATCATATGTGTGGCCCCTTTTATTATTACACATTTAATCCATTACAGAAATGTTGATTAGAACAGCTTTAAAGTTTTTTTGTTTATGCATGTGCTTTTCCTGCTATATCTGCTATCATAACGGTGTATGAATTGTGGAACATTTGTACTCCAAATGGTCTGATCGATGCACATGCTCAAATCTGTTGTTTACATACCGGTATCTTCTTACCGAGTGTACACAGACATAGGCAGACACAACACCCACAGGCATGTCTGCAGTCAGGAACATGGCAGCTGCCACTGCCACATGGAGTCTTATGTACACACATGGATACACAGTGAGAGCATGTAACAACACTTCACAAAGCTACTTCCCATGAAATGGAATCTGCAGCAGTAAAACACCAAATCCACAAACTGCTCCAGCAGCCACTGTATATGAACTCGCTGTCGTCAAGCGTGTACGTGGGCTGACTTTATGGAATGCAGCTACCCTCAGACTTCAGCTGGTGGGAACAAGTCTTTAAATCTGCATCATTAAGCTGATCAGTTTTATTGAAAAAAAAGTATCCACGCTGTAATACCAGCTGCTCTGCAGCAGCAGTCGATGCTGTTTGTGCACACAGTGAAGGAAAGTAACATTGGAGAGAGTCAGGAAGGAAGAAAACAAGATGCTCCACTGAATGTTTTCAACATGAGTTTTCAAGAGGTGATGCTTTGTGATAACTTAGCAGAGTGTAGCAGATGTACTCTTCAAACTCAGGAACAGAGGGAGATGGAGAAACAGGAGAGCATATCTGGAAAGTAAGATAACTTACTTAATATTTACAACAGATACAGCTAAGGTGTGATGCATTTTTTTTAAATGGGAAGTCTGTGGCCATTTTCTATATTTTTCATAGCTGTCAAAAGTCAAATATCTCCTTGCCCTTGTTCGGACAATGGTTTAGGGGATTAAAGCTGCAGTGGGTAGAAATGGAGCAAATATGATTAATAAAAGATATTTTTATAAAACTGTCACTATATCCTGACAGTAGTGCATGAGACAAGTAATCTGAAAAAAATCATGTTCCTCTGTGTCCTCCGGTGCTCTTAATGGAATCTGCAAGATTTCCCAGACCGGAGGAAATGGAGTCTGCTGTTTGTGAGCAACTGTCAATCACTTGCGAACTCCGATCAAACGGTCAAAGTAGGAAGTGCTGATCAAATATGAATCAATATTCTGTTACTGTAATGCATTCTCACCTCAAATGTTTTCAGAATCATCTTGTAGTGTATAAAATGAGAAAGTTTGAGACCCGGCAGCCATGTTGAGATCGGTTGAGGAAATGCCAAGCACCGCCCACCAGCCGGAGCACAGCCAATAGGAACGCTCTCTCTCTGAAATGACCTGTGATTGACCAAAGTCTTCCGTCACAAGCTAGATTTTTTTAAAGCCTGAAAACACAGCGCTGAGGAGGTGCAGAAGTCTAGTTTTCTCTCAGAACACTTGAATTACAATATGCTGAAAGGTTATTATGGAATTTTTGCCCAATGGTGCCAAAAATATTCTGCCTACTGAAGCTTTAAACCATCTACTGTGTTAAAGATATATTTGACTTTTCCAATGGCACTTTTGGCCGCGCTGAGTGAAACAATGCCAAGCTTATTTGCCTTGCCATTACCAGTGTTTTATAGCCGCTCCTTTGACCACTACGCACACACACACACCTACACCTTCAAGCGAGTAGCCCTGTTGTAATGGACATGCAAATCGCTGACGTGCTGAGTCAAACCGAGTCGAGCCAAGCCAGCACATGTGTATGGAAAAAACGCTGTCAGTGGTGCAGGTTTCTGATGTGGATGCACACAAGCAAATGTATTAAGAGTTATTTCTTTTGCAGGCAAATGTCACCACTAAGTACTTCATTATGCACACTCATAAAATTAAGTCATTAAATAAATATCTTTAGGCCATGAACATATTTTGTCCAAAAAGTCCTTGTGCGTGATCCTGTCAGCTTATACATTACACATTAAACCTGATAATATTCATGCTGATATAGTCTGAATTATGTACATGTATAAGCAACAAGGTGTCAAATATAAACAGGGCAATTTGGCTGCACTAGGACCTGTGGACTCGGAAAGAACAGTGTGTGTCTTTGTTACTAATAGTGGACCCTTTGTCACGTTTACTGTAGGACATGTTATAGACCTGAAATTGATACACACTGCTCAGTCTTTTAAGTTACTTATCGTGGTACACCAGTCCCCTGCTAATGTTTACAACCTTACCTGTAACACTGGGGACTCCATTACTTGGAGTAGGGCATGACAAAGACACAGAGAGAGAGAGAGTGAGTGAGTATCTGTGAGTGTGTGTGGTAAACAACAGCATGTCTAAGAGGGAGAAGAGCTGTTACAGAAAGAGGCATGGGCCTATTTTTCTCTGCCATCGTTTTCAGTATCAAACCAGATCTAAAAATACATGTACGATGCCAAAAGACGGGCTGTAAGTGGGAAAAAGACATTACATTCGGGGCAGTTACATTGGAGTTCAGTCGTGTAGTTTGAGTAAAGCACTTTCTGAATTTTACTTTGCACGTGTACAATGTATACCCTATAACATTGGATGGCTGTGTGTCTGGCCTCTCCGGTCGAGTTTTTGCTGCGGACACCGGCTGTGAACGCTCCGTCCTCCACATAGTGATTGCCTCATTAACGTCATGGTTCCCTTGTAGCATTGGGTTTAAATCCGAAATATTGCCAAATAGGCTCTTTTCTTTTCCGCTTTGTCACCAAATCCTCCACCATCGTCTTGTCGACTCTCTCTCGTCCCGTGATAAGTGTGTAAAATCTGACTCCTGCTACTCTGTGCTGAGACTCCGTACGGCACAGACAGCATAGCGTCCATCGTCCGACTATGTATTAATAACACAGCGCTGATACACGTAAACTAACTAAATGGGTTTTATTTGTATAAAAAAAGCAAAACGATGATGAGGGCGGTGGGAAAGTAATGTAATCGGTGTATGCCCGACCACCATGTAACACCAGTAACACAGACTAGACTTAGCAAGCCTACTGCAGCGAGACTGTTCACAAGAGACTTTTATTCCTTAATGCCTCCTCCTTAGGATAAACTTAAGGAACAAAAGCTGCTTCGCTTGCTTTTGTTCCCTAACCTGCAAACTTCATGGAAAAGTATAAAATGTATGCGTAAAGGTTAAACTCTAGTAGCAGACTAATCATACACATGCACAACTACATCTACCACTACAACAGTGGCTACAGGTGGATTATTTCTGGGACTTTTGACCACAGACTGAAGCAACCCTGGAGAGTAACACTTCACTGTTGCAATTACAGAGTATGGAAGAAATTAGAGGCCATAAGCGTAATTACTTTTATGGTTTGTTTTGTTATAATCACTGAATAATTATCTTGTGATTCTGACCTAACAAGCCTGTGTTGGTTAGACGTTTTGTGCAGCATGCTGTTCCATCTTAATCAATTAGTCTATTTAATGGGGACATGAAACTGCAGATCTTTTATTTAAACAACAGTTATTACAACAGTGACTGAAAATATGTTTGATAGTTAAAGTCACATGAGCAAGACAATTCTTATGTTAAAGCTCATCCAACATCAGCACTAACATTTTCGCAGTATGACAAATATTTGACTTTCAGTGTCATCTCAGGAAGGCTGAAACTGTCCAACTTGACTGCAGTTTTTGTCATTTCCTCCAGCCTAAGCTGGCGACTCTCGTCTGCATTCCAGTCAGCATGTCTCGAATGAGCCTAATCTCTGTCCGAGATTGCCTTACTGCACGTCACCGCGCACATTTGACATCAGCAGATAACAACATTAGTTCTTACAGCCTACTGCTGCTGCAACCAAATGACAAGTCTGCTGTAACATCCCCAAAATATCTCTAAAGGGACTGATTCTGTAGTAAACAAAGGTTAGTTTATAGTGACTTTAGATTGCACAAAAAGCAATCCCTGACAGCATTTGTTACATCTGGGGATGATCACTACAGCAGTAGTTCATCTTTTGCATTTTTATCTTGTGTTCGTGAAAAGATTAATTATGTAGGGATCATTGGGATTATAAGAAAACAAGGTTATTATTCTTTGATCATCGGTACAAAATAATACAAATAATTACAGCCATGGCCTTCGGTGTTCCTGCACTTCCTGTTGCTGTGACAGGTGTTACTTGCTTCAGACCTTGGTTAGAAACCGAGGTGGGCGGTATAGGCAAAGTTAGTATTGGCTAATTACCACTGCTGTGATAATTAGTGCAATAGCAGCAGTATCACTGTCTACGTGACGGTGTTTACTAAGATGCTTAAAACATTCATAAAAAATCAAACTAATGCAGAACACTACAGCAAAGGAGAGAATCGATCTACCATTAGTACAGACATAAAGCGCATTGTTAGGAATGTCCAGAGCCAATTTGTATTTCAGGCAATCATTACATTGTTTTTCCTTGATTTGAATTTGGCTTTGTTTATTGTTAGCCATTCTTCTGCTGGACCGCCAGATGTCAAAAAGGCCCCATTTAGCTCCATTAAGGCACTGGAAACAGCACAGTAAACATCCAACAGAATAGTGACTATGAACGTTTAAACCTGAGTCGCAAAAATAAACAATACTTTTTGGATGTAAGATTTTTTGTTATCAAAAAGGCAGGTGTAATGATGGAGGGTGTTGCATGTGGGGGCAGGTCGCCAGCCTATCACAGGGCTTCTATAACTACATTTCAGATCAAATTGACACATGTTCTATTACACAGACTTGTGACGGTTATGGAAGGTTAAAGTTACATCTCCTCTCGAGCCTCCGGCTGCGCGACTACTTCACTCAGAGCAGCTGTCAATCATGATGTCCATCCATCCATCCATTATCTGTAGCCGCTTATCCTATTCAGGGTCGCTGGGGGACTGGAGCCGTTCCCAGCCCAGACATTAGGCGAAGGCGGGGTACCAGACTATTACAGGACTGACACATAAAGACAGACAACCATTCATGCTCACATTCACACCTACGGGCAATTTAGAGACAACAATTAACAACCGTTTTGCTCTCAATCATGACGTCTCACCCCCTTTTTATACCATCAAATAACTAAATAAAACCAACCTTGTCAGAAAAATGAACACTTGAACATACATCAGCGTGATAAGAACTACCTCAAATGACCTTTGGGGAGCTGTCATGTCATCCATCTTTATATACAGTCTATGTTACAATTTATATAAATATGAAAAATAATTGACTTAGCATGCTGACAAGGTTGTTGCTATTTCTGCCCTGAAGAACCCTGTGAGGTCAAAACTGGTCAGTGTTTTAAACAAATAATGTAGACTACATAAGGCTTTTAATATAACTTTTCTTTTTACTCTGCCTAACCATCTGCTCAGACAAACACAAAACAGATTTTTGAGGCAGTGCGATTGAATACTAAGTCAATGGAAATATGTGATTAGACTCAAATAGACCTGAAAAGTAAAATGTTTCACTGACCATAATGAGGGTCTTTCAAACATCTAGACATAATTTAAAAGGGTACATATGCTCATTTTCAGGTTCATATTTGTATTTGGGGTTTCTACTAGAACATGTTTACATGCTTTAATGTTCAAAAAACACATTACTTTTCACCCTCTGTCTGAAACGCTGCATTTATGCTCCTGTCTCTTTAAGCCCCCCTCCTGAAACAGTCTAGTCTGCTCTCATTGGCTAGTGAGAAAAATATAGTGCATCTTCGCAAATTTAGTTCTTAAGCCGTGGGCGGTTTATTCTACTGAGCTTGCATGTGACATAGGAAGGGGAGCTGGTTGAATCACATTTTCTGATCTAGGCATCCCATAAAAAAACTGACTGGGTTGTCTTATTTCACAGTGTGTGAGTTGGTAGGCACTCCAATAGCCAAATGTATGTGCACAAGCACTGACAAAGTGAAGTAAAATTTGTTTCTCAAGTGTCAGGGTCTCACAGGACGAAGATCTCATTGTCAGAACTGCAGTTTGAAACTAGAAGTATGCGTTGGTCCATTGCCTCCCTCATATTTGCAAATGGAAAAGAGCACATGACTCACTCAATTCGCGTCAGACTGTTATGTTTTTTTAATCGGTGCAACCTCAGGTAAAGTAATATCACTTGATGAAATTATTTGTAGAGCTATGCATTGCTATTTATGCTGTAAGCAAAGGTTAATCTAGTTTAACTTACATTCATGACTTTGCAAGTATAGAACAACAGATAAGCTGAAGATGATGTTGCTTTTGCAAAACAAGCACTTCTATATCTTTTGGTGTTGCCTGGGCACAATGAGCATTTTTGCACCTCCTATTTGCATGAGTGCTTTTTCCATTAAAGTACAACAACACAACGAGGAAGCACAAATTAATATGTCTCTGAGCAAATCGATTCTGCCTCCTACATGTTCAGAATGTTTATTAATTCCCACCAAGTTTTTGCCCAGAGCTTGGAAACAGGCGGTTGCTGTAGTTCCCTACATTTTAGTTCATTGAACCACTAATCACACAGACAGGATTGTGCTAGAAATCATTTCACCTGTCATTACCTTGATTGTGACCTGCGTCGCACCATCATAAATAGGGCTGCAGTGCTCAGCTCATTTACATTCACGGGCCGTGGTGGTTCATTAATCTTCACCAAGACCGGATTACTTATGTGAAGGCCAAATTGTCAATATGTCCCTCTGTATTGTACAAGCTGAGTTTATGATGTAACACTGCTGCAGTTTGTTTATGGGAAACAAAATGCTTCCACTCACATAACTCCTGTAGGAATAATAAATATGTAAGGAATATCAGCGTTTCTTCACTTCCCAAAAAAGATTTTTGACAATATTTTACCCTAACACAAAAAAAAGTTGGTTGTCTGCTGTGCTTTTGCTTTGATATGAGATAGCTTGCAGTCTTGAATCACTGTTCGTAATGAAATTAATCTGAGAGAGATTGGTGTGTGCCTCTGAGCTTAACGCCGGCTCCTTTTTTTCATCATTAAACCCACTTAGTTTGCTCTTGGTACATAATGTGCTCTGTTATGTTTTGTCCCTTTCATTTGTCCTTTAACAACCATGACCAATACAATTATGTTTCAGAATCCCTTTAATTTGTGGTTAATGCTAAATCCAGAATATCCCTTTACTTCACACAAGGGTTTTACATGGGTGGCAGTATTATGTGCTTTTATTCGTATTCTTACAGCTTGCGTGTTACATATTGTATAGCATCATCGGTACTGACTCACAGTGTCAGCTGAAATATGGTGACAGTCAGAATAAGATTTATTGCCAAGTAGGTTTTCACTTACTAGGAGTTTGCCTTGGTATTTGATGCGCACAGTAAACATATTAAGAGGAAATGAAATAAAAGAACATAAATATAGAATAGAATAATATACTATAAAAAATAGACTAAGATATAGAGGGTCAATGGCCCCTCACATACATTTCAGTACTTGCGAAAATCCAATCTTATAGTGCCATGGCTACAAAAGGAGATACCATCACAAATAGGCTTTCGAGAAAGTTTATTTGTATACACTGTTATAGTCTGCAGTTGCAGATACAAAGCAGTTAGATGATGTGATAGCCTGCGGTGAATGGCCAGACAGGGTCACACCTCTGCTATGAGAAGTACCAGACCACTCCAGCATTCCAGCAGTTTGTTTGGTACTAGAGCCGCAACGATTAATCAATTTGTTGCCAACTATTCTGTTAATCGATTAACCGGTTTAAGTAATTTTAAAAGAAAAAAAATTAAAAATTATCTGATTCCAGCTTCTTAAATGTAAATATCTTCTGTTTTTTTCACTCCTCTATGACAGTAAACTGAATATCTTTGATGTTGTGGACAAAACAAGACTTTTGAGGACGTCATCTTGGCCTTTGGGAAACACTGACCAAAAATTGTCACCATTTTCTGACATTTTATAGACCAATCAACTAATCAATTAATCGAGAAAAAAATCGACAAATTAATCAACAATGAAAATAATCATTATTTGCCGCCCTATTTGGTACATTGATGCAAGGAGTTATTTAAGTGGCATGCTGTTTTCCAGCAACATGTGCAACCACTGCTTTATATGTGTGTGTGATATTTGACATTTCATGATTGGTTTCCACCAGTTGTTTCATGTCACTCTAGAGGGAAAACTAAATATTATGTTCATTATTAACTCATCTGCCAAGTATTTTCTTCACTCATTGAATAATCATTTTATATAAAATGTAAGTTGACATACACGTATTGCTTTTTTTTTTTTTTTGTCCCTGCAGCAATTGAAAATCCAAAGGTGTTCATTTTAATGTCAAAGAAAATTAAGGACACCAGCAAACATCACCTTTGAGAAGCTGGTAGCTGGAGAAGTTTTGATATTTCTTTAAAAAAATACTTAAAAGATGAGTTGATTTATCAAAATGATAGCAGATAAATTGTCTCAACTAATTGAGGATAAATCGACTAATCGTTTCAGCTCTAAAAAGATCTTGAATAAATACGAAGCATGTAAACAAACAGTAAATAGTAACAAATATTATTCCAGCTTTCAACAAGGTCTTTATGAAAAATATTATCTCATGATTCAACAACACATTTTTCTTTTCTCTCTCTTTCCATCCTGGTAACTCCAAGATTTCAAAGGATGTAACCAAAGGGAACGTCACCGCATTGACAAGGGAGTACACTGTCTGCCCCTTTGAAAACTCATCGAATCATAACTATTTTTGTCACCCTATACTGGCTCCAGCTAGGATCTTATTGCACACCAGTTAAACAACTGATTTTCCAGACCATCAAATAGACCATTGTTTCTGAAAGAGTCTCATGAGTTTCTGAAATTTACTGTAAATAGTTAATATAATTACATAGGACTGTTGATGAGCAAACCATTAATTGTCAGGATGTTTATAAGATATGCTAGCTACAAATGAATAAAGCACAAAAACAATTAAATCCATATTTCCCATGCTCTACCATGACGAAAGTGCCATTGGCAATCCCGTACCAATCCATTCACATGGATGAAATCTGAATAATTAAAGCGTGTTTTTCATCAGAGCTATGTCTAAACACGCAATTATCTGCTTTTGTTAAACCTCAAGTGTTTGATCATTAGTAGGTTAAATAGATCAAAGCTTGATGTATTAGTTGTCTCATTTCAGTGTGAGAACTGAAATAAAATCTAGCCCCTTGCTACCTTGGGCCAGTCTGTTGCCATGGCAGTCGTCTGTGAGGCATGCTCCTATGCTGTTATCACGAATGGCATTACTCCACGTTCGGCACAATTACTCGAGTCATCTAACCAGCTCTTAAGGTGCAACAGCACTCTTCCTGCCATTAACATGGGGTGCAATTCAGACTTCAACCCTGTATCCTATATTGTCTCTTCCCTCAATATTTGTTCCAAAGTACTTCTATATGCACAGCACAGTGAATCACCAACAATGTTTGACCATATTGACATGAAAATGACATCTCATTACCCTGCTGCTCAATATATTGGATCAGTGAACATTAGGACATACTACAGGAGGCAGTCCCAAGAGAATCAATATGTGAGCATGAGCACAATGAGATTTTCCCTGAATATTTTAAGAAAAAAGGCTTAAGGGGGGCATATCACGCTCATTTTCCGGTTCATACTTGTATTTTAGGTTTCTACTAGAACATGTTTACATGATTTTATGTTCAAAAAACACATTGTTTTCCTCATATTGTCTGTCTGAATACACCTGTATTCAGCCTCAGTCTGAAACGCTTCGTTTTAGTGCCGGTCTCTTTAAGCCCCCCTCCCGAAAAAGCCCAGTCTGCTCTGATTGGCTAGTGAGAAAAATATGGTGCACCTTTGCAAAGGTAGTTCTCAAGCTGTTGGTGGTTTATTCTAATGAGCCTGCATGTGACACGGGGGACTGCCGGTAGACAATAACCTTATGTTTTTAGGTTCATAAAATGTACTTGAATTCACAAATATGTAGGATATTACTACTGCTGTCTCCCGCAGGTTAACGCAATTGGTCTTTGCAAATGGAAATTAGGCTATGTAGGTTACGTGTTTATTTGCATATAGAGCGTTGAAGTAAGGTCCGATCACAAGTGGTCACTTGAGATGCAAGTAGAAATGCATTCTAATACCAGGTGTGAACTGACGGGTTAGAGCTGTCCACTTGTGATCTAGGGGTGTCACAATTCTCCAAAACCACGATTCGATTTGACTTTCGGTTTTAAGGTCACGATTTGATTTTCAATTTTTGATTTAAACATGCCATTGTTAGACTATGGAGTCTTGATTTGTAAAGATCAACAAGTCATTGATTTTATGCCCTGACAAGTGTCATTTACACTTTCAAATTCTTCTTTAAAAAGAGAACTGAACTCCTTTTTTATTTAGAAAGTGTTTCAAAAATTAGGCGACAGCAGTCTACAATATAAAAAGCTGCATCCTTTCAATACCAGTGTCTGTGTGACCCACCTCAGTACATAATCATTACAAAAACAAAACAGAAATCCTTCTGCAGTGCATTACAAGTGTGCTGCAATCTACAAAAAATAAGGTTTTGCTGTCATTTACTGTCGCGTTTGTTTCTGATCGCTGTGTGTCACCCATGGGTGTCACAGAGGGCCGTGGCGGAGCTTGTGTGCACATAACTGAGCGACGGCACTCAGCAGTCCGCTAGCTTGCTCTCACTACCAATATCAGCTGCTCTTATTCAACAATGCTGGGCTGAAGAAAACATGCATGTAGGCTGAAATTCAACCGTGGTGTTGTTCTGTTGGGAGATGCAATGACTTAATGTCAAACCAAGTAAAAGCAGAAGAGCTTTGAGTGAGGAAAAGTACATTAACTACCTAAAGTCCGCTGGCAGCTAGGCTAATTCATGCAGTGTAAAATGCCATAGGCGTTCAGGAAGTGGCCTGAGTATCGTAGCAACGGCCCACATTTCCCATCATGCCTGCCTAGCCCCGAGTAGTGCTGAGTTGTTGAAGTTTGCTGTTTTATGTTCCAAAATGCAAATGATACTTTTGTTAGTGTTTGTAATGTGTCTGTTCAGAACATGGTGGCTTATGTTGGTAATTGTGATTTTTGTGCTGGTTTTTGGTTTTAACCATGAGTGAGGTGGCTGTCCAATTTTTTGAGTCGAGCTGTATTCTCCTTTAACGAAAAAACTAATCGCTGCCCTTGTTTATGATATCAATGGTCGAAATCGGAAGCTAATTACGACTGATTTCTGATTTAGAATCGAAATTGTGACACTCCACTCGTGATTGGATCACCCAAGATGCACGTTAATGCAAGGTCTGAACAAGGTCATAGGAAGGGGAGCCAAATCTGAATGGCTTGTTGAATCACATACTTTCTGATCTAGGCAGCCACAAATAACTGACTGGGTTGTCTTATTTCACAGTTTGTGGGTTGATAGGCGCTCCAGATACCCAAATGTATGTGCACAAGCACTGAAAAATTTAGTTTTTCATAATATGTCCCCTTTAATTGTGATTCATATAGAGGTATTTGTCCCGACATTGGTATTTAACATCATGAAATCTGATGGTCATCTTAAACGGTCATTCCACTCAAAGAATATATATCTTGAAGAATATGTAATGTTTACTCAATCTTCAAGCATCACAGTTATTAATTGTGTAATTCATCTATTATATGTGTTGACATTTAATTCAGTTATTTAACTTTGTGGAGAAAGAGACCACAGTTAGCACTTCTGTTTGTGTGCGTCTTACTCAAGGATGACGGGCATTTTTCCTGTTTACATCCTCTTTTGGCACACGGCAGAAAATATGTGGACGGCAATAGAAAACTACCGTAATGTTATCATTTCCATTTCCGTGTAGTTTATAGCATCCAGTCAGCTGCTTTGTAGAATTCAGTGCTCTTCAATCTCCACACTACCTTGCTCAAAACTATCTACTGTTGCGCGCAGGGTCCGAAATTAACTTTTTGACTCACCGACCAAGGGGACTGGTGAAAAAATCCACTGGCCGCCGGGCTTGCAATACACTGGCTGGCAGAAACCCTTCTTGTCTCGTCATCACCCAAAAAAACACATGAACTTACGCAACGTGTGCCGCGCGCCCGTTCCCCCTCCCACCTCCACTGAAATGATATCTCCACACACTCAGAGGACAGAGGTCAGAAGCAGCGAACCCGAAATGATACCAATGCGTTACAGACTCTCCTTGTAACTATATACGCATCGTTTTTTTATAACATGACTATTTTGGTACAAACGTATACTCGCCAGTATGGCGGATAGCCTTCTAAGATTTACTCGCCAAATGGAAGATCTACCCGCATTTGGCGGGTGTTAATTTTGTAAATTTGTAAAACTATTACAAATGAATTGCGTATTATCTCTTACTTTTTAACTTTTAACTATTTTTTTTTTTTTTTTAAATATGACGGCCTTTTTAGTTACTGTGCGTTTAAATGTTTAACATCTAGTAGTATAACAACACAGACTGTTGCTGTATTAAGTTTCCTGTGAACTTGTTTGGTGATTGATCCGAGATTTGACAACTGTAACATGTTCCAATTTATTAGTCTTTCCTGTCTCCCTTTGTGTTTTCAGGGAGATTGTTTGTTAAAACTAGGCACTCCTCTGAGACTCATTATGGCTTTGGAACTGGAGGATATAAAATAATGGTTTCACTGGGGACATGATTCTCACCAGTACCACATTTTTTGAATACAAAGCCTCCACCCCTCTGTGTGTTTGCTTGTTTTGTTTGGTACAGGTGCTGGGCTGTAGCAGTGCGGACACCAAAGTCGCAATTGTGTATTCACAGTCACACCCGTCAAAAGTGCTAAATTGACTGTTGTCATGGATATCCAAATGTGACTCGGGCTGAGTTCAGAGTTTGGCGTAATTCAGAGTTACAATGGCTCTCATTTATTAATGGGTTTGATTTGAAGCCTACGTGCCACTTGTGGGTTTTAATGGAGGGCAGTCGAAAGTGTGCATTGTGTTATTGCGGAGAGCACAGCCAGAAATGCGCTGTAGGTGTTGTGAATGTGCTCTCTCAGCTTGCACTCAGAGTAATCAGACAGTGTCTGTGTATCACCACCATATTTTTAGATTTGCAGTGGTTTCAACAATAGCACAATAAATGAGGGGCCAAGGCTCCCACTAAGTGAGCTGGAGGGGTTATGGGGAGGACATTGACAGAACTGCAAACCTGCAAGAGATCTCACAGTTAGTGCAGGCACTGAATTCTGGCACTGTATTGTTATCTGTAATTGTAATGACCTTACCTGAAAAGTGTTGTTCTGATACGTGCGAGGAGGAGTGGTGAGTCATCTAGTTTGCATTTTCAGTAACTGTGCTTATCTCAAAGTGTCTCTATTCTGCAGCACAGTTCGTACCTTCCTGTCTCCTGTCTCTGTATCTACGCATTAGTAAACCTTTTGCTGCTGCTGATTCATACTTTGCCCAATACAACACAATCCACAGCTCAGACTATTTTGAGAAGAAAAGGTAAATTTCCTGGTATGATGTCACTTAAACAAACAGAACAATAGCATATTATTTTGACACAGGTTTATACTTAATATCTGTATTATGCAGACCTTAAAAATCTGTGTATGCTCTATGTTTGTTTTTTGCTCAAATCGACCCCTCTCTACTCCTTGTGGCTGTAAATGCTTTGAATAGCTTTGTTTTGAAAATTCCTCACATGAAAGAACAGTTATTTAGTGACTATTGGGTGCCTCAGAATCAGTGTTGGGGGGAACGTTACAGTAATAGATTACTTTTAGCAGTTATATTAGCAGCAATATTATTACATTTATTAGGTCAAGTCAACGCATTACCACCGGAAATTAAGTGTTTATTGTTTCTTTTGTTTCATTCATCTTCTGCCAGTGCACTCCCAGGAAAAAAAAACACTATTAAGCGGTCGATTTTAATACAAAGTGTAACCACTGCATGTCAATGCATGAATGGGCCTGGAGGGCTTTATCTAACAGTAGCTCTTGGACGAGACGATGATATTCATGCACCCACATCCTCCTCTTTGCTCTACGGCGGCGGCTGTCAGGTTGAGCGGTGACAAGCTCATCCATACAAAGTATGAGAGCAAGCGTCCTCCAGTTGGTGCTCATGGTGAAAAAACAATGTCAGACAAATGGATAGAAGCCAAATAGATAATAAAAAAGCAATGGGGCGAAGCTAGTCTATCATACAATGGAGGTTATAGTGGTGATTTGTCAATTTTAGATATTAGGGCCATTCCCTCTTAGTCGATTAATTGATTAATCGGTCATTTGGGTCTTAGTCGAAATTGTTGTATTCTTTTTTTCATGATGAATGACATATTTCCAAGCAGCTTTTGAGCACATCTCTGGTAAACAAGATTTAAAGTGGTGCTTTTGTGTTGGAGAAACTCAGTTTTTTTACGGATCTGTCGATTAAATCAACTAACTGCTTGGTCGTCAGAATTGTATGGGTGTTAGTCGACTAAGAATTTCTTTGGTCAAGGACGGACGGCCGTACAAGATAATGTTGTCAAAGAAACAAAACCCACGCGCAGCACTGGGAGGAAGGAGCGCTCCAAGCACTTTTTTTCTCCGAGAAAACCGCTATATGGACGGCTATACTATATCGCCCACCACTGGATTTGTAATGAACTGCAATAAACTTGAGCTTCTGTGCTTTGATTACTCTCTTCCATTGTATAATGCCTAGTTGTTGTACTGATCAGTAACGCATTACTCTACACAGGCAGTAATAGGGATGTCACGAGAAGCGATATTTCGGTACCAAGTCGATGCCAAAATTCTGAAAATGTGACGGTACTCGTTTTACTACAGAACCGCAGCTACCGTAGTTACCGTCAGGGCTCCAGACCAACAGCGTCCCGTCGTCTTGGGGACCATAGAATATCTGTTTGGGACACAGTAAACTCACTGTCGACGCGTCCAGGGGTCGTACCCTGTTTTTTCCCCGATAATGCTACGTTGCGAAATTAGCAGGATGGGAGCTAGTTAACATTTGTTATATTAGTCAATATTAGTATTGACTGCTAGATTTCTGGTATTGTGACATCCCTAGACAGTAATATTGTAAAGTAACTCATTACTTTCAAATGACCGTAACTAGTGATGTGTAATATATTACTTTTTGCGTGTAATTTGCCCAACACTGCTCAGAATACTGTAATTACTGTAAAAAAAAGAACTGCACTTTGCGATTAACAAATGCAGCAGTCAGATAATTTATGTAGCCCTGAAAGCCAAGGGAATCTCTCTTTCTCTCTCACTCTGTCCTCATCCCCTCTTTGTTTCATCTCCATCTTCCTCTCTGTCTCTGCCTCTCTCTCATATCTGCCGATAAAGTCTATTAGGAGTCTCTATGTCTGACAGCCACGGGGGAACATTCCTTTTTGAAGACACTTCACACTGAACACTTAAAACAGTAATTGTTATTAAGAAACTGCTGCTTTGGTAGCTCAACTAGCTCTCCCTAATGGCTGGTTTTAGGCTACATGTTCCCCAGATGTAGTCCCTTGATAATGTGGATTGTCGAGATTCTTTTGAATAGCCTGTTCCGCTGTTTACTCTACACGCCAAAGCCATATTGTACCTGTGAGGTCCAGTCAAGATCATGTTAAGATGTTCTCGCATGGACTTTAGAGTCTCCATACGTCAGTGTAGCGCCGCTGCCCAGAGCTGAAGGAGACGTGTTTCTCCTCAGTGGGTCGTGGGAAGGCGCTCTGCAGACAAGTCAATGTCTCACTCACTCTGCTTAGTCAGGCCTAACACGCCCGAGGCAGATCACTCTCTGCCTGCATATAAATTAAAGCAGATAGCCTTGCCCATGCTTTATTATCTGCTGTGCTGCTGAGTGCTGTTTCAAAACTTCTCACTGAGAGGTGGTGCTTATTTCACAGAGGCTAATGACGGAAGCGTCGACCTCATTCGCATGCTTCAAGCTGAGGATGAGTAACGACCACCGTCATGAATTTATGGGAAGCGCTGCAAATGAATGATCAGTGATTCACTGGCATTCTGTTTTCGCCAGGGTTTTATTACAGCTCCAAAACAACACCTTTGTTTACAATCGCTTCATACGGCACACTCATGTGAGTACGTGAGTGTGCCACATTTTTGAAAAGATTGGACTAAATGTGACTCACACCAATTTATGGATCGTACCAAAGGCTTTGTTTTTCAACCAGGTCTTTTTTGGGGATGTTTTCTCCACCCTGGCCAAGATCACTGGCTTAGTCATATTGTAATTAGCATGTACATATACACACCAGCATCTTGTGTACAATGTGGCCCATAAACTGTATATTGGGATGGTGACACATATTCAGTTGTTTTTCTCTCCCCCAGCATATTGGATTTGAAATAAAACAATAACAATGAGTTACAAGTGCTGACTTTCAGCTTGTATAATTTAAGGAGTATTTAAAGGGGTTCACATTCATATTGGGTGATAAGTGCTTTTATACATAGTCCCTTCAATTTTCAGACATTGCAGCCGGACAGTGACCCAAAACGTGCAGCTAAAGCAATCGGAGGGATTTGTTGCGGCATACATTTTAATATTATTGACAGGCCAAGTTAATCACATGACCTTAAAGTGGCAGTAGGCAGTATATTGTTAGCATCATTGGGCAAAAATTACATAATAACCTTTCAGCATATTGTAATTCAAGTGTTCTGAGAGATAACTAGACTTCTGCACCTCCTCATGGCTCTGTTTTCAGGCTTTACAAAATCGTGAGTCTGTGACGAAAGACTTTGATTCACTTCAATCACAGGTCATTTCAGATTTAGAGCGTTCCCGTTGGCTGTGCTCCGGTCATGTGACCGGTGCTTGGCATTCCTTCAACACATCTCATCATGGTTGCCGGGTCACTAACTTTCTCCTTTTACAGCTAAACCGCGCACTACAAGATGATACTGAAAACATTTGAGGTGAGAAATAGGCATTAACGTAACATAAAATTGAATCATATTTGATCAGCGCTGCCTAGTTTGACCGTTTGGTTGGAGTTTGCGAGTGATTGACAGCCGGCTCTCATAGACAACAGTTGGACGGCAGATCCCAGATCAGTTCTGACTGCTTGTTTCCCTCCAGTCTGTGAAATCTTTCAGATGCCGTTGGGAGCACCGGAGGACACAGAGGCACATGATTTTTTTCAGGTTACCTGTTTCATGTACTACTGTCAGGATATAGTTCAGTTTTATAAAAATACTGTTAGCTCTTTCAGCCCTGTTGCCTTTGTTGTCACTGTTAGCACCG
The DNA here is from genome assembly GCF_015220745.1 of Sebastes umbrosus. Classification (NCBI taxonomy): domain Eukaryota; kingdom Metazoa; phylum Chordata; class Actinopteri; order Perciformes; family Sebastidae; genus Sebastes; species Sebastes umbrosus. Next base: position 14,827,632 of record NC_051280.1, on the reverse strand, counting down.
TTAGTTACGAGCCGCTGACTCAGCCGTCGCCATGTTGAGAGCCGTGCGGAGGCAATAGAAATGCTTCCAATCTCACATTTAGCACCTTTAATCCTGACCTGAATACTGATCATGTGTTTCCTTTAGGGCTGTCAAAGTTAATGCGATAATAAAGCTTTCACGCAAATTCGTTTTAACTCTACTAATTTCTTTAACACACACAATCGATCTTTCGGAGGTTGTAGTGGGCTAAGTTTTATAGCTAGAGTGAAGGTACCGCTATCTTATGAAACTAGAAGACCCAAAGTATGGGTACCCACGAGTCTTCCCTTTACAGACATACCCACTTTATGATAATCACATCCAGTATGGGTCAAGTCATAGTCAAGTCAGCACACTGACACACTGACAGCTGTTGTTGCTTGTTGGGCTGCAGTTTGCTATGTTATTATTTGGGTATATATTTTTTAACGCTAAATGTAGTACCTGTGAGGGTTTCTGGACAATATTTGTCATTGTTTTGTGTTGTTAATTTATTTCCTATAATAAATATATACATACTGAATGTTTGCATAAAGCAAGCATATTTGCCCACTCCCATGTTGATAAAAGTATTAAATACTTGACAAATCTCCCTTTAAGGTACATTTTGAACAGATAAAAAATGTGTGATTCATTTGCGATCGATCATGATTAACTTTGGACAGTCATGCGATTAATCGCAATTCAGTATTTTGAGCCTTAGTTTCATTGGTTGAAGACCAGATTGAAGGCAAATCCCCCAAAATAAGTAAGAAGTGACTATGGCTGCAGTAGAACATTACCAGTGAAGATATTAATTGACTGTCAGTCATTGATTGACAAGTATTTGCAACCAAATGTTAAATATAATGGCTTCCTTTTAGTTTTTGTCCATGGAGTTACATTTGGTCCCCTGAAAACTGGAGGTTTGTGTATAAAAAGAACCAGAGTTCTTCAATTCCCATGTGATGTGTGTACAAACACCCACATATTAACGACTCTAAACACCCATCCACACAGGTGTTTTCACTTATGTTGCCTGATTAGACCTCTTCTCAGGATCATGCGGCTACAAACTAGGATTTATTGACATCTCCTTCAATATATCCTGTAAATTTGACTGCACCTGTTAAGAAGGGACAACTTACCCTGTTATACTTCCTATTGGTCCATAGAGTATTGTGACATCGTGTAATTCCAAGCACAGCTCCCCCCAGCTTCAATCTGAACTGAGTCTAATCAACCAGAGTAATTGACCCTTCCTAAGTCCCGCCCCTTTTTGCTCTGTGTTCCAATAACAGTTGAGCAAGCTTGGAACCCGGCAACTTTCCCCTTTCCGGTTGGATTATCCATGTACTTAGATATGCTACGTCTGTTCAAAGGTAACGTTACTATGTAAGTCACATTACATTAGTGTCGTGATCTTCACGGACACATTATGTTGTGTTAATTTTTGCGGTCACTGTGGACAAAAGCTGTAGTGTTTCCGAGTACCAGAGTCCCTTTAGAAAACTTTTCATTTTACTGCAGCAGCAGGGTCTGACAGTCGGCCTCGCACCGTTCTGGTTCTGGTTCTCCCGTGCCTCCTTCCCTCCAGCAGGCCCAGCAATACGGCATGGGCCTCCAGCAGCGTGGTGTCAGCATTGGCTCCCAGCGGGGACCAGTGGAGCAGCAAGGCGAAGCTCTGCTTCTGGCTGGATTTGGAGCTGCTGCTGCCGGGCACAGAGTTCTCCACCTCCCACCGAAGCTCCGACTGCAGGTCTCCTCCGGAGGCCCCGCTGGTGTTCTGAGCTGAAAGCATTATCGGTGAACCTTTGTTTATATTATCTCCATTTCATGCCATCCCCGAAGTTTGTTGAAATATTTCTCTTTATGTCAAGCTTGTCCGACCTAGCAACAGTAACTAAGGGGGGCGTGACTTAGGATTGGTCAATTGAAAACACCTGTGTTGGTAGGTAATTTAAAACTAAAAGTCATTACTTGAACCTCAGAGTCATTGTTTAATTTCCAATTTAATGAGGCCTGTTTCAAAAAGAGAGACTGACTATGGCTATGGTCCATCTAATACTCTTTAGATTAGATTAAATGGAGGTCTAAATTCATCTGCTGCACAATTTAAAGTGGAACTAATTTGCCATGAATTCTGGGCAAATTAAGACTTTTTTTCAAACTGAAAAACATGACTCACATATCAAATTGCGTCAAACCGCTCAGCTTGAGTCACTCCAGCAGAAAGTGTCTACTTTCTGTAAGAATTCAACATGTACAAGGACATTATACTTGGAAAATTTAGCGAAGAGTGTAACAATAAAGTCCGTACGCAGTGCAGACCTTAGCAGGGCTGAGATGCTGTGGCTTCTTAGGGGCTCTGTTAACAGTCAGGCTCAGGATAGCTTACTGAGACAAACAAAAACAACTGACAATATTGCTGTATATTTCCTGGCTGTAGACTAAAATATTTTTGTGAAACCAGCCCCTGGACTACAGAGCCAGCACAATAAAATGTGTCACTTTCCAAACAGACTTGGCTGTGTTCATCTAGATCATTCTTTTACATTCCTCTAAACTCTCAACCGCAGTGTTATTTTGTGTTTTGTAACCTCTGTGTGTTCTGCAACAGCAATGTCTTATCTGCTCAATGCATTTCTTGAGTCTGTGTTTGGGTTTGCTAATCTAAATTGCGAGTAGAGAAACTAATACAAGGGTTTAAGATGCAGAATAGAAAATCAGCCTTGGCTCTTTCATTATCCTAATGAACTCATTATGGGTCTGATAATTGTCCTCAGTTGGCACAACTGATTGGAAGCTGTTGGCAAGTGATATTTCACCACAGGTTTATTTATTTTCTTTATTTCCGTATGTGTTGATATAAGAAACACTTTAACCACATTCTGTAACTACACAGGCATAGTTATTGGCACAGTAATTCCTATTTCCAAGCAATCTAATTGCCATGTTGTCATTGTAGATGCTGCTGTAATCACAGTTTCAGAAGGGTTGATTTCATCTGTTAGATCATCTTCCCTTCTTTTACACATGCATTATTAAAACAGTAGAAAAATAAATATGAAATCTGACAAACCAGAGAAATGGAACATGTGAAAAGATTAGCTGGATCCATGGGAGTCTGCCCACAGGAAGTTTGGGAACAACAGTTGTGCTAGTGATTCAAACGGGGGATTTTCAGGACATACCACACATGGAAGGGTTAAGAGTGCTTCACGTTGGTTTGAACAGACTTCTGACTGCTGAATAAACTCTCAAAGGAAATAAAAAATCTCCACTAGCTCTGAAATCGGAGAGAAATAAGTTTCTGTGGTTGTCTCTTGGAGGGAAAAGGAGGGAACAAAAAGAGTTGCATGCAGATTGTTATGTAGTATTACTCATTGGTATGCATCTCATTTGAGACCTGCGATGCTTTTTTACCTATTATCTGAGGCATTTCTGCTCGAGTCAGTGTCTGAGCAGGGGCAATGCTCACTTAGACTGCTGTTCCTCCTAATTTGCCATCCTCATTCAGGCTTGTCGCAGAAAATCTTTCCTCCAGTCCTTTTTAAAGAGGATTTCACTCATGCCTTCCACCTCCCTCATCCACAGCCCACACCCAATCTCATTTACCAGTCCAATTTCCTCTCTCGTCTGCAAACCAGAGCCAATGTGAAAAATGCCATGTTCTTGTCTAGTGTGAATGTGAAGGGGCCATTCTCTGACATGTTTGGCACGTAAAGGCAGCGCCTGGCCTGACACCAAAACATCACTTTGAACACAGCTCGTGATAATAGTACAAGAATATGAAGTCTGGCTTCATCCTACACACTGTACATTTAAGTACTGTATGTTTCATTATAGTCCGTAAGATGCTGTATTAGGGTCACATCTTTGATGCAATATTTTCACCGCTATGGTGTTCCTGCACTGCATTTCCTAGTCAATTAGTATCAATGTGATGTGTTTTTCTTTTTGTTTTTTTCTTTGTCTGCTCTGTTTAGACATGGTAGTTATTGCTGTTCATGGCAATCGTATTATATATACTCCAAACAACTGCTGCTAGTAGTGTAACATCTGTCACATATTGTGCAGCCAAGGATTTTCCTGTGGAACACCTACCTGTTTCGAAGACCTGTGTATAGATGGACTCTAAGACTCTTAATATGCAGGGACAATAACAGGGGTATATATTTTCATGAAACATTATTTTGAGAAATATCAATAAAATCATGGCCATCTAAAATAGAAAATAAAATCATAAGGTCTTGCTGGAAGTCTAAAAATCACATTACAGAACATCATCATTCTGAAGTTCAGCTTCTCCCTTCCAGACTTGGTGAAATTCCCACACGCCACAGGCATGTTCTGGCAGAAGGGTGCTCGGCTTGCACCAGGGGGTGAGAAACAGCTCCCTCAGCCAGCAGGATAACATTCCCCTCCCCTCCAGTCTCACAAAACCGCCTCCTGCCAAGAGCCTCCTACTGGACTGCCACCTGGTCTTCTGTTGTAAATCTAATCCCAACCAGAGACCCATCCATAAGGCGGCCAGGTTTCCTTATGAAGCTCTAGTCCCAACATCAGACCTCAGCAAGCACCCTGGCAACGACTTGTAAGAATAAGTGAGCGTCAGTGCCAAGTGTTTAGCTAATCTTCTTTTGTTTAGGTGTGATTGAATTACAGGATTGAATAAGCAGAAAATTAATTGTTGACTTTTAATACCATCCATACAAATGTGTTGTGCCAATTAAGGAAGAATGGAAAGCATTGCTCTTATCAATGAGACAACGGTTTGAATCAAATGGCCTCTTTCATAATTCGAAAACCCTCGATCCAGGAGCTAAAAATGAAAGCATTACAGTATAAGGGTACTTTCACACCTAACCCGTCTGGTTTGGTTAAAATTAACTCAGGTCCGTTTGCCCGGTTAGCACGCTTCGTTTGGGCTGGTGTGAAAGCTGTCAATCAAACCCTGGTGCAAACCAAACAACCAAACCGGTTCGTTTGTGGGGTGAAAGCAAATGAACCAACCACAGGATTTTATGATAGCAGATATGTGATTTAAGCATGATTTTCAAAAGCTAAACTATTAAAAAATCCATCTGCTGATGGTGAAACCTGTTCAGGAAGCAATCTATTGATCTGTATAAGGCCATGTATATAACCTCTTTATGCAAATCAACACTTGTGCAAGCCAGCGAGGGTATTTTCCCTGATTAATAGGTCAGAAGCTGTTAAAACTGCTGTACTTGTTTTCGACTCTGTGTACTTTGTCAGTTCATTAAGTCCATTAACGTGTGTGACAACGATCCCACAGTAATAAACCCTGAATCATACCGTGCTGATGCCTCATGTGCGTGTCTGTGCGCTCTACGACGTTTGCATCAGTCATTTGGGAGCGTGCAAAGGGGCTTTTGTACAGTCCTGTCTCTAGCTGTTAATCATTATTCATCATAACATGCGGTCGATTTGCAGTTGCTTATAATCACTTATTTCTTTGTGAGCTCTTTGTGACATCAAATACCATAAATGTACACATCAGAGTTATTATTAAGTGCTGCATAAATGTCACCAGAATTTGATTTCCCCACGTGGGTCCTGATGATGCAGGACGACAATCGCCAATACTGTCCAATCAATGAGTTCCCTTTCAGTAGACTGTTATGTTTACTCCTCTGGTTGGTTTGTAAAAGTCATTGTGAACAGGAAGTGGACCAGAACAGAAATGCAACAATGTGTTATTTTTCCCCCCTTGGTCCGGACCAAATGAACTGAACTACAGGTGTGAAAGCACCCTCAGAAGGGACATTTGTGTTGATATAACAGCCTCCCGTGGTTTCCAGAAATGGGTGGTTTTATCAAACAAAGGCGAAGGCATTTAAGTCAATTGCATGCTTTTGATGCAGGAGGCCAGAGCCACACAGGGACCCAGACATTTAGTTATTCAGTATGAGGAGGGTTGAGACTGACCTTTTTAAATGGAATTTTCCCTAAGAGCAGTCGCCAGTGACCAAATTTAAGTCTTCAATCTTCTAGATGTAAACTCTGACATTCAGAGCCCTAATGTTTATCTCATTGATTCAGCAAACGTCGAGCACCAAGCTGTTGCAAGCAAATTCCCTGCTCTCCTCCCCTCTGCCCGCCATTTTTGCCTCCTTTTTAGAGTTGTGCGAATGGTGAATACAAATTGTATGTGATATTTAAACAGCCTTAACATTTGCCTGAATCAAACAGTCATTGCCCAAAGCAGGCTGCCTTCATCGGCAGCATGTTAAAAACGTGCTCTTGATTAGCGTAATTTGCCCTGCTGTCTTTAGTGAAAATACAGCACATTAGCCGTATTAGAAGTGACAAGGCTGCTGTCAGAGGCTCCAGCACAAACTCCTGTCCTGCCAACTGTTGCTGCTGATGATTCACAATTATCTATTTATTCACAGAGAGTTTAATTTAACTTATTAATCAAAGTTGTTATTAATTATTATAATGAAATTGCCCATCCACTGTCATTAAATCATGTCGCAGTAAACGCCCCATTTCAGAATCAATTATCAGTTTAATAAACAGAAAAGAGGAATAATTTCAGACTCTAACTCAAACCACTCACTCATGCTTTTAGTTCACTGACTTGCAATAAGTAATGTTAATCTAACTGGTGTTGATGAAGTAAGAGATGATGATGAAGATGAGTGAGAGAGCTCCACTGTGCTTTTACTAATGATTGTCTCCAACAGTTGAGAACATCCTCTCTGTGGCAACTCTAGTACCACAGAAAACCCATCATTATCTACAATGCTGGTGCAGGTCTAACCGAGTTATATTCTTTGCCTGATCAGAGTTGGCTGATTGGATTTGATCTACTTCGCTAATGTTCATCTCTAGCGATGGCATACATAGTTATCACAAAATGCTTACCATGATCCCGCAAAACTCAAAGTAAGCAAAGTTATTTAACCTGAAGGCAACACAGCGCTTAACTCTGTGCACATCATATACCTCCTGGGAGCTGCTCAGTGCCCTCATGAGACTGTTCAGCCATTTCCAGTATTGAAATATAAGTCCAGTATTAGCTTTCTTTTAGCTCTGTTTTTGGTCTCTACCAACTCCAAAGGGAAATATTTGTCTCTTTAGCTGCTAAATGCTCAACTAAGTTTGGCTAGTTGTGAACTGTCTGTTTGCTGCAGTGGGCAACCTCTGGGTCTGAAAAGTGAAGCCAATGTGGAAGTGCCGTAAACTTGCATTCTACAGGGGGCGACTCCTCTGGTTGTAAAAAGAAGTCTGATTGTATAGAAGTCTATGAGGAAATGACCCTACTTCTCACTTTATTTATTACCTCAGTAAACATTGTAAACATGAGTTTATAGTCTCAATCGCTAGTTTCATGTCTTCTTCAATACAGCATGATGTTCATTTAGTAAATCATGGTCCCATTTAGAGTCAAATAGACCATAAAGCAGGGTATGCTTGATACCTTGTGATTAAAAGGTCGCTACCACGGCATAGTCCATAGGAGTTGCCCGCATTTTCGTGTCGCTACACGGCGTTGTCCGTCCTTAGAGTTGTCCACTTTTTCGTCTTACAACTTTAACCCTTTCACAGCGTATTTTCTGTTCATTAAAGTTAATTGTAACATTTTGGTTGCCTAGAAATGTCTTATTGAGCATTTGGTCGTACTTAGCTCCACCCTCTCGTGACACTTCTGGTTGCGAAAAACCAAGATGGCGATGGCCAAAATGCAGAACTCGAGGCTTCAAAACGGCAGTCCATAAACCAATGGGTGACGTCACAGTAGGTTTGTCGCAGTAGTCGGTGTTACCGGTGTTACATGGTGGTCGGGCACACACTTATTACATTATGTACCAACCGGCCCCACCGTCGTTTTGCTTTTTTACAGAAATAAAACCCATTTAGTTCATTTTGGTGTATCAGCGCCATGTTATCAATACAAAGAACAAGGGACGTTGCAAACTGACCGTGAATGCATCCATACGGAGTTTCAGCTCAGAGTAGCAGGTGTCATATTTCACACAGACGGGACGAGAGAGATAGAGTGTTGGAAACCTGCTGGACCGGAGAGGCCACACACACTGCCACCCGACATTAAAAATCAAAGTAAACGCACTACACATATTGACCGTCATCTTGTAAAATGTCCGGTGTAATCGGTACCACCGGTGTTGTCACAAGTTTATTAACCGGTGGGAACATTTCCTCATTGTCACATCCCTACGTCACAGTGACTACATCCACTTCTTATATACAGTCTCTGTATTCTGTTTGGTGCTGTGGAGGTAGCGTAAAGTGCGTTTTTAGAACATTTACGCTGAAAACAAAAACAATATGAGAGCGGCGATAGTGAACCAAAACCGTAAAATTGCATGTTGGACAGCTAAACAATGAGCTAAACTTGCTATAAAGCTCCATAAAACCGAGGAAGAGTCAAGTGATAATTCTCTGTAGGTTCATCACTATGAACTACCCGTTTCACAGTGTCACCTTGTCATTTGATACATTGTTATTATAAAAATAGCGATTAAAGAATACATTTATCCCCCATCCTTATTTCAAAGAGTGACTTTACTTTTTTTCTATGAACAGATTAGCTGTAGGTTACGCTGTGTATTTTTTTTCTCAGGCAGCAGCCGGATGTTACTTGCATACTGGCATAGTTTAACTCTGCCAGGCGTCTTTACAAGAGGGAATGATGAGTCACACCACACGCTTCTCCTCCCAGCCCAGACTGTGCGTTATGTTGACCGGAGTGGATCTGCAGATTCATGTCAAGGCAGAAAAAAATGTCGGGCACACTCAGCTAATTTCTCATGGCTGAGTGCCACGGGGGCTCGCCCGGCGCAGGGAGCATCACTTCTTGCTCGGGGAACACAGTATACACACAATCCATCATAGAGCCACCACGATCGGCTATCCAGCCGGCACCGAAAGCCTCCATTCTTGATTAATGGAGTTGCTGGGTGCCTAATAGAGGTCTTTATGTACCTCACATTTCAAACAAATCACACCAAATCCAAGTCTTTAGAGATGTACTTTTTTTTGGCTGGCTTTATCCCATGTAACGATCGCTGTTTAAACATCTTCTTTTACTTTTGTCAAGTGTCCTAATCTATTAACAATGATTCTATTTTTACTCCCAATGTGCTTAAATTGCAAACACAACCGCATTGTCGCAGAAATCAATACCCAGCTAAATCCACTGTGCCCCAAGCTGGTGTCATGTATTCAGAATTTAAAGATCAGCCATAGGGCACACAATCCCATATGAGCGGGAGAACCCCAGGGCACCTCATTGGATCTGCGTATACTGTCATTGTCCGCGGACATTGTCAGACAGAAAGCAGCATGACTGAGCAAATGATGAGGCAGCTGCATTGTCCCTTTGTTCCATAGTGAAGCACAAACAGACGCTGGAGCTTTTTTTTTTTCTGCAAGCCTCCTGCTATATTGCAGTGGGGACTGGGGTTGAACATAATTACCTGGGCCTCTGTAGGTGGGATTAGGAACAGAATTAAAATAGCGTGGATGGCAAAGGGGAATACAAGAGCAGAGACAAAACCAAGCTTTAGTGATTACATTGGGAACTGAAGCGATTGCAGCACCTCTAGGCTTGTGCCGCCTGGCGATCAGATCGCATATCGACCGATTTTCTTACGCCGATATTAAGGCAGTTTTAACTTACTATCAGAACTTAGATGTTATAAAAATAATCTCTAGAATCTGCGCCCTACTGTGCATTTGGAGATGTTTCTGGTGGAGCAGCATGTCCACCCACGGAGCTCCGTTATCTGCACGAGCGACGACTAAATTTTAAATCCTTAATTAGAAACCAGTTTGCCATCTCTTTTCCACGGATTTGACACCCTGCATATCCGTTCTCCATATGCCTGCTCACCAAAACTTTTCTCTGCGCTCCGTAAGAGTAGTTAACGTCATGGATAATGATTTGGATTGGGATATTAAAGATAAGATAATAATGTCAAATGGAACAAGATGCTGTGATATTGTCACACCAAGCACAGACACACAGTGGAGGGAGCCGTTGTTTGAATAGAGGAGTGAATCCCAACGTGTGCAAATAAATTAGTGGTCTGCATGTCTTTCACTGGCACATCGGTACCAAGTACCGATCCGATACCAGCGTGCTGAAAAACATATATTTATTATTATTATTATTATTATTATTATTGAAATATTGCCAAATGGCTTCCATTTTCCTCGCTCTGACTACCATTACCGTTACACTCTCCACCAGTACCGCACTGTTGTTGTTTGTTTGTTATTGTTTTGGAGCGGCGAAGAAGAATTGGTTTCTGGTTCAACAAGTTGATTTTTTTCTGGGTTATTAGATTATGGTATTGGATCGGTGCATAGACTGGCGTACTCACTGATTATGAAGGGTGGAAGTAACAAAAATTAATTGATAAAAATGGAGGTGATGAAAATGCATGTGAATTTAAATATTTACTTATTTTTCAGTTCACATGCATTTTCATCACTTCCCTTTTCCTCAATTATTTTTGTTACTTCCACCCTTCAGGCAACTTTCCTTAAATGATAAATTGTGTTGTGAATGATGACTGCAAGACAGGGAAAATGACAAAACATAGCTCTGTTTTCATCATATGACGACTGTTTTAGCAAAAACAGCTTTAACTTAATCAAATCACTTGATAATTTATCACTCCATTTTTCATTTCACATCCATTTTTACGGCTACATTTTTCAAATCACGTGTTTTCATCACCTCCAATTTTATCAATTCATTTATGTGACTTCCACCCCTCATAGCTGATACCCGATCCCGAATTCTGGGCATTATTGGACGCATTTCTGATATTGGTATCAGTATCGGAACAACTCTAATTGCAGATAGACTTTGTAATATCTTTAGTCTTATCTTTGGCCACCTGGGTCAAACCCATAGTATCCCCGAATATAAGATGTTTTCTTTGTCACTAAGACTATAAGTCCCTACGCACCACTGTATGTCTGTGTGTGTGTGTGTGTGTGTTGTGGATGAGTGATCGCATGAAAAATCAAACACAGTGAAATCTGAGTGTTGCTGCAGTTAATGCGTTCTGTATACAACTCCCATCTGGCTGTGGTGCAGTGGACATATTTCTGTGAGGTTGTGACACACCCAGACGCAGTAATGGTTGCATCTGTTCTGTCAGCCTGACCTGAGGGGTTGGCTCTGTTTACAGAGCGGCGAGACATACTTTGAGTCAGTGACCTGACTGTGTCAGGAGGCTTTTTGTTTTGATTTCAGGAAGGTTCCTCCAGTTCTGCTCAGTTCACACTGTGCTTTTACGAATGAGGAGCTTTCATGGTCAAGTGGTGATGTTTCACAGGCATTTTGCTGGACTAGCTGAACCTTTGGTGTTTGAACTGTGGACAGATGGCTTGAATGACATGTGAATATGGTGATGTCTGTACACATTGACACTGGCCAAAAGCCGAAAGCTTGTCAGTGTAGAGCTGAGCGTTATTATAACACAGCTCCAGTCTGCTTTATTCCCTGCATACAATAATCATATGAATGTTATCAATTCAAGTATCAGTATGAGAGTTGCTTGAGAGTCAAAAGGGTGAGTGTATAGCTGCCTCAGTTGTTGAGGGATGAGCAAAGGTATTTAGCTCCCCATAAGCCTTTTTATCAATATAACCTGTATCTGTGTAACCAAATATTTCCGCAGTATCCGTCACAGATTTAAACTGGGTTAAAGAGAAAAGTCAATTGTATATTAACTCTGCGAATTGCTTTTTCACAGTCAAATTTCGACGCCAGTACATATGACTAGAAGAGTTGACTTCTCCCGTGGGGCCAATTCCTCATCAGTACATTTTTGCTCGCCGCTTTCTGCGTTCAAGGTTTCAGAAATTCTCGAGGCGTTTTGAATACAGTATGAATCACATGATAGGTAAATACAGTCGACCTCCAAGATGTATTCTGCTAAAGGCTTTTCACTTTTTGTCCAGCATGTGCGAGTCCACCTGATGTGATGGAGTGTGAGAAAAACATTTGCAAACCAGTCAGGTGTACATTTATATCGTAATATCGCATAGCGGTCAAAATCTATTGGACACTCAGCTATTGGTAGTTTACAAGGAAGTTTAATGTCAGGAAGCTGTACTGAACGCTTCACCTTTTGTAGCTTGATGATGAGCTGTTTGCTTTATGCTTGCTGGAGTACTTTGTGTGCAGACCAAGGATGAATGAATATTACACCTCAGAGCTTGATTTATAGTTTTGTAACCATAGTAAAAAATATATTTTCCCCATCGAAAGTTCCGTAGCTTCTGTATCTGTAAATCACACATTTTGCACACCACAGCCATTGTTTAATGGTCTTCACGTGGCAAAATATTTTGTCAGCAGTCTGTAAGTGTGGAGTTGTAGACTTGTAAAGCAGTTAGCCCGGCAGGGCGCTCAGCTAATTGCTGCGAGAGAAAATAGTGTTCAAGCTCAAAGTTGTTACACTTTCGCTACTAGATCGAGTTGTAATGCTTGATCGCACAGTAGCGGGATATCGCACCAGTGTTGTCAGAGCCTTGATGTAGATGGATGGAGGAAGAGAGACACAGTAAGCAGAGAGACACAGACAGGCAGGCAGAGGCTGACGAATGTACTGATACTGTCTGTCCTCCAAAAGGAAGTTAGTTCAGTGCCTGTGCATGGAAAAACAAATAAGAAACATTGGTAATTCACACACACACACACACACACACACACACACACACACACACATGCATATGTATGTATGGCCACTATAGATGATAATAGCAGGGACAGCTTTTCAAAACAGTTTAAACAAGAATAGTAGGGATGCACCGATTGTGAAATTCTTTGCCGATACTGATGTTTCAAATAACAGTTTTTGCTGATACTGAAGTTTTTGTTATAAATTATTTTAATTTTGCTGTTATTTATTCACATTTTGTGCCAGGGAAACAAAGACATCTTCATTATAAAAAAAATAACAGAGCAGTTTTAAAGTCATTCAGTATTTCATTTCGTCTTTGAATGAGCACAAATTCAATCATAGAAATCTATGAAACAAAATATATAATATAACTTCCTTTTATGTGAAAAATATTCTTTTTTTTTTTTTAAATAACTGCTTCAAAAGCCCTTTTAGCTGCTACAGGTATGCTGCTATAGGTATACAGGTATATTTGGCGACCCATTTTAGCATTTAAAAATGTTTTTATCTGTCCGAGAGAACGACGCCATCTGCGATCAATTATTAATAGACTAGTAGCGGTCTGCTGGCTCATCCTTGGTCCTCGCTGCCTCAGCTATCCGGGCTGGACCCACGGCGGGATTATGGTGGCATGTGGCTACACTCTCACCCGCGACTGGATCCGACAGCCTGCTGCACGGGCTGCATGGCATGGAGGATGTTCCCACTGTAACGTACTGGGAGCTGCGTCACCCCTCATTGGACTGAAAGGCTTCCAGTGACACATTACGCACACACAAGGTTCATTCCCATCCATACTGCATTGATTTTTTTTAAAGAAATCTTGTAAGCCATTGTTTTACTACTTAATATTTTGTTGAACATAACGTTCTTGTTGCTGATCTTTCTCCAAAACAGTGTAATACTCCCTCAGGGCCGACTGTTTCTTTTCACTTTTATTTGTAAACAAACCACACACGGGCATGGCACCCGTTGCCCTCTTACATTATGCCAGAGTCGTTTCCAGCAGCTGGTTACTGTTGTCTGAGTCCGACTGCAAATATGCAACACAACAGATAAACACCAACAAGATCTGCCGATATCAATGTTTGGACAATACATCGGTACATCCCATCCCTAAGTTATAGTTAATTGTATTGGAGCATTTTGTTAAGAAAATGATGGGAGAGGATACAAAGCTCCTGCAGAGGCAAGATTTTTTTTTACAGATCTCAAGGCTGTGGATGAAACATAGGACCGGGGTTAGCGGAGTGTTCAGGGTCATGAGTTTTCTGTAATGGGAACTATTGGTGCGTGACAGCATTGGTGTTGAAATGTATGTTACTGAAGGTAGAGCTAACACTTTACTATAACCCCCACCACCCTCCCATCTAGCATTCATGTCAACATTGAGTAAATGGTTTATTACACACTATAATGTAGTTGTATTTGTCAACAACTATAACTCCCCCTGTAGGCTGGCTTATAAACAGATAATTATTGACAATATTGTAAAACACAGTTGTAATTATATAAAATATGCTTTCATAGGAGAAGTTATAATTGTTGACAAATACTGTACATTAATTAACAGTTACAAATGTCTTTATATCTGCCTATGAATGCTAAACGGGGGGGGGGGGGTTAAGTAATGCCTGGTTCAAATTACACAATATTTTTGTTGGTTACGATGGTCACTGTGTCAGATTTGGCGATTGAGAGTCATAAATTCTTGTCGTGACTTCGAGAGACGTGACAGACTACACGTCGGTCCCCAACCAATCGTCGCTGGTCGTCTTTCACAACGTGTGTGATGTCATCAGGAAGGATGCTTCATGCTAATGGCAGTAGTCTACTCACTGCGGTTGCTGAAGTGCCTCTGCTATTTCACCACAGCTTTTTTCACAGTCGTAGTAGTCCCTCGAGGAAGCATCTCAAATGCTGGGGTGTTGTTGCCATAGCTCCACAAATGTTTCCTCCATTTCCCAAATTCCACCTCACAACACCAACGTCGTTCCTCTTTAGCTTCGCCAATGTTTACAGTTGAGTGCGCCTGCACAGCCGATCGCCCTGTGCTCCTATTAGTTAAAGTCACGAACACGTGGAAACACGTTGTGGATGGCAAAAAAATGTAATCATGCTTGACTTTTTCTTGGGACGCGGCATCGGTTGTTGTCTAGTATGATACAGTATACAAAATAAAACGATCGATTGTTGCGCACGACACTCATTGTCATTCCTGATTGGAGCCGACACTCTACGACGGCCGTGTTTGGCTATAATCGGGCTGATATCGTGTAGTGTGAACCAGCCATAAAGTTTTGCCAAGGTAGATTGTCCAATAACATAAAATTGTGAAAACACAAGCTTTCAAGTATTGTGTCTATTTAAATGGCACAGTGTGGGCAGTTAATGTGACAGTACTTGGATTAGTATGCAAATTGTGAAATATGATAAATATTAGTAGTATTTCAGTTGAAAGATGCATTTACGAACAGCCGGGGCAATCTCTGAGTTTCCCATAATACTAAATAAAATGTTTTTCATGTACTCTCCAGTGCTCTTTACATCTTGTCTACATCGGTTTAATTCCCTGAATTAAAGAGAGCTTTCTTGCCACTACAAATGTCTCTAACTTAAAAGCTTTGTCTGCCTTTTATTCAGTGACATTTTTCAATATAACCAAAATAGATTATACTTCTAAGCTGGGTGGGAGTGAGATCCATACTTCTGCAATCATTCGACTCAAAAATAAAAAAAACGTGTTTTTTAAAAGATGAAAGGATTACAATGGGCAGGCGTGCCAGCCAGTATGCTGGTAGTCTTGACGAGAAGCCTTTCTTTAGATCGTTGTCTCAGACGCCACCATGATATCACTGTATTTATTCTCTGCTGGTGGTTTGAAACACATCAAGAAATCGGCATCTCCTGTGGCAGCCAATTTCGTTGCCACTTGTGCCTTCTTACTGTTCCTCTCTCTTCAGGACAGGGCTGTCTCTGCTATCGCAGACAAAACCTGCTGAGAAGAAGGCAGCTTTACATTTTGGTTTAAAATGTCACTGTGAAGTCATCAGCTGCAGTCTAGCAGACCGTGGAAACACAGAAGTTGTGTTGATTATCTTGTTGCCCTGCTGTAAGGACATTTAATAAGTAATACTTTTCATTTTGTATTCTTATTACTTTTCTCCCCATAGCACCAGATTGACAGCTGAGAGAGATTTGTCTGCGTGTGCGCGGGGATCTATTAGGCTGGTTGAGATAAGAGTGTGAGGGATTATGTCACCTACTGACAGATTTTACTTGTGCACAGAATTTAGAGAGGTAACTCTGAACCTGTTGTTGTTTTGTTTCCAGGGCTCGTCGCCTCGTCGTCCTTGAGTCCAGATTTTGTGCAACTTGGGGTGGCTTGAAATGCTTTTAGTAGATAAAATATGACTTATCAATCAGCCCGAAGCGTTCAGCAAGTTAAGATAAAACCAAGTGGAATATTGACTGAGCCTCTGCAAACAACATTTTTAATGCAACACTTGTGTTGAATCGTATTATGTCTCCCCTGGCTAAAGGTTCCTGGTGCCTGAAAATATCACCCAGGGTTTCGATGAGACAGAATGACACCCAGCTGAAGTTTAAAAGGTCATGTGGGTCGTCTTGACTGAGGTTTGTTTATCCTCTCTAACTTAACGAACAGCTGACAAGGAGGAGGAAGGGTGGAGTGAGCTCATTATTAATGCATACAGGTTTCACAGGGCCATTATTAACAACCACAACCGGTTTCCCACACATATTAATGCTGCTGTGAAGTGGCAAAGAAATATGGAATACACTATATATATTTTTTTCTGCCTAATGGATTATGTTTTAGCAGTGATGATTTGATAGGGATATTTCAGCACATTATTATTAGCATTTACAATCTGTTTATCTTGGTTTGAAGCCAAATGCAAAGTATTAACAAAGGGTGAGGTGCGTCTTATTTTATGAGTACTTGTAACGGTTAATATGCTTTTTCTGGACACTGGTATTATCCAAGTGCTGTACATTAATATCTGTGACGCTCTAGACAAAAACCGTGGAAACATAGCAATCATAAAGCTTTTGTGAGCCGAGCTAGCCTGATAATCAAGATTAAATTAGGTCTACAACTATAGATTATTTTCATTGTCGATTAATCTGGCAGTTATTTTCTTGATTGATAAATCAATCAAACGTTTGGTCCATAAAATGTCAGAAAATAGTAAAGTATTCCCAGCACAGTTTCCCACAACCCAAGGTGACATCTTCAAATAGCTTTTTTTTATTCAACCAGCTGTCCAAAACTCAAAGATATTCAGTATGTTCTCATAGAAGATTGAAGAAAATTAACACAAATTCACATCTGAGGAAGCGGAGCGAGCACATTTTTGCTTTAATATTGATTTATTGATTGATTATCAAAATAGTTGCTGCTAATTTTCTGTCGATTCGAGTAAATGAGTAATCAACTAATCATTCCTGCTCTACACTGAATTGTCATTTTATTGTGACCTCATTATAGAGTCTAATGCTTGATTTATGCTCGCCGCATCCGCAAGGGTCGCGAGTGTCCCGCACAGCCAAAGTGACGTCACACCATCAGACATGGCCCTTTGCGGGGGGATCTGTGTGTTCTTTCGCCCGTCTGTGCACATCATAAAAATTTCTAATTACGTTGATGCGGATGGGCGGAGAAAATGGAGAACTTAGAGGAGCTTTGACAATGTCTGTTTGCCATGAGGAGAAATCCACACATAGTATAAAAGATTCAAAACCTTCCTTGTCACGATTTCACGTCAGCTCATGTCCTTGCAGCCGTCCTTGCAGCTGTCCTTGCGGAAGGTATAACTGAAGCTCAACAGTGTGTCTTAGTAGTCGTTGTGTTTGCCTTAACCGCTCAGTAGTGACATCATTTAATGCCGATCAATGTAAAAGCTGCAGTAGCAGTTTCTTTGAGCACTTACGTAACTTTAAATTTGTCGTGTTGGTCAAAGAATTGTGCAGATTTTAAAGTTATTATAGACATAGTAGTTATTATAGACACAGACAATAGACAAACGTTTCATTTTAGCCGTTAATTATAGGTTTTCGTTACGATACGCAGAGCATTAATATAGCAGAGAACAACTATTTGCTATGTAAAGATATAGTGGAGTAAAGTGTGTTGTCATCCGAGCTTCTCTGTGCTTTGTTGATATAGCCGGGCCGGCTGCGCGTGCTGTTAGTGCATGTTAGTGCAAGTGACGTGCCCCATTGGTTAGCTCACGGGCCGCCGTTCTGCGTTGCTCTCATGCGGCGGTTACAGCTGATAACAAAGTCCCGATCGACGCACTGTTGCTGTTGTTTTCACTTTTAGCGCTGTTAAGCACCGTTAGCTACAAGCTGCCGTCTCAGCTCCCACCATGTTGAGAGCTGTGTGGAGGCAATAGAAATGCTCCCAACTTCACATTCAGCACCTTTAATAAATGAAATCTGACGCACTTTGCATTAATGTAAGAACACAGTGACAAAACGCAGTTCATAAATGCTCTAAAAATTCCTTGCTTTACCATCAAACAGAATATCTGCAATTGTATTGTCAGAGATGATAACGATGAAGTTCCTTTGACATAAAAGAAAACCTGACTAATATGTTAAAAAAATTCTATATAGTACATTACTCCTAGTATCTCCCTATGAATAACCCGATGACAAGATGTCATTCTGGTGTAGGAGTGCAGGGATGTAGAGGGGAGGAGGGTTGCAGAACTCTTCTTCTTGTGCTTTATTGCATCAGTGTTTCTGCCAGACAGTCACCTACTGTTTTCTCTGGACACAATCACAAGCACTGAAGCGTGGCTCCCTATTACAGATACAGATAGGAGTATTATCTACCCGGCTGAGGCCTGTGGTATTAACACAGGAGGGACTGCATTAATTAATTATCAGTCACTTCATTATACTTCTGATGATGGAGTAAAGTTTTCAGCAGAGAAGTTTCATAGTGCAGGAGGTCAATGAATTCAGCTATAGGCCAAAGACAAAGAAAAACCCAGGGGAGCATAAAAGGGGAAATGAGAAATGAGAGAATTGATCTCTGTCACAGTTTGCGAGATCTTTTGCCTGTTTGGAGCTTTGGACGACGTCGAAAGGTCAAATTCAGCCGGTGTACATTCAAGACAAGAGCAAATAAATGTGGTGTGTATATGCACAGGCTCACACTGACGCACAGAAACACATTCCCATGCATGCACTTATCAACCCACTCGTTTGCACACACACAGAGACACACACAAATACACAACACAGCCTCCCACGCGCATATGCATGCAGCATAGAAATCATATCACACAAACAAACGCACACACACACACACACACACACACACACACACACACTATTTATATTAAAATCCAACCTGTCTTTTAAGTCGGCATCAGAGAGCGTTTTGAACCTTCACTTTCTTCTCCCTGGGACTTAAAAGGAAGCTCGGCCGGTCTTAGCAAAATAAAAGAGAGAAGTAATTTAGTATTCAGGCCTGTACTGTCATTATCTCCTTTAATTATTTCATGATGCCGTGTTGGTGTTCGTATGTGCGTGCTTGTGCATGAATGACAGAGGGTAAGGGATGTTTGAAGTTGGTTAAATTTGAGCCCGGTTCAGCAGTATGAACTCACACCTGCTTAGGGAGCACTTTGTGTGCATCTTGTGAGAAGGATAAGGATTTTCTTCTAGAGCAGTAGCATAATATGGTATATCTGGGTGCATTGGTGTTATTATTAAACTGGTTATGACAAATCTTTATGCTCAGGGACATCATACTATAACATATTCCCACGGTCTGTTTGGAAGGTATATTTAATGCTTTTAGGTCATTGAGTAAGATACATAACTGACAAAAACACAATATGTCTTCATCTGGTAAATGGCCTACTCATGCAGTAATGGGTCCCAGCTGACTACCTTTGTGCTGAATGGGAGGCAAATGGTATCTTATTCTGATTGGCCCCCATTTAGCCTTTTGCTGCTTGTCCTACAGTATGTATTGTGCGTCCTGACGGACCATAGAGATCACGATTTTGTGCTTCTTGTTTGCGGTGTTGAATATCTTTACTGAATAAATGCAAATATTCTGAAGATGTTTTAAATGCAGTTTGTAAACGACAACGAGCCATCGCCACAGCTGGACTCATGAAAAGAAGCTTATACGTATATGTTCGCTAGATCCCCCTCCTTTGTATAATGTGGGAAGCACTGAGTGTGCAGGAAATCAGTGCTACCGTTAGTTAGCTAGGGTAACTATCTTCTACTTTCTGAGTGTAAAACAACAGCACAATGGATCCTCCCAAATATTGAATAGATAGCTAACAGTACGAAAAAGAGGGAAAAACAGCTTGCAATAACTTTCGTAGTCCAACCATTATGACATGCTGCATCACGGATGTTGACAGCGTGTCTCCTAGCAACTCCGGCCCTTAGTTGTCAGTCAACAGCTACCAAGGGAAACGCCTCAGAGGCCCAAGGCTTAGACATTTTTCCACAAATATGTCCAAACCATAGACTGTATATAAAGATGGACGACATGACAGCTCCCCAAAAGTGAAGACAAAACATCTCGATCGCCCCCTGGTGTCTGGCTGCAGCATTGGTCATAAAGCCCACCCTCTCCATGTTAGCAGATGGGATATGGGCCAAACTAAAAGGTCATAGTACACCTTAAATAATTTTCATACTGATGTATGTTCAAGTGTTATTTGATGCTATAAAAAGGGGGTGAGACATCATGATTGGCAGCTGTGATTGACAGCTGCTCTGAGTGAAATAGTTGCGTAGCCGGAGGCTCGAGAGGAGGTGTAACTTTTAACCTTCCATAACGTCACAAGTTTCTGTAATAGAACATGTGTGCAATTTGATCAGAAATGTAGTTATAGAGATATTATGGTTAGTTGTTGTGTCTTTCTAGCCAAACAGCTACCGTGGTGCTAACGTAGCAGCTAGGTGGCTCGTCCTAACAGGCTGCGGCCGTGCTCGGCTCATGATTGGCTCGGGCGGGTGTGTGGGCGGGACCTCGATACCGTGGCTGCATCCTCTGTTCACTACAGACTCTGGCTCCAAAATCTCAAAATGGCAGCTCCCATATCCGGGAAATTTTGGCTTCACTTTTGTACGGTGGGAGGAAGTGGAAACCCGTCGTCCGTGCAGTTTTATCCTCTTTTGAAAAATAAAAAAATATGCTGTAGTATCATTAAACTTTCTATTTCCTTGCACAAAATGTTCTTTAAGTTTGAGTAGAGCAGAGAGGCAGTTTGATCTACTTTTTGAGCCCCCTCAGACATTTTGAGATTTTCAAACATGTTGGATTTTTGTGAGCACAAAACCTACAATGCTCTTGCACCCTGAGACAACACTAAAAAGGAGAACGGTGGGCAGCAATTGGGAGTGAAAACGTTCTCTGCAGTAGTAGGAACATCAGAAAAGGCACAGTGTAGCCTGCTGCTTTGATTGGACTTAATTATTTTGGCTTTCTAATTTACCTCCAGCTCTCTGCAGAACAGACAACACATGCAGCTCACGTCTCCTTAACCATTCTGTCCTCCACATTTGGCATGTAGCCCTCGACTCGTCTTTATTGTGCCTTTTTTCTCCAAATCAGAGCGCGCACAGTCGCTGCTGTGAGCTGCTTCTTTGTCAAGCTGCATTTTGGCACAGCACGGCGAAAAAAAAAGTCACATTTTCTTTTTATTTTCACAGTGTATCGAGTTCCTTCACAGCTAGATCCAGGTAGCATGCACAATCATGTTTGTGACAGAATTTTGTGATGCTACAGGTATGTTTTGCGTAGTGTGCTTTCACCTTCATTTGACACTGTCTTCAAATGTTAAATATATCCTACATCCTGTCGCATCAACTGACCCCACCTTGGTGTTTGTGGTGCTGAGTGAAAGACCATCCAGCTGTTATTTTTTCCTCATCAGCCATTTGTTGCTGCGATAGATTTAAACAAATACTCTTGATTCAGTGCACTGAAGCCTCATAGAAATAAACCAGGGCTTGTTTGTTCGACGGTTTCTTCCCTTCTCTCTTCCTTTTGATCCCCAACCTCTCTGGATATTTTGTTTTTCTCCTTCGGAGTGTATCTAGTTGTTTAAGATTGGATTAAGCACGGGGAGGAAGTGCACCCATCGGTATCAGCAGGGAGTCTGTGGATTTATTTTTTATTTCTACACTCAAAATGTGCTCTAACCCAAGGCTCATTTGTTGATATTTTGTTGGATTTTGACACTGTCTCCAAAGTTTTCCCCAAGGGACTGAAAGCTTGAGTTCCCTGTGGTGTGGTGTTTGATTGATGCAGCCTCCCTCCATCTATGTGATGTGTTCACTGATGCGGTGGTGATGGAGTGAGATACCCCTGCTGAAGCTGATCTAGTGAGCAGCTGGCCCGTGTTCCCCACTCACACAGCGGCTTCGCAGTTGTTTCCCATCACATTTTTTCCTCCTCATTATGACTTGAGGGGGTTGTTTTTGTGGCTTGGCTTTAGGGAAATGCAAGGATTTAGTGAGCCATTTTCCACCCCAGGTTAGTCTTTCTGAAGATACCACACTAGAATTTAGATTCTCGTTTGAAAAAGTTAAAGTGGGAGGTTGCAAAGAATGAACTGAAAGACGTTGGTCCTCTCTGCAGCCATCGTCATTACAGCACACCCAGATGTGACCTGTTGATGGATGCAAAATTGGAGTGCTAAGGTTTGGATTGCAGGTTCTAGTGCTGGGCAGTATGACCAAAAATTTGTATCATGGTATTTTTTTTTTGAGATTCTGGTGGTTTTGTGGTATATCAGTTTATTTATTTTTATTTATTTTTTTGCATTACTAGGCCTATATATAGGTTTATACTGTGGTGGCTTATACTACTGTAAGGAGTACATAGAATATTAAAACAATTTAACGTCATCATGTGTATATATATATAAATAAACTTTTTTTATTGGATGAACTGGTATACCGCCCGGCACTAGCAGGTTACATTTTGGATCCAGTTCTCGGTCAGCAAAATATCCAGATTTGCTTAACTCTGACCAATCTCCTATTGAACCTTTTGTCTCTCCTCGCTCTTATTATTTTAAAAGAGCAATGTCAAAAACTTTTAGGCAGCAGTGCCCAGCTATGTAAATAAAGCACAGAGAACCTCGAATGACAACACACATTACTCCACTGTATCTTTTCTGCTATATTAAAGCTGGAGCAAAAATGATTTAAAAAAGTTATTTTCATAAAACGGTCGCTATGTCCTGACAATAGTACATGAAACAGGTAACCTGAAAAAAATCATGTGCCTCTGTGCCCTCCGGTGCTCCTAACGGCATCTGCAAGATTTCACAGACCGTAGGAAAACAAGCAATAGGAGCTGATCTGAGGTCTGCTGTCCATCTGCTGTCTATGAGAGCCGGCTGTCAATCACTCGCGAATTCCGACCAAATGGTCAAAATATGGTCAACACTAATCAAATATGAATCAATATTATGTTACGCTAATGCTTATTTCTCGCCTCAAATGTTTTGATGTTCCTATTGGCCAGAGCACAGCCAATAGGAACGCTCTCTCTGTGAAATGATCTGTGATTCGTCAGTCTTCCGTCACGGGCTAGATTTTTTAAAGCCTGAAAACAGAGCCATGAGGAGGTGCAGACGTTTAGTTATCTCTCAGAACACTTGCCTGTTGTCTGGTTTTAAAGTGCTCGCTGCAAGCCAGTGTCTCTGCTCAGCCAAGGACTATTTCAACCACGAGTGAAGGGTGTGTTTTTGTAGTTCATCAAGACCAACATAGTGGCAACGCTTCTCAAGAACGTCAATTTCAGGAGAATCTCACAGTTCAACTCTCATTCGGGTCATGTCAATACTTTAGGCTTATCACCTCAATAGTTCTGCATAGGGATGTACAGTAATTGCAGCAAGTAGCTTGTGAAAAATATGAAATTTATAAATTGATTTATTTAAAAGTTGTAGGCTACACATGCCAGTTCAATGCGTCAGATACATATTTCATAAATATCTAATGCTTTCCATCTCATTTTCAGTAGCTACAGATTCTTAACATGAACTAGACAACCACTGAACTGCAGTGTTTCTGCCTTCTAAGCTAACAAAAGGTGATTACAAATCTTTGAGTTATAGTTGCAAGTGTTGAAAGCTAAACCAAATTAATTTTTAAAAAGCTATTCCATAAGTGCTTTTGATAAAATGCTATTGAACACCAACCCTAGGAAAGTGATTAATGTTGTTATTTGTTGTTATGTGCATGTTAGTGCCGACCAGCTGCACAGCCACTATATGGAGCTACTGTAAGCAGGCTTGTGTTGTGCAGTGTGAAATGGAGTTACCTGCCGTACAGTACACTGCTGTAGAGACGTACGCCTCCGTAGGGATGGCTCATTTCATGGCTTACTGGCGTCTGCCTACACTAGTAGATACTTCTACTCATTTTAAGCAGAAACAGTCACTCTGAACCTACTACCTGACCATGACCTGAGCCTCTGTCAATGCATGTATGGTGGGCCCTTTACTGAAGGGTCATCTCTTACAGAGAACAGCTCTAAAGCATACAGTATGGTGAAGAAAAATGTTTTCTCTTGGCTGAAGAGTTCATGTTTTTAAGGTCAAAGTGTGGTTGTAAAGTACCATTTCTACCTTTTTGTAGCATATGCTCATAAAATATATTTTGCCAGCATTAATACTGGAAAATAAAGACTCTGCTTTGAAATTCACAGTCGGGAAGGGTATTTTCAGGATGAATGGTTTTGTTCAGTGATCATTTAATGCATGAAAACTCATTGACTTATAATAAGTTTCAGTTGAACCCCGCTGTGACGGTTCAGTCACTATTGTTACCATGAACATCCTGGAAAAACACTCTAATCTCTTATGCAATGTGGAACTGCTCCTTTAGCGTTACACGAGGCTGACTTTGAAGACTTGGCCAATGTTTGTTTGAATTTGCATCCAAATGAGCTTACATTTCCATCTTTATGTACGGCATGGCAGGACTATCAGTTCTAACCAGAACATGTAGCGAGGCCACTAGCAATCATCTCAGGTACTGTTAGGCCACCTTCTGTCTTTTTACACTCTGTACGGAGCTGCACATCGATGTGACATCGCAAAATAATCTTCTTGCTTGTCACGGCATTCAGCAGTGAATGTTAGTGTAACTAATGCAATCTCCTCCATTCTCAGGGTAAAGAAAACAGTACAGCTGAGAGTTCTTCCAGTTAAAGATGGAGGATCAGGACTGTTATTGAGTTTGCAACAATTTAAGAGACAGTCCTATTGTGTACTCACACTCACGGTTCATAAAACTGGAACTGTGATTTGCAGGGTTTGCAAAGTTTTGAAGGTGCGAACTTGGATTTGAAAGGTTAAAAGTAAGATTTGAATCAGTGTTAACTGCTTCCTACTCCAGGTTTTTGCAGTATATTGCAGTGTTAAAACAACTTGGATCTGCCTCCGTGGAAATTCAGCACACTCCTCTCAGAGATTCAAATGTGCCCTTGTAGCTGAGATTTCTGACAGTGTTTTAATTGGGGTAAGATCTGAAACTCGGAAAAAGAAAAGCAGCTCAAAACAGCCGAAATCAGATGGAAGGGAACTGCTGAGCCAGTCGTAAAGGAAATACTTAACTCCCAAAATGATCATTTGTATATCAATTACTCACCCCGTGTTACCTTGAATTCATGAGGAAAACTTTGTTTTTGTCGCATGCCTCCATGGTGAACGAAGAATCCAAAAACGGAGAAAAAGTCTTGATGAATTGAAGTCGGGTCGCAATTTAGCAAAACTATGTCAAAACATCTGTTTACAAACTCTCACACAACTCGTGCAGTATAATCCAAGTCTCATTTATCCAGTCGTGTGCTCACTACTCAGGTCCGTGCAAGTCCTGTTTATGCGTAAGTGTTTTAATTAGTAAGGTTCTAACGAAGATGTGTTTAGGGAGAACTGAGCAGTATCGGTCGGGCTTTAAGGAGCGCCGTTGCTTCTAATGAAAGACATCAAGTTAACAGAATATATCGTAAAGGACATTGTTTAATCACAGTCTGTCAATTTAATTTTATTGCATGTGACAGTGCAGTGCAGGAATGAAGATGGAGCTTCAGGTCAGGATGTCTGACTGTAGACTGAGGAGAATATTTTGTTTGCTTCTAATAAAAAGGTGGAGAATCCATTACGGCACTGTGAAAAATGCCAATTTATAATGATGCAAAATGTTCATGATTATCTTCATTTGCATGTCAAGACCTATATTTGTGCATTAGCTTCATTACTAGAAGTGTGGAAATTTCTCGATTCTAAGATGCATCGCGATCGGGATGTGAATGATTCCGCATCAATGCAGTGACAGAACATAATCGGTACCGGAGATTGGTTTCATTTCAGCTTAGTGGGAGTCTTGAGTGCGTTTTGCTATCATTTACTGTTGTGCTTGTTTCCATGCTCTTTCTCTCTCCTCTGATCGCTGCGTGTCACCGAGGGCGGAGACGGCATTCGGCAGTCCGCTAACTTGTTTCTCTCACTACAAATATTAGTATGTATAATTTGCATGTAGGTGGAAATTCAACCGTGTTCTGTTGGGAGATGCAGTGACTTAAACCAAGCAAGAGTAGAAGAGCTACAGTATGTGTAAGGAAAACACACTCACTCACTCACTCACTCACTCCGCTAGCTGCTAGGCTAATACATACAGTGTAAAATACCATAGGCATTCAGGAAGTGTCCTGTCTTAGGGGCCGTTCACATGGCGCGTAAAAATGCATGGAAAACGTAACTAAGCAACCAAAACCTGCGCGCTCCGATGACGATGAGGAAGTTGCAGTAATTTAGCAGTAAAAGCCTCACTGACTAAATCAAACAAAGTCAAAACAAAGATAAATGGATTTCCAACACTGTAAATCCCTCACAGTAGCTTTACTGCTTGATTTCTCTGTGTCGAGTTGGCTGACCTTTCAACCGGATGCTGTGACGTTCTTGGACGAAAAGTGTGAAGCAAGTAAAATAGTGGGACAGTTGTAAAGCTTTGGGTAGCCCTGCACTAAAATGATTAACTTCTCCTCCTTAAATTTACTGATATTTACGGAAGAAGAATAGATATCTGGCGGCTGTGATTGGTTGTTCCTCATCAGATGACATGCGCTGCGCTGCACGCTGCGCTGCACGCTGCGCTGCGCTGCACGCTGCGCTGCGTTCCAAAAGTTGAACTATTTCTATCTCAGAAAGCAGCCATCATGCCCTGAAAAAGAGGCGATGGTGTTGCTCCCGTGTTTTAGCGTACCTGTCACACGTCTACATTGACAACAATGGATTTGAGTGCGCACAAGACGCGGCATGTTTACGGCCCCTTGGAGCTGCTACTATATTTGAAGACCTTATTTTTGTAGATTACAGGACACTTGTAACGCACTGCAGAGGGATTTATGTTTTGCTTTTGTAAAGTTTATGTATAGAAGTGGGTCACACAGATACTGGTATTGAAAAGATGCAGCTTTTTATATTATAGACTGTTATAGTTTGACTTTTGAAAGCACTATCTAAATAAAAAAGGGAGTTCAGATTTATCTGACTGCTTGTATTAATTGATGAAAGAGTAGCCATGTGCCGTGATATTGAAAATTTAGGATGCGATACATCGAGATGCATCAAGAATCGTGAGGCCAGTGAAGATTCACACCTCTTTTCATTACCCTGGAAGGTACTCTGAGTCATCCTCCTCCTCACTGATATTTTTTCCTCAGCACAATTTAACTCAAACACCTGATCAACAGCTTTTAGAGACTACCTTATACACAGCATATGATTCAACATGAAGCCCAGAGAGAATAACTAGATTGACGGTGAATCAGCTCTCTGTGGACAGCCTCATAAAAGAGCTGCTTAGTCACATGTTGTTATGTCTTGACAAGTGATTTCTTTCATGGTAGCCACCTGTAAATCTGCTCTCTCTACTGTTCAGTGCAGCCCATGTGTATCACATAGGCTGATTGACTTCTGTGGGGTAAACTGAGGCTCCATTATGTGATTGCGGCCTTTGGTGATTGCGAATTGTTTCACCCTATGTGTTCTAGAGTACGCTTGTCAGATACATACGTTACCAAGACACCTATTGTGAAACACAATACTGATAAGCTCAGCAACCCATGGCCATTCAGAAAAACTGGTAATTAAGAATTCATTAGGAATATTTGCTTCACTGTTATTGTCTCTTCAGCGTTGATTATACATGGAAGCTACAGTAGCTTTGTGCTTTCTAACAGCCATAGTCTGCTCTTTAGAAAAAAATGTCTTACTGTGCCATGTCTGACCTCTCAAGTATTCACTGTTGGAGAATCTATAAAATGTTTCTTATAAGAAATAAAAGTGATGAAAGTGGCACTAAACTACTTTTATCACAGAGAGATTGCCCATCCCTCTAACATTGTGCTGTGCCCTTAAAGGAATACTTCACCCTTAAAATGACAATTTGTCAATCAATTACTCACCACTTGTTACGTTGAATTCTTAGAGAAAACTTTGTATTTCTTGCATGCCTCCACAGTGATTATCTTACACCCGGTTATTGCTAGTTTCAGGCCGACGCAGCTGTGATTTTCACGCCCAGCACCCACGTTGTGTCAGTAGCAAATGGTCTTAAAATGAGTACACTGATGTTAGTATTATACTGTAGAATTAGATTCCAGTGGTGGCTGCATAGGATTGTTTCTGACTTGTGTGATCCAAAGAATAAAAGATAGATGTAATCATTTTCAAAAATTCACAACATGTTTTTTTCTAATGAAGTATTCTGCTTCCGTCCATATTTGTTGGCATTTAGCCTTTCAAAAACAACATTTTCACTGCAGAAAACCTCTCGCTTCTTAAATTTGCCGAATCCTCCGTTTAAATAACATTGCGTCTTTTAAAGGGCAATGGGAAATGTAGTGTTTTGTTTTTTTTAGCTCATTGTCTTGGTTTTACTGCAGCTTTGCAGGCAGCAGTTTAATGCCCACTTTATGCTACCTGCCCAGCAACAAACGACAAACAGGCAAAGAAGGTTAGAGACTAGTTGGTGAACATAATGTAGCATTTAGCTACTGAAGAGCCAGATATTTCCCCTAGGAAATGGAGACCAAAACAGAGCTAAAAGAGTGAATATTGGATACCTGAATGCTAATGTTGCTCTGTGTCCACAGGATGTGGATGTTCGCCATATTTTGTCTACAGCTTTTTCTGCTGCCTCCAAGTGGCTAAATTTTTTTATTGTGGCTTTAAAAATGGTTGTTGATTCATTTTCCTTCAATTCAGTATTCATTTATGAACTTATTATTTCAGCACATTTTGGCAGTTACTCCTGCACCAGTGTAGTTTTTTTTATTAAAAATAGTTTTAGCAAAATTCAAATCTAGCTATATGTTATATTTTGATTATCCATCCATCCATCCATCCATCTTCAACCGCTTATCCGGGATCGGGTCGCGGGGGCAACAGCTCCAGCAGGGGACCCCAAACTTTCCTTTCCCGGGCCACATTAACCAGCTCTGACTGGGGGATCCCGAGGCGTTCCCAGGCCAGAGTAGAGATATAATCTCTCCACCTAGTCCTGGGTCTTCCCCGTGGTCTCCTCCCAGCTGGTCGTGCCTGGAACACCTCCCAAGGGAGGCGCCCAGGAGGCATCCGTGCTAGATGCCCGAACCACCTCAACTGGCTCCTTTCGACGCAAAGGAGCAAGGACTCTACTCCGAGTCCCTCACGGATGACTGAGCTTCTTACCCTATCTCTAAGGGAGACGCCAGCCACCCTCCTGAGGAAACCCATTTCGGCCGCTTGTACCCGCGACCTCGTTCTTTCTATTTCTATTTTGATTATTTGTACTGCAAATAAGAGCCGAAAAACAAGCTTGATGATTTTATAGCATGAACCTTTCAGCTCCACAGACATTTAGTTGTCCTCCGGTATGGACGTGTCAATACTGACCATTTGTTTCCTATGCCCATGATTTAATACTAAGCCATTTTACATTAAATTACTTGTTTGAAGATTTGCATTTAAATCAGAGAGTGTGGCGCAGTGGAAAATTCCAGAAATGTGTGTCTGCAGCAAAGATTGAAGGCAAAAGAACCTCCTGGCTTAAGATTCCTGCTCCACTGAAGCAGGACCTCTGCTTTTCTGTAGACACACCTCAAACTTCATCTTGTTCTGTTCTAGCTAAAAAAAAGTAAAAATATTCGTCCTCCCTTTTGCACGACTCTAAATGTTAAATTTCAACATTCAATTACACCAGACCTGATTAAACCACTGCCCTCCCTTCAATACAACTGGATGCACCGTATTAGGTTGTATCAGAAAATGTGCTTCCATTCTTTGCTGAACCTTCAATCATGAATGCTGAGAGAGTCGGCAAGACACAACGAGACCAGCCTCATAATTAGGAAGGGCTCACAAAACAATTTCTCTGGTGCTGCTGAAATAATGACCGTAATGAGGTTTAAATAACAGCAATGACCTCCTTAGTATTTTCCTGAATGAATAGAGGTATGTGCTGATGTGTGTTCAATTTGTGTGTTTATTAATTCAAAAGCCAAATGAATGCAGTTGTACTGGGATGAAACCAGAATATAGACGCTGCTCTGGGGCTCATTAAGTGAAAGCTCAGGGATGGTTTCGCTGATGACAGAAAATACACATTTTTGTGTCAGCCCCGATAATGCCTGATTTAAATATTTCTTCTCCTCCTTTTGTTGGTTTGTGATATGAAGAGTCCGTCTTATTACTTATACTGTATGCATTGAAAAATGAAGCAAAAATTACAATTGGCAGCTAGAGCGCTCTACAGAGGAGTGGATTTATTACAGATTATCAACTGATTCTTGTTGAGTTACATGAAATGTAATCTCATCAAGTGGATTTGGATCAGATCTTTACATCCCCCTGTATAAAATGAGCCAGCGTCTTCCTTAAACTAATCCTTTATTGTTGGTTTTTACAATGACCTTTTTGCTCCTGACAGCATTGACTATAGTGAGAACTATCATAGTCTCTCTGAGAAACGCACAGACAGATAAAGACAGACAGAAGAAATGGTAGAGAGAATGGAAAGCATCATTTTGGAGATACTGTACTTTACTAAACAGTTATGAAGCAAAATGTTTCAAAAGTCGGATATGGTGGCAATATCACAAACCTTCTAAAACCCATAAACATCCCCATAAAAGAACATGAAGAGATAAAACGATCAGACAGAGCAGCCAAATGTCCCTGCATCAGATGCCAGAGAGACAGTTGTGTGATGAAGCCTTTCAGAGAGGCAGCTATTATCCAGGTACACAGACACAAATTGACATACTGCACTGCACACAACACAGTTGGTTGAATATCTAGGCTTAACTCGACAACCATTCAAACAGCAGGCTTTCTTAATGCAGGGTGTCCATGTTACACTATATATTCATTTTGTGGGGAAAAATAACAGATTCAAAATAAAGATCGCTCATTGTTTTTCAAACACATTCTATGTGATGGCAAAGTGAAATGTCAGGATACTCCTGACATTTATAAACACATATATACTGTACATGTATTACACAGCTGTGTTGAATACTCGATTCTGATTGGTCAATCACGGCGTTCTATGGTTTGTTATTTCTTTATAGCAGACCGTTCTTATGTATAGCAGACCGTTGCTATGTATAGCAGACCGTTGCTATGGACACAGTTCTGATGTTGGACTCTGGCGGACCGCTTTTGTGTCAAATTATTGATTTCTTAAGTAAGTAGACGTGTAATAAGCGGGAAAATGTACAGCTAGTGGGTCATTGTTGTGAAAGAATCCCCTTCAGAAAGATGAGAGATCTCTGTATATACACATATATACATATATATATACACACATACAGTGTATATATATATATATATGTGTGTATATATATATATGTGTATATATATATATATATATGTGTATATATATATATATTTATATATATATGTATATATTTATATATTTATATGTATATATATTTATATATATATATATGTGTATGTATATATATATATACATATATATATATACATACACATATATATTTATATGTATGTATATATGTATATATATATATATATATATATATGTACAGTGTGTATATACAGTATATATGTGAAGACGATGTGTTAGGTTGCTCTTTAATTTAAATGTAATTTTTTTAATTTCCTCTTATATTCAGTCCATTGTTTTCATCTGTCACACTCTGGTAGTGATTTGTGTGCATCAACCAAGTCAGTGGTTTCCCCATTTTAAGTTTGGTGAGAGTAAGAGATCAGTTGGTGCCAACTGTCTGGTGTTGGTTGAGCATCGGTGAGTCATGTCACAAGTCAACGTTCAGCCAAGCGAGTGAGGTGAGATCTGTATGCAACAGCGATTTGAATGCATTTTGCATTCTCCTTTTGTACAGTTAACCAGAAGGATGTTTAACTGTGCAGTGATCCTCTGACACGGTGTCATGTCTCTGTGTGTCTGCCAGGGCAACATCATCTCTCTGTAACTATGCAAATGAACTGCACCAGCCAACATCCAGTTACATATTACCCATATTGAAACACAACATGAGTTCAATGAGATGGATGCCTGGTGTTGGATAATCAACCAACAGAAGTTAATTGTTGGTCTTGTGAGACTTTGTAGTGTTTGAGTCATGCAATTACACAATTGTGACTAGTTATCTTCCAACATGATACACTCCATCCATTTCCAGGAGGGCACGATCATACCGTTAACCGTAATTAAGCTAATGATGACACGATTAGATTACTCATTATATGGATGCCTGGAGAAATGAAAGATAACAGCATAAACGTGACAAGTTATGGAGGTGAAAAGACGACAACTTGCAGTTTATGGCAAAGACAAAGTGCAATGAAAATTGCGCTGTCAATTTAATGAGTCATGAATTTTGCATAATCACTTAGTGATAGAAGTGTTATCGACAAGGGGGAACATTCCTCCTCATGAATATCTAATTTACCTTGTTGTGGAAATAATTAATAGGTCATAGACTGAACAATTCCTGAAAAGGTTTTAAATTGTTAATTGTTTATTTCTACAGTACAAAGCTTTTTCAGTTTGTTGCAGTGTTGAAAGAGGCAGGATATTTATTATAACACGAGAGAGAGAGATTCTCAACCTTCTGAGATAGTCCCTTTGCATGTATCATATGTTGTGCTTTTTATTAATAACCTTTGATCGGTGTGTGCAGAGAAAAACAATGTAACGTACTTAAATTCAATTCCTTCTCATTTAAAGTCTCCATGCAACAACTGCTTAGGCACCTTATCTTTAAAGTTTAATTATCTCTCATCGTATGTAGCCTCAGCCTGCTGTAGAAAGTGGTCATAGAGGTTAAAGCTATTAAAGATCATCCATACATCTTCACTCACTTAAGTACCTTTATTTCTCATCATCATATTTTTCAATTCACATATAATTTAACTCACACTCAAAACCCGCCCCTTCACCTTTTCCAGAGAAAATCCTTCAGAAATAAGCATAGTAAATCTTCTCTAAGGGTCCCTGCACTATGCTGCTTTAAATCACCAACCTGCCCATCGACGTGTTTCTATAAATAGCCCGCTGGGTTTTTATAAGCAAGCATTTACTCTGAAGGCAGGGTGGTAAAACTGCGTGACACGCGCGCATACCTCCCTTATAATTAATAACAAGAAGAAATGCCTCTTGCTAATTAGCTAACTGCCTCCGCCATTTCCTTTGGAAGGTGTTGTTTTCATGCAACATACTGCTCTATCAGTTTGGTTTGATGACATATCCACCACTTTGAAAATCTGACATCTTAAAAATATTGTTTTCTTGAATGTAAAAAAGGATAATGCTATTGAAGATAATATAAGTAATAAAGATAATTGAAGAGATTTGTTTTGAAATTAAATTGGGGTTGTCAAAGTTGACGCCACTAATTTCTCTAACACATTAACGCAACTTGGGATTTTTAGGTTTGTTGTGGTAGAGTGAGGATACTGGCATCATATGAAACTAAGGAATCCATTGGTACCAACCATGTCATAAGAGCTTGTTGCGAAGGAGGTTAAATAACCCTCCAAACTTACGCTAAATTTTGGTGCGGAAAAACTGGCATGGCCATTTTCAAAGGGATCCCTTGACCTCTGACCTCCAGATATGTGAATGTAAATGGGTTCTATGGGTACCCACGAGTCTCCCCTTTACAGACATTCCCACTTTATGATAATCACATGCAGTTTGTGGCAAGTCATAGTCAAGTCAGCACACTGACACACTGACAGCTGTTGTTTCCTGTTGGGCTTGAGTTTGCCATGTTATAAATTGAGCATATTTTTTATGCTAAATGCAGTACCTGTGAGGGTTTCTGGACAATATTTGTCATTGTTTTGTGTTGTTAATTAATTTCAAATAATACATATATACATACATTTGCATAAAGCAAGAATATTTCCCCACTCCCATGTTGATAAGAGTATTAAATACTTGACAAATCTCCCTTTAAGTTACATTTCGAACAGATAAAAATGTGCGAAATAATTTGCGATTAATCACGATTAGCTATGGACAATCATGCAATTAATCGTGATTAAATATTTTAATTGATTGAAAGCCCTAAATTAAATGTATATTGTGTAATCTTTTGTAGGCCATACCTCTATGCTAAGTTATGAGCATCAGGTATTTTTTGATTTTCTTGAGATTCATTTACATTTTTAAATGAAACACTTGAAAGAGTTAAATCCTTTTCAGTGTCCGAAAAAGAAAGAAAACAGGAAAATGTTTGGTATTCTATGATTATACTCAATCTCCCAGAGCAATCACAATGTAGACATGTGTTCAATAGAATGAGTGGTTTGCCTCGGGCACTTGAATGTATTGTTTCCTCTCAATTGATTTGAGGTTGAAATCAAAAGGCACCATATGAATGGGCTCGAGGATAAAAAACACATCCACTGCAGCAGAGTGTTTATTCTTCAAAACACAGGAGGCATAAGGAAAATGCTCATTTAACCCCTACTTAACCACAGAAAACAGCACCTTGGGGTGTGAGAAGTGTATGAAAATTATAATATTTTATAATGTATTTGTGCTTAAGTGTGGTGTTATCGCTGAAGCAACAGAGCAGTGGATCGCTTACGGAAAACATACTGAACATTATCATTACCCCTTATGGTATCATGATTTCAACCGGAAATAAGCGTGACGATGAAGCCAAAATCTGCACTGCATTCATGTTAGTGGTGGAAAGTAGTTGCGAACATCTATTTTTACCCTGTAGCCAAATCTGAATCAGTTGTGTCCACCGTTTGCATATATGAATCTATTTTACATAGTGACTGCGGCAATAAGTAAGACCCCAGCCTGACTCTTCAAGCCCACACACACTGCTGTGTGTGTAGGAGGGGGATTGGATGACAAGCCCATGATATACAGTATAGTGCTTGACTCAAGCTCACTTGGTATTCTTGTGTATTTAAAAAAAGCCACATAATTCACACAGAAAGGTAGTTTTCATGCACAAGACCCACCGCGTACAGCTCACAGTCAACGGTGGCGTTTCACGTTGCATCGTAATGCGTGAATAATATCCTCTTCTTACCGGCTGTGATAGCTACAACAGCAACTAGATGGATGAAGAGGTACCTCTTTGTGCTGAATCTATTTGATTCCCCCACCCCCTAGAGCTAAAAAGCAGGAGCCTTCTCCAGCTAATGATCCTTCACAAATTAAAAAGCTGCAGCCCTGAAACCAAAGCCATCCCCTTTCATCCATCAAAACGTGCCCATCATTGGACCAGTCCGAATTGAAATAGACCTAATCCTGTGTTTCTCTTCTCACACCATAGTGACACACACACTGCATCAGTGTAATCAGTGCGAGGGGACAGATGGGTCTAAAGACCGATTGATCACATAAGTGAACAGCCTTTCTATAAGTTCAGACTGATTGAGCATCTGGTTTGTGTACAAAGAAGTCTATATCCTGTATAGATACCAATGATTATGTGCATAATTGTCCCTTAACTGCCCTGGTTACACCGTTAAATCGATGTACATTTGAAGTGGTGTAGCTAACATACCTCATTAAGACTCCTCTCTTTTCCGTCTCTCACAGTTCACTAGATGTGATCGCAGTGTCAGGGAAAATTATTGTCATTAAATTATCTATGTTCATAAGGAGAAAAATGGTAGCACACTGCTCTGGCTTCTCTGTCGGCCACAGATTTGGCCTAAGAGCATTTATCATGGCTGGACAGACTTGTTTGCCTCACTGTATGCTATTGGTCATGGAGGCTTGGGAGTAATAGGTGGAAAGCCAAGTCCTCTTCCACTGCCATGTACCAGCGCCTCTCACAGGCACCCAGACCCGCTGTAATCTCCCACACGAGTGAACTTAAATTAAACTGAAATTCTCAGGTGTCAGAAATGTGTTAGCCCCCCTCCTGCAACCACTAGTCAAACTGCTTATAGGCATTCATTGCTTTTTTCTTTATTGCCCTAAGCACAAATATTATATTATACACGGGGATAAAGACGCCTCAGAACATGATGAATGACAGCCATCATTTATTTAATCTGCTGTGCAATCAGATGAATACATTTTGTTTGAATTTGGTGGTTTGAGTCATCTTAAAATGAAAGCGACTGCATGTGACATCTATGAGAATGAAAAAAAATCAAATTTCTCAGAACACAGACTTCACAAGTCTCCGTCGAGACCTAATCTGGAGGCTCGCCTCTGCTGACAGGAGCAGATCTGGACTAGGATAGATAAATAGCTTGTTTGTTTGCACTAACCGAATGATTTGTGGCTCAGTAGTTGCTCCATGATGGAATACTCACTGTTTCTCTGTGTGTGTGTGTGCTTCCGTGTTCACACATTGTCATTAGGATTTACCAGCACTATATTCATCACTTCATTAGTCTCTTGTTTCCCAGGTCTAAGTTGAGTCATAAGGTGTTAGTGTGTAATATAGCTGGGTTACGTGTGTATTATTCTGTTTGCAATGCTTTAAGTTGATCTGCCAGCTGGAGCCATGATATATGGAGACTTTAGTCCGTTGTGAAGCAAAAAAAATAAAAAGTTATTATCCAATCTACGTCGTATTGAAAGGCTGTTTTCAAATGCAACAGAAAAAGTGCACACCCTGTAGTCTAACACAATCCAGTACAACAGCTCTGGCACATATTCTTCACTAGGGCTGGGAGGTATATCGACTTTTTAGGGTATATCAATATATTTTCATACAAGATATTAGGGCTGGGACGACACCTATCTCCCAATTTGATACTATCACGATACTTGGTTGCCAATTCGATATGTATTGCGATTTTTAAATATTGCGATTCTTACAAGTACTGCGATTCGATTTTACAATTTACTGAGATTTCTGTTAACTTTTATAACACTAAACCATGGGAAAAAGTTGAATCATACACTTCTGGGGACTTTTACTTTGAAAAATGTCTAAATTGATACAGTAAAAATGTTTGATTGTCAACATGTATGTAGTCAGAGATGTCCTGAAGTCAAATACTGTATATCAGTCATTGTCAGGCATTATTTATTGATACATTTCCCTATACATTTAATTTATAAGGGACATGTAATGTTTTAAACTACTGGTGAATATAATCCATCATTCTTATTTCCATATATGTATTTTGTATTTTTATTTTGAAAACCGGACACGTGTATACTTCTGCTAACTTCACCAAGTCCGTCGCTAGCTCTCCCGTCAGCTCCGTTCTCTTTAGACATCCATGGTATGCTCGATCAGGGTCGTTTGACTGTATTTAACATAAATGTCAGTATATGGGTGCTCTACAGTTGCAGCATCGGCCGATTTGACCACGGAGATGAGAGTGGCGGCTGGCTTGACCGCACATTACCGCAATACGATAACGTTAACTGTCCATGACAGAGTTAGCATGCAGCTTTAGCCATCATGTCTAGCTCTGCTTTTCCTGGCAATGTGTGAAACCCAAAGTGTTTCCATACTTTACTCTATGTGTAGTGTCTACCACTCTAGATTTAAAATGTGAGGATGCAGGTCGTATCGGCGCTGACCCTCCGCCGTTTTCTACTTCTCCTCTTTGTTTTGCAACGGATATGACATCACGTTACTCAGACTACAACAATAGAAGTGGTAACTTCCTTCTACCTCCGCATAGGCTCAAATAAAGCAAATATATTGATTCTGCCATTCAAAAATTGATTTCAAAATCTTAAAAAAACTAAATTGCAATACATAAGTGATTTGATTTTTTCCCCACACCAGTATATTGATATATTTTCAAACAAAATATAGGATGAGACAATACCGTTGAAATCGATATACTGTAGTTTAATGTTGCGTTACATAACGTTTCTTCCGTAAAGCCGTGCCACTGTATGCATCTCTCCTCTAAGTAAAGTAAAGTTGTCAAGTGTTAGTAAATGTACAGCGTAGATTTCAGTTTGTACATGAATAAACACTGCAGCTCCCAACATTTCAGTCTGTGGGCATGTTCATATAATTGTCATTGGATGCAACCTAGGTGTGGTCTGTTTAACAAAGTAACATTCATTACAAAACAACACTATGGATGAGTAATACAGAACAACAAATTGGTGAAAATAGCATGATTATATTGTTGAATTTATTGAATTAAAGCAATTATTTGTCTCAAATGTAGCTTAACCACGTCATTTGATATGATATCTGTTTTAATAAAAGTGCTTGTGACATCTCACTTGTGGCTTTGACTTACAACTGAACATTTAGCCCACTTGGTAGAAAACGCAGAGATATATATTGTGTATTGCCATCCAGCCTAAAAATACAGAGATACGATTTTTGGTCCATATCGCCCCCCCCCTAGACACACGTTTTATTTAGGGGGGTAAGGGATGAGGACGAGGGGTGTTCATTCAACTATATGTTTATTACTCAGGTCAGTAATAAACATCTAATTAAATGATGATTAGTTAGTGGTGGTGTTGTAGTGGACTGTATTATGTTGAAATATGTTTCTAAATGGGGTCAGAAAATATAATAAATAATCAACACAAATTAGTCCAGTTCAACACCACTGCAAACCAAAGCTTCAATAATACACATATAGTTAAATGAATACCTCTCTGACGGTGTCAATAATAAAACAATAATAATAGTTTAATTTATAGAGCAATTTCCAAGCAATAAAAAACATACAAGCACATAAAAAGAGAGTAATCGGTAATGGACAACAAAAGCATAGAGAAATTGAAACATTATTATCTTTGTAAAAGTAGACTTTGTGGCTAAGCTGTTCTTTTTTCTATCCACCATCACTCTTTCAGACACAATACCTCTTTTCCCCAATACTGTTTCTCTGGCTAAATAAACATTGCCACCTGCTGCCAGCCTCTATTAATTGAATCAGGGCACAGAAAGATTATTTGAAATGCTTTTTTTTTTTCTCCACTGTGTCGGTGCACTGACTGACATTTCATCTGGCTGTCATTACCAAATAGATCACTTAACTGACTGCGAGAAATGTCAAACATAGAACACCGGGAGCACCATTCCTTTTAATTCTCGTCTTCAGATATATCAACAAGCATTTAGCATCTTAGCTTAAGGATCTATCAGTATGTGTTTCACAGATATATACAAAGGCAATGCAGCTGTTTGAATTTTAAAAGTCTCTCTGTGTCGGAGGAGCACGGATGAGGTCTTGAAGACCGCACTAGCCGGGGGGTAGGAGACAGTTTGTGGGGGACTGTGTGTCGGTAGCAAACGCTTGGTGGGTTAACAGTGGAGATGCGTAGCAGATAGCTCTGAGGCACACAGGAGAGCTTGTTAAGGAGGCAGCTGAAAAGGATAATGGAAGCTTCTCACTTCACTGTCTGCTAAAGGGCCCAGGCAAAAAAAATAAAAAAAATCGAGCTCTGAGAATAGACATGCTCTCAACACAATGGTACTGTATGTAAGACTCCCCTCCCCAAAAAGAAAATCATATGGCCCTGTAGCAGCCGCCAACGTGTTTTGTTTTTTTCCTGCACCAGTGAAATGAAAAGTTGCTCCTCACAGTTTATATAGCTTTATAGACAGGTTGTGTACACATCGCCCAGAGAGTTGAAGGCCAGAAAAAGCTGTAAAGAAGTGGAGGTAATAACCGAGCAACAGTACAACAGGAGAGGTCAGGCACTGTTGTTATTTCTCCAAGAACAAAAGGCAATTGTTTCAGTGTCTTTTTATATCCCCAAAGCATGTTGCAGAAACTATTGATTAATTTAAAATATGCCGTGAGACATGTTTCATGTATAAGCCTCGGTGTCCTCGCTGCCGTCCTGCTTGGTTAACCATCAGAAAGACTGATTGAGTTAATCCCAGGGGAATAAGGCAAGTGGGGCTCAGCGGGGTGTTCCTGTGGATTAATGTCACAGGTTGTAGCTGAGTGGATGTTTACTTGCTCAATTTAATTGAATTCCTCATGCTTCATACACAGCCATTACAGGCCAGAGATAGCCTGATTAGTTAACTCAAGCCTGCAGCCCGGTGACACTTTCTTTGCCACACCAAACGATCACATGTAATGGGAGAAAGATTCTTGCAATCAGTGAAAAAATACAGACTTTAATGCCACTGATTCCCGAGCCAATTTATGTGACCATTTATTTTGTCTCTCAGCTTAAAGTTGCCTGTCAGATGTATAGAAAGAAGGTAATTGGTTTCAGTGTGTTGTTCACACGTCCCCCTGCCACAGCTCAGAGGAGGAGACCACACATTTATTAAACGAAAAACAGAAAGATAATCTCCAATATGTAAATAAGTAACATCAGGAGTGTGTGCAGTTTATGGATGAGTCAGCAAGGTGAGTTTATTTGTGTGGCAGTTTTAAAAGCATAGAAGAAAAGCATATTTGAAAAGGCAATGAAAAAGGAAATGAAATATATGGGAATGTAATGAAACAATATGAATAAAACTAGACAGGAAATTATGAGAAATAATGAAAGTTATGCTAGAGTTTTAGTTCTATTAGTACAGAAATAAAAAATTGAATCCAGGAAAAGACAAAAGTTTTCCATTTAGATTTGAAAGTGGCTAAAGATGGGGCACATTTAAGATTGTGTCGAGCATAGAGTAGTAGCTAAATGCAGCTTTACTGTCTGGCTCTGAGTGTTGGCTCTGGACTGTGTTTATATTCAGGCATATCAGATATGTGTTAATATTGTTTTTGCCAATATATGAGTTTATAAAATAGCAGTAACTTAGTAAAATATATTCTACAACTAACAAGAAGCCATGGTAAAGAGCTGAAAAATATGTTAATGCTACAGTACTCATTTGCAGTGGTTAATATGTTTTTTAAGAGAAGCAATTTTTTTCAACATACAAATGAAACATTCATTCACAGTTAACATATTTCTTATCCCTACTGTATTCGCTTGTGACAGCGTATGGTTTGCATTTTTGTGGTTACGTTTAGGCAATTCAAAGTACTTGGTTAAAGCAGCAGTGGGTAGAAATGGAGCAAATATGATTGTAAGAAAGTTATTATTATAAAACTCCACTATATCCTGACAGTAGTGCATGAGACAGGTAATCTGAAAAATACATGTTGTTCTGTGTCCTCCGGTGTCCTCTGGTGCTCCTAATGGCCAGAGGAAAATAACCAATCAATGTGATTGGCCAAAGTCTCCCGTCATGGGATGCATTTTTTAAAGCCTGAAAGCAGAGCCATGAGGAGGTGCAGAGGTCTAGTTTTCTCTCAGAACACTTGAATTACAATATACTGAAAGGTTATTATGAGATTTTTGCCCAGTGATGCCAAAAACATTCTGCCTACTGCAGGTTTAAGGTTAGGGAAACATTGTGGTCTTGGTAAATATTGAAG
The DNA here is from genome assembly GCF_015220745.1 of Sebastes umbrosus. Lineage (NCBI taxonomy): Eukaryota > Metazoa > Chordata > Actinopteri > Perciformes > Sebastidae > Sebastes > Sebastes umbrosus. The sequence goes on along the minus strand of NC_051280.1, from coordinate 14,786,048 downwards.
TCAGTGGTGACACAAGAAAGTACCTGTTAGCTTTCTCTGTTATTAAATAAAAAAACAATCTTTCCCTCAACTTAAAGCTGAAGTAGGTGAGATTGGGGCAAATATGATTAAAAAAAGGTATTTTTATAAAACGGTATATCGTGACAGTAGTACATGAAACGGGTGACCTGAAAAAAATCATGTGCCTCTGTGTCCTCCGGTGTCCTCCAGTGCTCCTAACGGCATCTGCAAGATTTCACAGACCGGAGGAAAACAAGCAGTAAGAGTTGATCTGAGGTCTGCTGTCTATGAGAGCCGGCTGTCAATCACTCGCGAACTCCGACCAACCGGTCAAACTAGTCAGCGCTGATCAAATATGAATCAATATTATGTTACATTAATGCCTATTTCTTGCCTCAAATGTTTTCAGACACATCTTGTAGTGTACGGTTTAGCTGTAAAATGAGAAAGTTTGTCACGCGGCCGCCATTGTGAAATCTGGTGAAGGAATGCCAAGTTCCGGTCACATGACCGGAGCACAGCCAATGGGAACACTCTCTCAATGAAATGACATGTGATCGGTCAAAGATTTTTTAAAGCCTGAAACAGAGCCATGATGAGGTGCAGAAGTCTAGTTTTCTCTCAGAACACTTGAATTACAATATGCTGAAAGGTTATTATGGAATTTTTGCCCAATGATGCCAAAAATATACTGCCTACTGCCACTTTAACCTTCACCATGAACTCCAGTCTCCAGCATCAAACTGCTACACCTCGTACACTCACCATTCATCCCAATCACCAGCCTAAAGCTGCCTTCACGTGATAAGAAATTTGCTTTTCCCTCACCGCGAGGTAGAGTGCAGAGCCTTGGAGGAGCAAAGCGCAGCGCAGGTATAATATGTCATCAAAAAGTGGGCAAGGAAGCTATTCACTGTTTCTAGGCAGCAACAACAGTTACAGCTGTTAACTCATTGATTGCGCTTTGAAAGGTCAGCGGCAGCCACGGTCAAAGGTGAATTTCAAGCTGTGCCCACGCCAAGGGTAGCGCTTCCGCCCTAATCAGGCGGTACCGCTCTCCCCATGGGAAAACGATTTTATAGCTGATCGTGTGGGCAGTCTAAGAAGCCTGTGCGGCACAAGACCATGAATTGGAAAACACTTTGTCAGTGAACATAATCCATGCAACAATCACGTTTCAAAAGCGCAGCATTGGGCAAAACCATTAAGTATACAGTATATAAGCGTAATTATCGGGACACAGGATTGGTTCTTATTAAAACTCTACCACCAGCCTTCCGATTGTGTTGCAGTTAAATGGTCATTTTGAAAAGTTCGGACAAGAGTCGTCGAAATAGTCCATCCTGCTGGATGGCATCGATGACGGTAGCAAACCTGACATGGAATTTCTAATTCTCATTATATATTGTAGATATTAAAAGAATGATTTACTTTTTGTGTCAGTGTGATTTGTAAGATGAGAGCCATTGAAACATCAAGATTTCTAATATGGCCTTTAGGCTTTATAGCCTGGAATCAAGGAGAGTATTAACTTTAAGTCTTCCACCTTGTTGCCAAAAAGAGATGTCCCCGTCTTGTCTTTATTTAACGGAAGGACATGTAGTCACGTCCAGTTGTTTACTTTCTATAAACACTGACACAGTGGGAAAGCTTTTGCAATCTAAAAAAGACGTAGACGCGAGTCTAAACGCATCCAAAGCAACAAACCAAATACCAGGGGAGGGAGAGAGTGACTGACTGCCTCCTCCAGCTTATAAAGCTGAGGATCCAGCCAGCGCAGGTGTCAGCCATCCCCCTGATGGACTTCCTCCTAATCTCCCTGAGGGAGAAGACGGCAGACAGGACCGGGCAGCACTACAGGGCTGTCACACCCCTCGCAGCTATTCCGCCTTCCTCCGCCTCTGTTTCATTTTCCAGACGTCTTTCCGACAGTCAATCAAAACAATCACGCTCCGTCTGGTAGTATATTAATTGGTCCGAAGCAATTTATAGCCGCTACAATTAATGGCTGTGGGAGTAATCGGAAGCGAGCTTGTGTTCTCTACGCAAACTTCACACCCAGGCATAAATGAGGAGAGGGAGCAATTCTTTATTGACAAGAACTGTCCAGTGCCTCCATTCGCCTGTCATTGCTAATCCAGTTAGCTGACTTTGTACAGCAGTGCAAAGTCAGGGCAAGCGGGGAGGACTTTATACTGTAGAGCTGCCTAAATACTCTAGTCTATTTAATCATATCAGCATTCCTCTAAAACATCTCATATTGACTATAGGGATCAGACTACTTAGCTGTGATGATTAGTGATGAAAGATATAATGGATTCCTTCAATCAACATCACACCAAACACTCTAATGGATTTGTCCTGATTTATAGGCAGGAGGAGCTTTTACAGATGGAGAACAGAAGCACTTTATGTAAAATACCCCTGTCTTTTGAATCAAGGTTAACTTTCTGGTATTTTCTGTAGCTTTCACTTGCTCAGTTGTCATGGAGATGGCTCAGGCGTCATGACAGGTTTTGTCCTCTTTCGTCCAATTTTTGGGCTACTTATTGCAGCTTCCAAATTGTGTTGATTCCTAAAGCCAACACTTTAATGTTGGAGGTTTGTCATTATTGTAAGTATAGTTGTTCCGATTCCGATACCAGTATCGGAAATGTGTCCGATACTGCCCAAAATCCGGTATCGGGTATTGGCGAGTACGCCAGTCTATGCACCGATCTGATACCATAATTTATTAACCCAGAAAAAAAATCATCTTGTTTAATTGGAAATCAATTCTTCTTCGCCGCTCCAAAACAGTAGCCTTCACTGTGCTGTTGCGCTGGATGTATCATGGCTGCAACTCGCAACTACTAGAAGAAGAACTGATTGCAGGTAGTTTGTCTCGTGACGAACAGCAAACAACAGCAGTGTCGTGCTAGTGGAGAGTGTAATAGGTAAATGTAAAACGAGGAAAATGTCAGCCATTTGGCGATATTTCACAGTGGAAAATCCAACAAGTAAAACGGCGATATGTACAGTGTATTAGGCTTCCGTTTCGAGGGGTGGCACTAGTGTTGCCAAATTATATTTCATTCATTCTCTGTATTTATTTGTTCATGTTTTACAAAGGGTTTAACCTGAGCCAGGCCAAACAACAACAATATTAATCATATCACTGTTTATAATAATAATAATAATAATAATAATAATAATAATAGTAGATTTTTTTTATTTTATTTTATCATGCTGGTATCAGATCGGTACTCGGTATCGGAAAGGAGGAAATTGTATCGGAACATCTCTAATTGTAAGCAATATATTGCAAGCAGTAGGTTAACCAGCAGCGGGCCATTTTGCAGTGTGGTGCCATCTCTGTAATCATGTACCGGGTGATCTGGTCATTATTGTAGAAGCCTTGACAAGTTGAATGAAGCATAGCCTTGATTCAGTCTGCTTGGATGGAGGTTTTCAGTGGACATTTATCTTTTACAAAGCAAGAAATACAACACTTGGCCCCGATGTTATATTACAACCAAGCCACTGGGATTTCAAGATTGTCTTCAAATTGGCTGTGAAGACAACACAGAGACTCTTATCTGTGGTTTCATTAACTGACATTGGTCACTGGTCACTATAATTTCCTTTGGTTCAGAGCTTCCAATACTAAATGGAAACGGCATCAATATGGGAATTATTGCTCCAACAAGACCATTTAATACAAATTCCACTAAAGCCCTATTTGCACAGATCTAGTATCATTAGGGGACATCATGTGATTTAGAAATTAATCATATCATATTGGTTCCTCTGTGGACAAAGTGCTTCAGCAATGTTCCCTGACACTATGACAAACCTGTAAAATCAGTTTAATATATTTCTGAAAAGTTCACTCTTTTGAAAAGTCAAGGTCTCAGCTGTGTATGAGGGTGAGTACGATATGTGAATGCCATTTCAGATAATATTTTCATCTCATGAGTGTTGTTTCCAAACCGCTCTCTAAAATGGATGGGAAAAGTCACCTTTCATTCTCCTTAACTGTACTTACAGCTAATTGCTGTCTGAGATGGACAGAAATTAATTTTTGAAAGGTCCTTTGAAGTACCCAGTGAAGCTTTTCTGCCTTTTATACTCTGCGTGATTACTTTGGCAGCTGTATGAAGTCCTCTGCTTGTGCCTGATGAATAACTGTCAGCATGGAATTAGGCATTAAATCACACAGGGGAGGGGTTCTGACATACAAAAGTCATAGACCATACTCTTTTTGAAGCAAATCCACAGTAGAGTATACACCACTGCTGTGCATACAACACCTATAGCATCTTCCGTTTGCTGTTATGATACCCAGTTTATCAAGGATTCTCGTGTGTTAGGATCAATACTGAAATATTGGATTTCCTCATTATTCGTTGCCCATTTCCTGCTTGCCATAAGAGAAACCAGCTGCAGTCTACATTCACTGAAGCCCAGATTCTGATTAATGGCATTTAAAAGCCTTCTTTTATGAAGTGAAAGTGGAGTATTGGATGAATAGCAGCAGATACTGTGCTGGTATTAAAATGAGTTATGGTCGTCCTTTTGGCTCAGTTGGGAATGACTGATCATGATCAGTGATGTTGAATGGATGTTGCTTTTTTTATTTTGGAAATTTGTCTAACTCTAATATGAGTCATGCAAGTTACAATTTTGTGATACCAAGAAAGACTTTGGAATGAGTTTTGTCCGCTTGGCGTTTCGCCTCGCAATATTTGCGTTTCCGGCGCTGTGTCCGCTGTTTTCATATCTTGCTCTTGGATGTGTGCTTACAATCTGGCACCTGGTCACCATGTTTTTATAGAGGTTGACATACCTAAAATATGAAGTCACAGGCGGAGGGCAGGGTCTCACACACTTGTAGTGTGTTGAGTGATGGTTGAGAGGGATTATTTTTATATCAGTCTATACATTGCTTTTTTTTTTAGGAAAATCCTACTCATTCTGCCTTTCATGGTGTTTTTGGGGAAAGTTTTTGTTTGTGGAAGTAATTTGCATTTACAGTCACATTTTGGTGCAAACATGAAATTGCAAGTCTCAATCAAAGCATTTCTGTCTTTGCCAAAAAAAAAGTCTTCATTAATAGTCAATGTATTGACTTTTGTGATGCTTTCAACTAGAACTAAAATGGTTAAGTCCAGTTAGTTGATTAGTTTCAATCAATTGAAGTTTCCAGCCTCTTAAACCTGCAGTAGGCAGAATATTTTTGGCATCATTGTGCAAAAATTCCATAATAACCTTTCAGCATATTGTAATTCAAGTGTAGATAACTAGACTTCCGCACCTCCTCGTGGCCCTGTTTCAGGGTTCTAGAGACTGGAGACTTTGGCCAATCACAGGTCATTTCAGAGAGATAGAGCATTACTATTGGCTGTGCTCCGGCTGGTGGGCGGTGCTTGCTGTTTCCTAGACTGGTCTCAACATGGCTGCCGGGTCTCAAATTTTCTTATTTTACAGCTAAACAGTACATTACAAGATGTGTCTGAAAACATTTAGGCTAGAAATTGGCATTACAGTAATAGAATATTGATTCATATTTGATCATTCATAATTTGACCGTTTGACCAGAGTTTGCAAGTGAAATAACGGAATTGTGTTTAAAGTTTAGGGCTTCTTCCGAAATCGCATACTATGCACTACATACTCATTAGGTGTACTATCGTTCAACATACTTTTGTGTGAATAAACAGTAGTATGTATCTTTTCGGACATACAGAGCAGTAATTTATGTCGTCACTTCCTGAGAGCCTCCTTGCTGGTTGATGACATGTAACCATGGTAACCCGTGCCAACCTCATGTGACCAAAACGATGGTTTGTGAGAATCAAAGTCTGAATACAATTTTAAATATACGCCTAGAAAGTGAAATCTTATACTTACAGTTAAATTGAAGCGTTATTGTTGTTACACAGCTGTCTGTCAACGTCCGTTATGAACGTTGTCGTCAATACCGCATTGCATTGTGGGATATTTATGCCGCCGTAATGTCCAGCATTGCATACTGTAATATTTCACCAGAAGTAGTATGCAATTTGTGTACTCTTGGTTTCATACTAAGGTTTCAGACACTGCTAAAATAGCTTATGTACTGTTTTAGCGTACTAAATAGCATGTTAGTATGGAATTGCAGACGCAACCAGTCTGGAGTCTTTTTGTTGATACATGAGTTTAGAAATAGAATAGAAAAAATCTTTCTATGTACATGGGCTTCAAGTTTTTAGAACTATGTTCATAGTTCCATTTTGTGTGTATACAATGGAGAAAACTGTAATTCTCCGGAAATGTCACCACAGACACCCATTTCATAATACTGCAAATATATAAATATTAAAATACTTTCATCAGTGGGTTATAGGCTCAATCATTAGATTACCTCAATTGACTATAGGTAGTGACTTAACAGACATTTTTTTAAAGGAAAAACTTAAAGATTGCCACTTTAAGACTTTTTTTTTGTCAAAATAGTTCCAAAGTCAAGACTGAACTTTAATGTTCACAATTATTTTTATTTAGCATTTGTCACCTTTGGGTGGTTCAAGATGAATACCAGTTGGATGAACCTTGAAGCTTAACACTGAGGAGTTTAGGGTCTTGGGTTTAAAACATTTTGAAATGAATCTCAGCATCCTGCTCTGTCTCTGCATTTTAATGAGTTTACTTGCGTTCTTGTTCATCATTATCTCAGTCAGGCTCATTGATGTGAAATGTGTCGTTACAGTAAATATGTCAGCTCAGCACTTTCAAACTTGGCTCCTTCTCGCTGTTTTGATTTTGGAACTAGATGAAAGGCCCTCTCTACATGTGGCAAAACAAACTGAGAGTTGGGAGACAGTTGAATAAAGTCCTTGTAAACTACACATTTGGATGGCTGGGTGGTTGCTGGGTTGTACTCGGGTCGACCAAACAAGAATTTGAGGAGCAGAGGGACAGTTTGAAAACGTATTCCTCCGGATTCAGTAGTTAAATGACCTTTCAGCATTATGAAAATGACATTATTGTAGCAACTCTGTAACATGTCCGCCGTCAGATCCAGCAGACCAACTCTGACATTCTCCACACAGTCGGGATACAAAGCGGCTGATGAGAAAGAGCACTTAGTCTCTGAAGATATCAGTAATCTCGACACGTGTGAATGCAGCCTCGGCTTCTTCTCACTGTAGAGTGAAAGAACGAGAACAGAAAAGCCATGATGTACTGAATTGCTGATTTCTTACGGCAGCGCATTAACCAGTACACCTAACTTAAAGCATCTAGAAAACCTCCACAGTGTATTGATTGAGTAGCGGCTTGCACTTTGCTCAGAGTGCACCTATTAACTACAGAAATGTGCTTTGACCACTTCCCTTGCTGTAGTTGAAGAAAGATTACTCAATTTTACCCACAGGCGACAGAGAACAGCAACGACATAGACTACTCAGTGTTCAATTTGCTGTGAGCATAGTGAAAAGCTTTTGAATGAATTTACTTACACTTAAACAAAGAGAACGACTCAATGCCTCGACAAACCGTGCGTGAGAGAAGCTAGTTTGAAGCTGCACATTCTTTAAGCTACTGTGTGTCTGAGCTTCTGTGGTTTTGATGTGTCTTTGCTAAGCCTGACATTGTCTAAATGACTTGATGCTGAGGGAGAGGTCGCTGTGGTTTGAGTTATTCTTTAAAACATCAACTCAAACATCAGCTTTTAGACTTGGTTGCCTTTCTGATTTGCCTAGCAGGGTCTACTGTAAACGCTCAGCTGAAGCATGCTACAGCTTTGGCATGAGCTTTGTGTTTTCTGAATATGTTCTTGAAGTTACTTGCACCGTCAAGGAGAGGTTAGTGTATGTTTTATGTCCTGTGTGTTTCTCTGTGTGCTTGTTTCTTAGGTTATCTCATATAGTGTACAGATTTTCATAACATATGGTGGAAAATTACAGTAAGACATCAGCCAAGGAAGTGATTAGTTTTTGTTGCAGATCCAGGAAAAGATTTATTAACATTGTCAGATGTTGCATTTTTGAAAATGTTTCATTATTTCCTCATTAAACCACTGGCCTTACTTTTAAATGAAAAATATGTTGCATGTATCCCTGATTGTAGGGCTGCCCCCTCCGATTAGTCGACTAATCGCTCGTTTTGGTCTTGGTTGACTCACAATTCTTTGGTCGATTAGTCATTTTTATTCATGCTGAATGACTTGTTTCCGAGAATCTTATGAGTGCATTTCTGGTAAACACAAGATTTAAAGTGGTCTCTTTTTGTGATGTGGAGAAACAGTTTTTCAGATCTATCGACAAAATCATTTGATTGTTAATTGACTAAGAATTTCTTTGGCTGAGGACAGCCCTCCTTGACTGTGGCGATGTATACAAAGTCAGAACATAGTGTAGCCTTGGCAGAGCAGTGCTTTTAGTTTTTAATCAAATAAAAGCATGTAAAGCCTGTCAAACAACAGTACAAGTGGCAAGTGTGGACGAATGTGTGCATTAGTAAGTGTAGTGATCATAAGGTACGACCTATCCTTCATGTACAATCTTTTTCTGGCCGGCATGGATTAAGTGGGGGAGTGAGTGCTGCGTCAGCGTTTAGTGCAGACACACAATGACAACCCCATCGGTAATGTTAGAGCTGTTAAAGTTGCTCCAATCAATATTTTTACATTAACAAGCGATGAAAAGGCTACATGCAATACATGTGAAAGTTTGTAGTGATTGACCCACTGAAAATGATCACCCTGCCGTTCCCCGCAGCTCTCTGGAGCATTTTAGAGCCTTTCAGCTCATTGTTTTAGTTGTATGACCGGCAACCTTAACTGTTTTGATTCACCCTCACCGCTCTCATCAACTCAACAGCCATCATCAATGAAAAGAGCGCTAAAAACCCCACGGTTCGCTACCTGCCCAGCACCAAACAGCTAGCAGACAAAGTTAGTGATCAGCTGTTGAACACAGCAAAGCATTTAGCAGTCTGCAAGCCGGGAGTTGGTAACATGACTCCAAATGAATGCTAATGTCGCTCCATGTCCAACTGTTAGCTAACACGTTCCCCGTATGATTTATAAGGTATTAATGAAACAATGTTGTGTTTACAGATTGTTGCACTGCCCCCAAGTGGCCAAAACAGTACCTTATTCAGATTTAAGGTTAACACATGTAATATTTCGACTCTTGAGATGCAATGCAGTGCACATCAATAACTCTTCGGTGTGATTAAACATGTTATTGAGACCCAATGTAGCTTAAGGCCCAGACACACCAATCCGACATAAAAAAACTAGCGGCGATGAAGGCTGACTGTTGCGTCGCCTTTGTCGACAATTGCATTTGGACACACCATAAAGACTATAGCCGACGGCCAGTTAGCGCGTACATTATGCACCTGCGTGAGATGAAATAACTCTCCACACCAGCAGGCGGCAGTAGTCTGTATTAGTCATTCAAAAAGGGAAACCGGAAGACCGAGGACTGTTGATATACAAGCCGTTGTTATGATACGTACATCACACAAAGCGGTGTTTGCCGACCTTTTTCACACCAGTCCCACTCACCACTTAGCTTCATTCCAAATGGCCATGTCACTGTGAAAATATCCATGTATTGTAAAGATCAGATGAGATAAAGATGATAATGAGAAGAGGCTTCTGTGGTTTGCTTTCCTCACTTCCGTTTCTCTTCTCTTGCACTGATTTGTTTAAGCTGAACAGCCAATCAAAGTGATTTCTCTCACCAACGAGCTCCACCGCCGATTCAACATGCTGAATCGGCCGAAAAACCTCCGACACGGGCAGACTAGAGCCGATGGTGTGGGACACACAGCAAAAACTAGGCCAACAGACGCTCACCGACGGCCCAAAACTGTCCGCCGGCCAACTGTCGGCTTGGTGTTTCAGGGCCTTTAAACCTGCAATAACTGTTTTGTCCACTTGGGGGCAGCAGAAACAAGTTGTGAACCCAACACTGACATATCATCAACTTTTAAGTAGATATATGCCAAACTTGTTAGCAAACTGTTGCTTATTTACACATCCAGCAGGTACAGAAAACAACATTATCATTCATTTGGAGTCGAGCTTGTGTCCACCTGATGAATATAACTCCAATATTCCTTCAGCTCTGTTTTTGGCCTCTACCAAGAAAATTGATTTACGGATAGAGAGGGGTGAGAGAAGGAATAGATGTGCAGCAGGTTAGATAAGGGGATGTATGTAAGAGAGACAAGGTGTGGATGATGAAGAGAGATTGGTGGGTGGACAAATAAAGCTGAGACCAACAGGAGAGAATAGGTTAACGAGGTATATTTTAAATAGTCCTGACAGGCCATGTTAAGGTGTGGCTGAGGTCTTTGCTTTGCTCCCAACATCAGTGAACTTATTAACTTCATTTTAAATGAATGCTGCTCTGAGCAAATCAATTTCGGCCAAGACAGATGCTTATCTGGACTGAAATAACCTCAGGCCTGCATTCTGCGAATATACACCTCTGTCCATGAGTTGGAATGTATGCAGGAGAACGCATTAATAATTGATGCTGTTACAAAACACATGATAGGGGGGCTGCAGCAAGATAGAAGATGATGTGTGCTGCAAACTTAAGGGATCAGCTATGGCTGTATTGACTAGAACTTAATGTGTTTTTGTTATCCCTTTTAATGGTTTTATGAGGTTATTGAGAATATGTACAGTAGAAGAATGCCTGCTTTGACTCTCCTGAGTGATGTCATTGTATTATGTGTAATCGTTACAAAGAAAGTTGATGATGGTAGTCTAAAGATTCTAAATGTGAATCTGTGAAGACCAGCTGAAATAGGCTTAATGGGAACCGCGAATGAGTAATACTCCTGCCTTTCACAACAACCTCCGTTTAGGTTTCATTAAGAAAAGCATCCCTGTGTAGCTTTTCTGTGGCCAATAGATTATTGTGGCTGTACGTGCCAGCTCAAGCTTTGTCAATGTTGCTGTAACTAAATGTGATGCTAATTGGGAATTGCTGACATTTTGTGTCTGCAAAATGTCAAATGTTCAGGAACTAAGAGGAACAGCCTTGTTTTGAGCTTGCTGACCACATACGTGTGATGTCTCCAATGGTTTATGATTGGGGGCGAAGTGTTTTTTCACCCATCAAATAGCATTCAATTCTTCTGAAGTTTAAACAATAGTCCTTCAAGTTGGCGTTGGAGACACACAATAACACTGATGTGTGTCCAGAAACCCTCCCTGGATACATGAATGTTGCAAAAGCCAAAAGAATGGGTGCGTTCGAGGTCGCTTAAATGAAAATGCTTCAGTTTTCATCTTTGCCTCTCTGCTGTATCCCTGTCTGATGCATCCACCACGGCCCGCTGTGGGATCAGGTCTTACTTCCCAAATGAAACCGGATCTCTTGAATTCAATGTGCCCTCTAAGATCTCAATGAGGATTGGTTGATATAACAGTCCATTGCTACTTCCCAGATCCAGATATCCAACCCCTTACCGTCCCTCGGGTGGCACGAGGAAACTAGACTCTGTCTCGTCCAGCCCCCCTTGTACATTTAGTTTAGCTGAACCTCCCTGCTACCGCCAGTATTCAGCGGGTCATCACTGCAGCAAGACCGCATCCAGTAATCGCCAACTTGAAAACTCTTGGTGATAATGGGAGCCCCAGAGGAGGAAAAGCCACGTCCGCCGTCAGACATTACGGTGTACGGGGCCAACTGTTCCCTCCACGGCCTCAGCCACATCTTCCTGCCCGGCGGAGTGACTATTCGGCGGCTGCTTTGGGCCGCCGCATTCAGCTCTTCCCTTTCCATCTTCCTCTACCAAGTGGCCGACCGTGTGATCGAGTACTACCAGTACCCCCATGTCACCATCCTGGATGAGATGGACAGTCCCGTCATGTTCTTCCCAGCCATCACCATTTGCAACTACAACAGCTATCGAAAGTCCCAGATCCTTAGGAATGACATCTTCTGGATGGCCGGGCTCTTGGGTGTGGAGCAAGGGGACTTTGATGACTTCATGGCCGCTTTGGGACAGCCGACGGACAACAGCAAGTTTTTCCCCAGCAAGACCTTCAACATGCTGGAGTTTGTACAGAGGGCTAGCCACAACATAGATGAAATGCTGCTTGACTGCAAATATCGAGGGAAGGACTGCGGTCCAGAGAACTTTACGACCGTGAGTATGGTCCCTTCTGTGGGTCTCGCCTAGAGTGAAATAGGCCGAAGAAGTAAAATATTTCTGAATTTCTTAATGGGATAAATGTGGATTTGTTAAATATTTAGACTAAATGTTTATCAGAAAATCCAATGATGTATTAAATAAAAGGAAAAATGTCCACACTCAGTAGAAAAGCTGGAAAGCAGGAATTGAACATATGCAGACGCCTTTGGCAGCAATACCAACAACTGTGAGCTGTTTAATAGTCATTATAATGCTACAATTCGAATGCTTCATTCTGCCCACGGAGAAATGAAATATGAGTCAGTTTATGTTTATGAACACCAGAAGGCATTAATGCAGAGCTCCACAGTAAGAGAGTGACTCTTCTTCTAAAATGAGCATTGTCATGATGAGACATGCACATTAGATATCGTTAAGGAAAGAGATGTCACTTTCATTCAAATTATGTTGTCATTTCTTAATTGTTTCCTCAGTAATGGTCCCTTAATCCTTCCTTTTTTAAATAATTAATGGCATGTTTGTGGAAAGATTAAGTAGCTCTAGGGGGAACAACAGGTATGGGGGTGTAAGACGGGAAAAATTCTAAGGAGTACTAATAAAGCAAAGCTTTATCTCTGTGTACAAGAGCTGGCGCTAAAAGCACAAAGATATTTCTTGGGCTTTTATGGTGATGGCAATATTTATGTTGTCTCCAATTCTTCGTTTTGTGACTACTACTAATAGTAATTTTTCTAGAAGGAAATGAGAGTTACTTACTTTATAATTTTGTCCTCAGAAAGATGTAAACTACTGAGGTGCCATATGGTTCAACAAATCTCTGCTGACATCACGCATCATGCATAATGAAGCAAACATATGGCGTTTTCAAGACCAGTAGAGTTTTTAATACATTATTGCGGGGGTTTTTTTTGTAAATACCACAGAAGAATGATCTTCAAAGTAGCAATGGCACCAAATGTTCTAGTGTATCCCAAAATGTGACTAAAACAGAACAGTGTCATTTTAGCAACAAAAAGGTAATTTTTCTTAACCTGTGTGCCTTCATTTTTGTGAAATCTCAGTTTTTTTCCGTCCTCATTTCTCAGGCCTCAACCAAAGAGATAAAATCATGTCAGCAGAATTTGAATGGAACCTAATCGTCCTGCTGCAGAGACAGGGGAAGGATTGTATTTCGATGAAATGGGCCATTGATTTGAGTGATGAAAGCCCAGCACCAAGATGGGCTTGTCATGCTGCACAGTTTCTTTTGAGAACCAACAGCAGTGAAAGTGAGGCAAATGATTTATACTAATTACTTAGTAGGTCTACAATGGCACTGCTATTGTTTTCTGGGAGAGACAATAGTTTAAATTAACCCACACCAATCCTAACATCTACCATAAGAAGAGCTTCAGACTTGTGCGTGAAAATGGCGCACCAGATTTGAGTTCCAAAAACAAAACGGCACGTGTAAGCTAATAAAGGCAGATTTTGATATGGATGTGGTCAGTCAGGTGACCTTGGCTCCTTCACATCCCCACGCACAAAGGGCAAATTTCAGCTAAATGTCAGAAACTGGAGACGCTCTGATGGCCTAAGTATAGAGGGGACTAATTAAATATTCATGGAGCTGCCTGAATTCCCCCTCCTCGGCCTGCTGATCTTGCTGTGGGAGGCTCAGAGGCAAGTCCTCTCACAGGAGATGAGATGTGATGGAATTGAGATTACCCATTATATACTTCAGGAACATCACCGCGAGATGACTCACGCAAGGTCTAGACAACATCGGATAATTAGCTCTCTGCATGTAGAAAAAATTGTTGGAAATATATGCATAAGATCATTCAAATGCCTCTGCTGATATATTCTACTTTTGAGTGTTATGCATTTTGATATGGCATTAAAACAGCAGAACATTAGAATAAATAGACTGTTACCTTTTCCTATTTAAATCCCTTAGAGTACTATTATTTTTGCTCTCCTTTAATAACACATTACCTGTACGATACTTCAATCTTTGTAGTATTTCTGTGTTTGAGTACATGCCTGTGTTTGTGCCCGAATGTGCATCTCTGTGACAAATTCAGACAAAGAATCAGTGGCTGGAGAAACTACAGCACGCCTACAGTGACAGGAACGACCAGATGTTTTTGCTAATGAGTTGGATATGGGTGCATTGGTATTGAGAAATCTTGGAGAGGAAATATCAGGGCCCCCAAGTGCAATTATTCCCTCTGCATAAAGTAATGAAATATTTTTTTTGGGGGGGAGAATGCTGTAATTCACTGGAGGAGAGCGAGTCTCAGATATTAAAAGGCTGGCAGATGGTAGATGCTGGAAATTTTTCTACACAGTGCTATAAATATATCCAGGAACGTAGCCTTGAATGTCCCTGTATCAATCTGTGAGTGAACTGTGGTAATAAGCTTTGTTCAGATTACACTGAAGGATTTTTGTGCTTCTGCAAGACTTCATGTGTGTGAAACATCAATTTTTGTACCCAACATTCAGCCCCATATCACGCTTAAGCGTGTAATAGACCCGCAGGTCCACCAGAGGATAGTGTGTCAGTGTCACGTTTTGCCTCGCCGAGGCTTGAATATTAAATGCCTGTATGAAGGTGCAGAAGGCTACCAGCAGGGGGCAACAAAAACACTCACTTAGGTTTAGGAAAAATGTCATGGTTGGGACAGTGGTCAACTCCAGGGTCAGAAAAGTGAATCAATGCTGAACTGCCTTAAACTTGCATTCTGTCTAATAGCCTGCAGGTTGCGACTCCTCTGGTTGCAAAAAAAAGTCTGATTGTATAGAAGTCTATGAGAAAATGACCCTACTTCTCACTTGATTTATCCCCTCATTAAACATTGTAAACATGAGTTTATGGTCTCAAATGCTAGTTTGAAGTCTTCATCATACAGCATGATGTTCATTTAGTAAATTATGGTCCCATTTAGAATCAAATAGACCATAAAGCAGGGGATGCTTTAGGGAGTGGCTACCTTGTGATTGACAGGTCACTACCACAGCGTTGTCCCGTCTGGGTGTTGTCCGTGTTTTCATCTTAGAACTGTAACCCTTTCACTGTGTGTTTTCAGTTCATGAGAGTTAATTATAACCTTTTCGGTCGCCTAAAAATGTCTCATTCAGCGTTCGGTTGTAGCTCAACCCTCGAGGCTTCAAAACGCCAGTCCACAAACCAATGGGTGACATCACGATGACTACGTCCACTTCTTATGTACAGTCTATGGGTTGGGCTTAAAATAAGTACGGAAACTAAATAAAATACGTACAGAAACAACGTGATATCAGTATGGGAAACGTGACAAGCGTCACTACAAAACACGTGACAAAAGTCTGTAGCGTAACCGACCTCCTGGTTGAAAGTCCTGTGTTTGTTGGGACCATCCACCTCCCCACACCCGCCATAAGCGGTCTTTCTCCCTTCTTATGCTTCATCACTAGTTCTGAGTGTCGCATATTTACGTGGATGCATTTACATTGCAGTCAATACGGACTACATGGCGTGAAAATGACAAGCAAGAAGAGCGTTCTTATTACGTGCTTTTGCCTTGCGCATTATCGAGTCATTCAATCGCCTTTCCTGCGACCGGGCTGCAACATTATATTAAAGAAACATTATCAAAATTCAACACAACTGATCAGCCAAACAACTTTCTTAGCGGAGGCTTTATTTCATTATCAAAATGAATCTCATGCCTCCATCTCGTTGCCGTACACACCGTCTTTGAACCGGTCTGTGATTGATTGCCTCATTAATACTCAAACGCGTAAGCACCCCAACACCGCCCAACTCACTGCTGTGGATTAAACCGTCAAGATTGGCTCTGACCAAATAAATCATCTGTCAGCGTGTATATGCAGGATGCATGCTGCAGTTGGCATAATATCATTTCTATCGATCACCAGCTCAGAGCTTTAGCTGGCTCGCGCTAATGCGAAGAGTTGACTCTAACACATTTATCCTTTTACCGTTGCTCTCGTGTGGTGGTGCGATTGAACTTCCTGTTGAGGTATCAGATTGTGTTGACACGAGCCTTGTTAATATTACATTATGGTCTGTCTGTGGTGGTTGGGGATTTGTTCAGGGTCTGCCAAAACCAGAGGCAGGATGTGGTGTTTTACTTCATCCACTGCAGTATATTCTGAAGGCTGAAGTCGGCTTTAGAGGTCAAAGAAAAGAGAAGTGTGAGTACAGGATGCACAAGTCAGGATTGAGTGTTCGACCTGTTCAGGAAGAGACAGAAAATAGGCAGTGTGGGAGATAGGATAGGAGACAGAGGCGTAGCAGCTTATACATGAGGGGGGATAAAAGTGGGGGGAAATCAAGGAATAGAGTTGAAGGAGAGAGCTAAGACAAAGTGGAAACAAAAGAGAATGGAGGAGAGAGAAATGAAAAAGAGGCTGTGTGCTGTGCTTAGATTGAGGTGGGACTGGGACTCAGCTGAGGACCGACACCATCATTGTGATTCAGCCGGCTTTGGAGTCGAGCCCAAAACGGGAAGCATTAGGAGAGATGAAGGGGAAGAGGTGTGTGAAGGAGCACAAAATTACAGTGATGCCTGGAGCGTGAAAAAAAAAGGGAGGGGAGCGATAAAATAAAGCTCCACAGTACAAACAATGAAATAAACAAATCTGAGGCAGTGAGTGTAGATGACAGGCCAGATAGCAAATACCTAATGTGTTTGTTCCATTACTCAGTGTCGGTAAAGGCCAGTGTGGGGGAGCCACTGTTACTGTACTGTAAGTGCAGTATTGGCAGTCCGATCAATGGCGCTGAAGAGGAATAGTGAGGAACTCATTGCGGGGACGTTGCTGCCCGGGGATGCTTTTTTGCTGACTTGCACATCAGGGAGCAGATATTACCAGAGGCAGACATTGGAGGTGCCAGTTGACAGAACCTCTTAAATTAATTAGCTTGTTAGGTGGAGACGTTGGACACGAGTGCGGCTCTGTCCAAAACCAATAGTGCCATTATGTTGTGTTCTAGATTACCAGCCTTCTGGCATCACACAAAAGCATGTGTTAGGCCTGGTAATATCCAGATTTTTGTATTTTACTAGACAATGAGAGGGTAGATGACTCATGGATTCATATCACATGTCGTTTTGATCTTAGATTACCTGCCATGCCCATATTTAGCTTTTGTTTCCACTAATGGCCTCTGGGATCTATACCCTGCTCTCTAAGCCAATAGAAGCAATACCTTACACCTTCTTAAGTATTGTATCGCTATCTTCTTTCCAGTAAACTGAGATTCCCCTCGGAACCACGAGTCACAGTGCAGGGGAAGCCAGACATGACACATTGTCGGAGACGGCCAATCATTTTTTGGAAGTACGAGTGACGATGTAATCCACAAAATCCTTTACATTCAGGTTAGGAAATGACGTTTCTTTGAATGCTGGGAAGAGAGAGAGTGTGTGTGTGTGTGTAGCCTTGCAGATGTTTAGGGATTATGATTTGAATTCATAATGTGTTCACCTGACCCAGGAGAAACTCTCGATGGAAGGCTGTTACTCTACGGCGCTTTCAGGCAGCTGGCAAGTGCTTACGATGCTTAATTTCTGGGCAAGTGGGCAAAATGGATTCAGGAATGGATACCAAAAGCCTCCAGCTGAGCAAACATGATGAAAAAAAATGAGATTATCCTTGCAAATGAAAGCACCGGTGAGGAAATATGACGAGTGAGTTTATCAAAGTGTGACTGCGGGGCTGCAGACTGAAAGCTTGAGTGACAGCGCACTTATGTTTTTTTAGTTGGATTCTGCCTGGAATGGAACGAGGGAACAAGACGGCAGATGTAGCCGGCAGCATCTGTTTTTTATTGATACAGACTGCATCTGCTCTCCACCTGGTCTGCCAGGGGGTGGATACACTGTACTGTACATGTGCTGTGTCAGAGATGTTTACCATTACTGCAGAAGTCCGAAAAACTAAAATAGTTTTAGACTTACAGTGAATGTACTCTCCTCCAAAACAGCTTTTGTGTTTATTTTTTATTTTTTTCTTACAAAGCATATGCCAATATTTCTCCCTTTTGATGAATTTTATATGAGGTATTTCACAGTATAAGCCCATCTTAGCTAAAAATCCATTCTTGCTTTCCTTGCATTACTCGTGCAGCATACAGAGTGGCTGTGTTGCTTTTTCGAGGCAGTTAGTTTCATTTAGAGGCAGGCCACAAGATGTCTCCCTCTGCTAAAGAAGCTGCCCCTCCACCAGAGTGACATCGTTGATTGCAAATGTTTTGGCTCTAACCGTCTTTGTTTGGTCATCTTAAATCACAGTGTAGCCCAGGACGTCTTCTGCCTTTCTCTCTGGCCTGGATTTTAGGTCCAGAAATTTTCAGGGAGTCAAGCTGTGAGGTTTTCATGTGAATCCGAGTGTGACATGCTGCATATCAAGTAACTCTGTGAGGAATCCTGCGCTCACGGTTGAGAAACTCTGGTGCAATATATGCGGAATATTTCCTTAATATTAAAAATATCAGCTTTAGTTATTCAAGCTTTAAATGTTACAGAACTTCATAGATTTTCATCAAAAAGTTTCAAGGCTAAAACTGGATAGATACTGTATACAGAATATGTCACTGATATTTAATTCACTGAATAGATCAATCGAATGTATTACAGTCCCATTACTGCCAAAGTCAAAAACAGTACGTGTATTCATGCGGTGCTGAAATTATTATTCATTTAATGTATTTGTTGATTGACAGATGATAATGAATAATAATAATAATTATGATAATAATCATAATAATTATTATGATTATTATTGATAATAATAAAATAAATAAATGATTATTCAATTAATTGATTTGTTGATTGACAGATGATAATAAATAATAATAATAATTATGATAATAATCATAATCATAATTATGATTATTATTGATAATAATGAAATAAATAAATGATTATTCAATTAATTGATTTGTTGATTAACAGATGATGATGATAATAATAATAATAATAATAATAATAATAATTACAATAATAAACATATAATACATCATATGATATTGAACAAAACATTTTTAATGTTTTGGACTGATGCTTGGATAAAACAAGGAATTTGTTTATCGAGAAAATAATTACCAGATGAATCAATAATGAAAATGATAATTATTTGCAGCCCTATTTCTATGTATGTTCACTGAGCAGTCACTTAAGGCTGCAACTAAGTAACTAATTATTTTAATTATTGATTAATTACTCTCTCAATTAAACAATCATTTGGCCTACAAAATGTCAGAAATTGCTTGTTTTCTCTGCCCAACAGTCCAAAACACCCAAAATATTGTGTTTACTATCCTAGAAGATTAAGAAACACACCTAATATTCACAATTGAGAAGCTACAGCCAATTTATATTTGGCATTTTAACTTGACATAAATAATTAATCAGTATTCAAAAGTGTTGTGTATTAATCGTCTAATCAGTTCAGCTCTACGGTGACTGGACAATAATGTTGGATGTATTATTCTTTCTCATTTTCATCTCTGCCCTGTCTGTGCTGCGTGTGTTACTGATGTGCTGCCAGTATTTCATTTGGTTTCATTCTCACTGGCCCTTGAAGGAGCTCTTCCCTTTACTCAGTCAAAACTCTGCTCCTCCTCTAATGAGACCTCTGGGGTCCGGTTCAACTGGGCTTTGACATAAAAGAGGATGGTTAGTGTCGTTCCCTGACAGTCTCGGGGATCACTGAGCTGGTCTTAAAGCGTACAAATTTGAAAAATACTTATCACTCAAATAGTTGTACTTTTCCATCAAACGGCAGTCAGCTGCTTGCTCTCAATTTGACAAATTTTATTATACCATGATTCTCTAATTACATGCTTGCATACTGAGACAGAGATGAAACATCTTTGCATCTTCAGGAAGATAACAATGAAAATGTGTGAGCAGCAGAAATGTGTTTTCATAAGGAGGATAGCAATTTTATAGAGACGAAAAGTCATTCATCATAATTAACTGCATTCTGCCCGGAGCGCTTCATATTCTTGAGTGATTGGAGCTCTGTCTTGGAGGAGATATTTTAATTGAATTAATGATTTTGTGAAATTATTTCACAAATAAACACAGTTATAAAAAGTTAGTCAGATTAAAGTGTAAGCCATATTATAAAAAGTTCTAAAACACTGCAGTTCAGTGCAGGAACATGATTGCAGAGTGTTACACCAGATTGGAAAATCTTTGTTGTTTCATTAAGTAGATGGGAAATGCTCAGACCTTCGGTCATGTTGTATTTCCAATAATACAAGTGAGGGCAAATATAGAATTCCTGTACATAAAGCTACCCAGTCCACTACCTTGTTCTCTCATCTATACCAGATCTAGAAAAAAAACATACACTAGCAAGACTTCATTCCAGTAGTCCAATATTTATACAATGCATTAATCAATATTTTTATATTAATTAAAAAAAAGACTGTTTAATGTGAAAAGAGCTCCATGTCTGCTGGATGTGTAAATACAACTGTTTGTAACGCATTCTCTACATCAACATGTTGCACTGCCCCAAGAGCCCAAAACAAACAAACAATTAATATCTCCATGGGATGAAAAGCAGTTCACATCAATCACTCTGAATTGAATGATGAAATAAGTCCTCTGTATCTGCTGAATGTGTAAATAGGCAACTATTTACTCACAATTTCACCATATCAACCATAAACTGTTAATAAAATGTGGATGCAGTCACCATGACATCACCCATTGGTTTGTTGACTGCCGTTTTGAAGCCTCGAGTTCAGCGTTTTGGCTGTCGCCATCTTGGCTTTTTGCAAACAGAAGTGACACGAGAGGTTGGAGCTAATGGTGCCTTCAAATGAAACTCGTGAGCTCATGTTTGCAATATGGGAAGTCGTGTACACAATATGCTTTAATTGTGAGAACACCGCTGTTAAGCAACGACAATATTAATGTTACTGTTGGCGTCTATGAAGCAACAGAGGCTAACAAGGCTAAAAAGATGAGGCCGTTGGGTATATCAACATTTTCCTCAGACCTAATATAAAATTACGAATAATCGACAATGTCGACAAACACGCCACAACTCGTGAACTGTGAACTCTCAGAAACTTTCCACTCACGAGTTCGTGAATACCACAAGAGGGGGGCGCTCATATGGACTTTTCTCATAAACACAGTAAAGAGGACCCCATTTGAAGGCACCATAAGTACAACTGAACGCTGAATAAGACATTTTTAGGTGACCAAAATGACACAATTAACTTTCATGAACTGAAAACACACTGTGAAAGGGTTAAAGTTGTAAGACAAAAACACGGACAACTCCCAGACCGGACAACGCCGTGGTAGCGACCTGTCAATCACAAGGTAGCCATGCCCTAAAGCATACCCTGCTTTATGGTCTATTTGACTCTAAATGGGACCATAATTTACTAAATAAACATCATACTGTATTGAAGAAGAATTGAAACTAGCGACTGAGACCATAAACTCATGTTTACAATGTTTACTGAGGCAATAAATAAAGTGAGAAGTAGGGTCATTTTCTCATAGACTTCTATACAATCAGACTTCTTTTTGCAACCAGAGGAGTCGCCCCCTGCTGGATATTAGAAAGAATGCATGTTTAAGGCACTTCCACAATTGGCTTCACTTTTCAAACCCTGGTATTGCCCACTGATATCAACCTAAAAGGTGATGACATGTTAGTGTTGTGTTTGCAGCTTGTTTCTGCTGCCCCCAAGTGGCCAAAAACAGTTAAAGCAGGTTTACTACAAAGAAAAGCAGCAAATCCTCACACATGAATGGCTGTTATTTTTGCTGGAAAGATGATTTACAAGGGTAATTGATTATCAACATTGAAATTTTCCATCAATTGACTGATCAATTAATGGGCTGATCGTTTCAGCTTAAAATAGTAACCTTTATGTAATCAGGTTCATCAGTGAGATGAAGATCTTTTGTGCAAGAAAGACTTGAGTACAGCAATAGATATGTACAGAGAGAAGACATAACACAGAAATAGAAACACAAACGGCACCACAAGCAATCATTAGCATTACTGCAAAGGTCCAACTCTAAATGTTTAAAATGCATAATCATACTTGTGCTTAAATGTACCACGAGGCTGAAATTAAAGTCCATTGGTGGAGTAATGGTGATTGTCATGCATTGCCCGTGTGTAACCACTGCAGCTGGGAGTAATGAAATTGCGCTCTGGCTCAAACTGCTGACAAGGGACGATTCAGAGACCAGGAGAGCCGTTCGCCTCACGCCTTCGCTGGGCTCATATAGGACAAATGAGCTCAAGTAATTAACTCACCGGTTAAATGTGCCTCATATCTATTGACATTTTTCCAAAGAAAGCAAGAATAAGGGGAATCAATGCAGCTGGTCAATAAGGGTAGAAACCAGGCAGTCAGCTATTATTGTGATAAGATTTTATTGTTGGAGTAATTTACTCTCCTGCCGCTCATGCAGCTTTAGTATTTTTCTCCTCTTTCTTCTGCTTTGTTATTGGGTCTGACACTGGGGTAGTTATCCGTTGATGCCAAAATAGAGCCTATTATTCACTTTGATTGGATCTTTCCCAAACAAAAAAAAAAGAATCCTTAATTCTACAATTAAAAAAAGACTATCCGGTTGTTTCTAAGAATAAAAAAGGGTTGAGCATAAGGCTAAGAAGAAAGCAATGCCAAAGCATCTGTCTTGCTCTGGAAGCCAGAATAGGCGTGGTGCAGACATGGTATCCAGTAGCTGTTAATTCAGTTGTTTTGCAACCGGAAAGCTCTGAAAGCACACAGGGAAAATAACTATAACCACAACACTGAAGCTGATACTGTGGCTTCTTTATATTCTCAGTAACCAGACAGCCATTAATGTTATCACACTGTTATTACCACAACTTTTGAACACAGAGAAAACTGTTCTGCATAGTGCCCCCCTCGCTCTCTTTGTTATGAATAAATAATTTGGGTAATAATTAAATTGGCTGGAGATAAACTGAACTGTTTTGTTTGCATTTTAGTTAAATAAAAACGGTGCTGATAGGAACAGAGGACTCCCGGTTCATTATCACCACAAGTCTACAGTTTGACCTTCTGATATTGCCATTACATTAAGTTTTTGAAATATTCATCCTCTGTGCTGAATGACAGCGTGGTCTTGACAAAGTTACCGTGTGATTACCAAGCTCTTCTCAATGTTTGTAATAATGACATCCAATTACATTTAGTGCAGTAATCATAAGCCTCTTTTCTTTTATTCACACTTTGACTTCTGTTTACTTATAACTTGTCATTGGTTTTGATTAAATGAATTTACGTCAGTATTAATTTACGTCAGTGTAAATAAAAAACTGGGCATTTACACTACAGCATTTAGTAAGACAATGTATTTGAAACTGATGACATAAATGATGCCTCAATTAATTTCTAAATTCATAATTTGCAAACATTAACTAAGAGTCCACTTTCCACCCACTTCCACTTAAAGAAATAATTTGCCATTTAAATTGAACACTTAAATTGTGCTCATGCCAAGAGTTAAATGAGAAGGTTGATACCAATGTTGTGTTTGTGTGTGTTAAGTTTGAAGCTAGAAAACAGGAGAAGATTAACTTAGCATAAAGACGACTCTAAAGATCGCTAATTAAATCCAATTTATTTAATCTGTATAAAAACTGAAGTGCAAAAACAACAAGTTGTGCGCAGCTTCCTGGAGTCTCCGCTGGAAACAGACCAGCTGTTCCACCCTGCTTCCAGTCTATGCTGAGCTAACAGCCTGCTAGCTCTACCTTCATATTTAACGTACAGAAATGGGAGTGAAGACGGTTATTCCCCAAAATGTCGAACTATTCCTGTAAAGTAAAACTTCTTTTTTCACATTTGCTTATTTTCATAACTATGTGTTTTAGTAGGGCTGTCAAAGTTAACGTGATAATAACGCTAATTTGTTTTAAGGCAACTAATTTCTTTAACGCATTAACGCAACTTGCGATTTTTAGGTTGTAGTTGGCTCAGTTTAAAAGAGAAAATACTGGCATATGAAACTAGAAAACTTAAGGTACATTTTGAACAGCTAAAAAATGTCAGATTAATTTGCGATTAACTATGGACAATCACGCGATTTAAATAGCCCTAGTTTTAAGATGAAACGGAGGACATTAAAGCACAATCTATTGCACCCCTGTCTCCTAAAAAATAGGTTCCCATACAACTAAACTGCATTGTGAATTAGGTTTTGAGGGAAATATATTTTATAATAATATATCACGGATTACGTTGTCTTTGAGGTCTGCGGAAGGCCACAGCAAGTGACATAGTACAACGAACGACGCGCAGAGCAGGTGACGTGGTATATAGAGTGACTGTTATTGAAAGTTATGTGGTATAATAAGAGAGAAAGTCCACTACCATGGGAGGGGTGGTGGATGGGGCAAACAAACACAGGACTTTCCCCCAGGAGACAGCTGTCGGTGTCCCGTGTGAAACTAAAAGTCAGCCTTCACTTATTTTTGTTGCCTAAACCTAACTAAGTAGTTGTGTTGTGTTTTTTTGTTTTGTTTCAATTTACAACGTTAACCACGTGTTTAAAACTGCGATCGTAAACCGGGGAGAAAATATGTTTCCCACAAAACGTAAGTGAGAATGCAGTTTAGTTGTATGGGAATGTAATTTTATATGAGACAGGGTTGATCAGGGTTGATGGATTCAGAATGAGTAGATGAGTTGATGAGTGAGCAGATGAGTTCTGGCGTGTCTTTTCTGCATCACTCCAGTCAGTGAGACAGGGACCCTGTGATGCCAATGAGTCATTTCCACCCTTCTGTTATATTTAAACTAGGTCGTATCCAATTATTTTAGTCCCATTCACCCCATCTAAACTTGCAAATGACGCCCTCTCCTCCAACTACAGAGTAATCCAACATTTTTGCTATTTTTTTCGACTTTTCAGAATCATTTTTTACACCCATATATCGCCACAGCTGTGATCAGGTTACTCAGCCAATAGTCACATTACAGACTGAAAAGATTCCAGCTGACATAATGAAAAAAAATAGTCTCAGTGTGAAGCCAAGCCTTCTGCCAAACAGAATCTTCTGAGAGTCTGCACATAAACGGAGCAAAGCACCTTTAATATCAGCGAGAGCCACATCTGCATGCAGCAGGGATGTCAGCCCTCATTACAGTACACTGCATTTATGAAATCATATCTGAAACTGGCAGAAAAGACGAACTAGGAAATGTGCCATAACGGATATTTCTAACACTTCTTTTGAAGGGGATTTTGCTGTGTTTTTCTCCAACTAGCTGGCTCCCCTGAGTTATCAATTATATAGATATATTGATCTACGAGCAAGCTGCGGATTCTCCAATATTAAAGAATTTCACACTCCGGCGTTTATTCTGTTGCAGAGTTTCTTTATCACAATTATTTCTACTTTGATTGATACCTTCCCCCCGCCTCTCTATACTATTGGAGGTCTACTTCATCACCGGAGGAAAACAATTTCATCCACTGGCTCCACCTCATTCTCCATTCGACTGTAGAGAGAGTGTGTAGGGGGGGCAACAAGCTTTATATTCCTTTCTGCAGGCTGCAAGTCAACAGGCTGAAAAGCATCTCTTCAATCTGTGGAAAAAGGGAGGAGTTGGGTCCTGGGCAGCCACTGCACAAAGAGGAAAACCACCGAAATCTGCAAGTATTGTCTGGCACTGGAGAGGGAGATGGAGGAGTGAAAGATCAGAGCAACAGGGGTAAGCCTCTCCGGATTTTCAAAGTGATTGCCTCTGGGAGTGAAGCCGTCGCTTACATCTGCAATTATCACGTCCATTTATCTATTGATGAAGGACTGGTGATGGTTACGCTTGATGGTTTTCGTTAATGGAGTGATTCAGCTGTTTTTCTCATAAAGGAATCATTATGTAAATCAATTTTTACCTCCCCCAAGGAGCTCAGTTCCTTTGTTTATATCTTCTCGGCAAAGAATTTTCAAGCCTGAACAGTGGGACAGCTGCACAATAGGACTTCAGTCGCTGCTACCTGGAATTTCTGACACATAAATCGTGGAGATGGTTGTGGAGAAAGCTACTGTGTGTAAATTGGAGATGGCTAGGGTGGGCTACTAACTGAGAAACTGCAATTGGTAAAGAAGCGCCTGCCTTGACACGAGCAATTATGGTTAAAGCACCCACGTCCGAAGCGGTCGCCCTGGGGCCACGCAAAGACAATGATGCCCAAGAGACCCGTCACCAAGGGTCCAGCTCGATTAAACCAACGTGGAAAGAGATCACGGTGGAGTTCATAATGAGGACGAAGATCCACGGTTTGAAGTTTGTCTTCTCTCCGGACAAGTCGAAACCGCAGCGAGTCATCTGGATCGTGGCCTTCTTCGTTTGTGTCAGTCTCTTGTGCACCTGGTCCTGGAACCGAATCCTCTACCTGATGTCCTACCCCGCCATCACGAAGATCTACATGGTGTGGGCTCACAACATGTCCTTCCCGGCTGTTACTTTCTGCAACAAAAATGTGTTCCGCGTCTCCTCTCTAACCAAGGATGACCTGTACCACAGCGGCTACTGGATGGACCTCATGTATCCCAATCACACGGTGATGGAGAGGGGCCTGTCCATCCTTAAAGACAGCCACAAGCAAGGTCTCCTAAACCTGCTGGACTTCAACAACTACACCCCGCCCCCCGATTACAGCGTCAACACCACCGAGATGATGGGACGCCTCGGCCACCAGCTGGAGGACATGCTGCTGGAGTGCAGGTTCAGAGGGGAAACCTGCACCTACAAAAACTTCAGCACTGTATGTACAGAAAGAAAGATGGTGTTTGTCAGGTGTGGATATGAATGCTGTTTACAAGGTGTATTAATAATTCATGTAAGCATTTGACGACGCACCCTCATTCTCTCAGGGTGTTTTACTGCTGCAAACAACAAGCCTGTCCTGTTTTGCCTCTCAGACATAACTGTTTTATCTTTATTAAACTTCACGTCTTCAAAAAGTCACTCGAGGAAACAAATACATTCATGTTGTGGTGGAAAATCATCGTCACGTTCATCATCAATGACTTCAGTGTCTACTTTACAATTTGTCCTTCGGTTATATTCACCCTGGCGAATTCTTGAGTTTCCAGTCGCCTTTTTGCTTTGTAACCCATGACAACAATATTAAGGGAGGAAAATTAGAGCATTAATAATTCAGACATCGTAAATCAGTTCAAATTCAAATTGTAGCTTCCCTAATTAAACATCTGGAGGGCATGTGGAGTATATATGGTGTTATTTCACAGCTGAGCTTCCCATTTAAAACATCAGACATGAGTCTATTACACCCATTCATTTCTGAGTAAGCACTGAATGCTGCATGGAGGAAGTGGATGATGTTTGCAAACCATAGTCGCACTATTTCTATCAAATGCTTTCAACACAGCCTGTATCGTCATCAGAAAATATTTTAAAGGCTCAATGACGAAACTTCTACAGTGTGCATACAGAGTGACTAATTTATTTCTACAGCACTGAGAATAATTTAAATCTGGGAACATAGATCTAGCACTAACACTAACCTGTCATCGCATTAAACATCTTGCCTTTTTAGATCTGAACTAGAGCTACAACAATTAATTGATTAATGTATTAAATTAATTAGCAACTATTGTGATAATATAAGTTCTTTTATTCCAGCTTCTCAAATGTGAATATTTTCTGGTTTCTTTACTCCTCTATGACAGTAAACTGAATATCTTTGAGTTGTGGACAAAACAACACATTTGAGGACGTCATCACAGGCTTTGGGAAACACTGATCGACATCTTTCACCATTTTCTGACATTTTAACTAATCATTAGTTGCAGCCCTAATCTGAAAATCTATAGATGCAGAGTCATAAATATCAAAGATGTATCTGTGGCTACTTCAACTGGTCTTGAAACAGTTGAAATGCAAAGTCCTGCACACTGCATGTATGTCATATTGTCCATAGTGGCTTCCCTGTTTTGCACAAACCAGTGCACATCTCCACAATCTATGACATCATGGTCAGATTGGAGCCATAATTGGGATTTAAACTGTGTTGTGTGCTCACATGTTCAGCAACACATGGTGTGGCTGCGGTGTGACCGGATGAAGCTCCCGTTTTATCTCAACTCATATCTGAATCTTTTAAAAAACGGGTCTCCAGTCACTTTGCAGACCTCATTAGCCAGCAGGGGGAAAAGGACCAAAGCGCTGTCGTATCTGTCTGAGGCTGAGCTGCATGTTAGTCTGTCTGTGTCTGGATGTGGAACACTGACTCCGGTCTCTTGAGATCAGCTTTGCAATGCCGGTTGAGCTTTTGCCAGCAGCCCTCTCAACACGACCTCAACACACTCGGTAGTGAAAATCAACCATTAGATGACATCCCACTCCTTTCTGGCGTTACTTGTTATTTAAAAATGTGGTGAAGAAGGACTTAGACAGCCGACCTGTTAAGTAAAGATATTTAGACAACCATGATCATTAATGTAGGAAGTATGGCTCGATGTAGCAAATTATTAAAGGTTTACAGTAAGGAGTTTTATATGGAAGCAAAAAAGGGTCGTAATTCGTTTTACGAGGAACTGAATATTCTGAAATTCTGAAAATGAACCATTAATAAATAATGTGGAAATTACCACTGAATTTATTGCATTGAAATATTTTACATTGAAAACAATATCTGAATATATGTGGTTTGAATTCCCCTTTTTGAAATTGCCAGAAGGTCATTTCAATTTCTTCGATTCCAGTCAGCCTTGATTTCTCAGATGTTGAAGTTTGAATTTTGGTGTCTGACTTTCACTGATACTATTTCAGCAACCTGGTTTTTGGCTTAATTAAGCTTGAATTTAAACAACTTCAATGTTTGTTTTTTTAATTGGACTAATTGGAGTTTCATTGTGAAGCCTAGAAAATGACTGAAAATCAAGTTTTTAAAATTGAAACTTGAAATTACCAACTGAAAATTTTAATTAATTTTCATTTAAATTCAGTTTTTTTTTCGTAGTAAAATATTTCAGTGCTATAAATTCAGTGGTATAAATCCCTCCATCCACTATCTGTAAACGCTTATCCTATTCAGGGTTGCGGGGGGGCGATCCCAGCTGACATTGAGCGAAGGCGGGGTACACCCTGGACAGGTCGCCAGACTATCACAGGGCTGACACATAGAGACAGACAACAATTCACACTCACACACACCTAGAGTCAACAATTAACCCAACCTGCATGTCTTTGGACCGTGGGAGGAAGCCGGAGAACCCGGAGAAAACCCACACTAACACTGGAAAAACATGCAAAACTCCATACAGAAGTGCCCCAAACCGGGTTTCAACCTGGTAGAAATCTACAACATTAAATATTCAATAGTGACTAAATTTCACAATATTTTTATTTCAGTTGCTTCTAAAATTCAAATCTTTCTCGAGCCTTTTTTTGCTTCCATAGCTTCATGATGATTTATGATTTTCCAGTATAGTCGTGACTCATTCACGCTCACCGCATTTAAATATGTATAGTTGTTTGTTGGGAACACAAACAAGCAGATGTTGTTGCATATGTAACTGTGATGATCTCGTTTGTGTGGCTGTGTGTGAGCCATACATACAGTACTGTAGGTGTTGTCACAGTTTAAAATGATATAAAACTAATATGACAGCTGTTTCTTCCCTATAGCACTGCATGTTTTCATATTGTGTTAAAATGCATGAGGAATAGATATCCTAGTTCCTCAGAGAGTTGCATAACCAATCAATTCTGCAGTCTGGTAGTCTTATCTCAAATTGATAGACTTATCTTGAATTTACTCAACCCCTCAAGCTGTATTCAGAATGTTAAGTTTATCCAAACTGTAAAGTTCACTTTAAAATGTCAACATTTCTAATCATGATGCAGATTTTATTTTGACTTGTTTGGCAGACGATGGAGATTTTTTCAATCCATGAACTTGAACTTGTCAACTGTGAGCACCGAAGCAAAAGCTTAAAATAAATAACTCAAGCCAACTGGATTAATTAAACTGGAAAGATATTCGGTGTGAACAAACGTACTGTAGAGATGGCACATCAAATGCTAAGTACCGCTGAGCTTTACTGGCGCAGGTTCGATCTCTCAAGAAGTTTGAAAGTCGAGACACGCAAATATCTTTTACAAACCCAATTTACAGTTAGTTTGTGTGTCCAGAGAGCTTCCACCTCTGATGTTTCTTATTTAATGACTGCAAAATAGTACATTCACTCTAAGTTACTCAGGGGAAATTTGGAGTGAAATTGGGTAAAGATTGATAGCTGCTGCCGCTGCTGCTAAGGAAAGCTCATTAATTCCTCAAATCAGAGCCAGGTGCCTGTTTAAAGCCGGTACTGCCTTCTCTGATAATCACAAAGCCTTTGCAATGATTAGCTGTCCTGCACAATTACCGGCTGACATGTAATACATCTTGTACAGGTGCCCAATTTACCACAGCGCAGCGGAAAAGGCTTTGACTTTTCATTTACACTCCTGTTTTTTTTCTGTGCTCTTTTTTTCACAGATTTACACCCGCTACGGAAAATGCTACACGTTCAACTCTGGATTGGACGGCAACCCTTTGCTGACCACGTTAAAAGGCGGCACGGGGAACGGCCTGGAGATCATGTTGGACATTCAGCAGGATGAATACCTGCCTGTTTGGGGAGAGACAGGTCAGTATGGTTAACATTTTAACTTGTATAACCTATAGAGTGTTTATAAAGATGGATGTCATGACAGCTCCCCAAAAGTGAAGCCAAAACATCTCGATCGCCCCCCTGGTGGCTGGTTGCAGTATAGCTCATAAATCCTGCCTCCCCAATGTTAGCGGATGGGACATGGGCCAAACTAAAAAGTCAAAGTACACCTCTAATACATTTCCCCAAAGATGGTTTCTGTCATTTTAGGTAGTTCTTATCACGCTGATGTATATTTGAGTGTTCATTTTTCTTTTATTTAGTTATTTGATGTTATAAAAAGGGTCTGAGACGTCAGGATGTTAGCTGATGTCAGAATCTGAAAACGGGATATTTTGGCTTCACTTTGTGAAGTGGAGGAAGTGGAGATGCATCCATTTATATATACAGTATATGGTTTAACCCTTTTGTGAAAATCCTTGTTGAGTTACCCTGGAAATTCCAAGTATTCTCTAATCCTTTGTCATCTCTATAACATGAGGATGTATCACTTCACATAGATAACAACATTTTTTCCCAGGTCTTCTCATTCATTCATTCATTCTGCAGAATTTTCACTACACAGAAGTGATGTACTAGCATATTATCTTGATATGTCTAGGTTTACAACTGACATCAGGTGTAATAAATTACATTCACTGACACATTGTCTTCAAGACAACAACACCCACTGTATCGCACGTTCATAAAGTATACAGCATGTAATAAATCTTCAGTTGTAAATCTGTTTAATGCCGTTCCACCACACTAACGTACGAGTGTCTCTCTGATATCAGCTTTCAGCATGGGCTTTAGGAGCACTTGGTGCCAGAACCAAAAAGCGGGTTTCCATAGGCGACCGTATACTTGTTGTTACATTTTCTGGCGTGCTGTATCCACAGATGAGACCTCCTACGAAGCAGGCATCAAGGTTCAGATCCACAGCCAGGACGAGCCGCCCTTCATTGACCAACTGGGATTTGGTGTGGCCCCTGGTTTTCAAACTTTTGTGTCATGTCAGCAGCAACTGGTACCTAACGTTCAGCCTCCTCCCTTCCAACCTCCGACCGTTTTTTGCTCCGCTTCATTCTGTGTTTGTCCCTCTAAATCCTCGCCAGCCAGTGCCCATTACCTCTGTGTCACAGAGCCTGGAGCAAAATCAGATCTTTGATTTAACTTGTGTGGGAAATGTGCAGTTAAGGTGTTATATAAACACCCAGCGATTCTCGGTACATGAAACTGAGGGATTATAGCAGCCAAGGAATATTGATAGAGCGGGGCCAAGTAATGATTGGATGCAAGCATACAAGCATACTGTGCTGATCTGAGCCAAAAGACCCTCAGACTACACAAAAAATATCTGGCAGCTCAGAGTGTTTGTTTTACTTTTCACGTTGAGTCCTCACTTCTTTTAGAATGGGGGAAAAAAACTGTGAATACAGCTTATTTGTATGCTGTGCAAATTGACTCTAGTGGCGCACAAAAAAACACTCCGAGTTCACACAGGCTATAATGATCAAAACATTAACTCTGATTAATTAAAAATAAACCTAATTTAAAGTAGTTGAAGAGATAATTCAACATTTCTGATAATTAACACCCTCTAAAGCTTCAGTTGGTAACCTTGATCAAATATGATAAATACTTAGTTTTATAAAACAGTCACTATATCCTGACAGTTGCGCATGAGATAGATAATCTGAAAAACATCATGTTCCTCTGTGCCCTCCTAGTGACCTTGCACGGCAGATGGATTCTTGCCATGTCATGAGACCACGCAAGATCATTGCGGGATCAAATGTCAAACAAAAAAATCCATCTCGTCAGGCTTCAAGTAATGAGCTTGTGTCCGGCTCACCAGACAACAGACCAATCAGCATCCTGTGAGGAGCTACTACAGCTACGGGCGTGGCTTAGGTGTGTGAGGCCACACTGAGAGGCGAAGTTCACGAGTTTCACGTGCAGTGATTGACAGCTGCTGCTATCCTCGGCTCTGATTAGTTGTTTTCCTTCGGCTGCGGTGAAATTTTGCTAATGCCATTAAGGCCCAGACACACCAACCCGACATCAAAGAAATAGCGGCGATGAAGGCCGACTGTGGAACCGCAAAGACTACAGTCGACGGCCAGTTAGCACGTACGTTCTGCGCCTGCATGAGATGAAATAACTCTCCACACCAGCAGGTCGCGGTAGTCTGTATTTGTCATTCAAAAAGAGAAACCGGAAGACTAAGGACTGCGGATATACAAGCCATTGTAATGATACGTACATGAAACAAAGCGGCGTTTGCCGACCATTTTCACACCACTCTCACTCACCACTTAGCTTCATTCCAGATGGCAATGTTGTTGTGAAAATATCCGTTTGTTGGAGTGATCAGATGAGATGATGATGAAAAATGAGAAGAGCCTCCTGTGTTTTTCCTCTTGACTTTACTCGTTGGCTCGCTTTACTCACTTCCGATTCTCTTCTCGTTTACTGATTCGTTTGAGTCAAGTGTTTTCTCTCACTGACGGGACACACCGCAAAAACTAGGCCGACAGACGCTCACCGACGGCCCCAAACTGTCCGGCCCTGACTTGGTGTGTCAGGAGGACACAGAGGAACATGACATTTTTCACAGATTATCTGTCTCATGTACTACTGTCAGGATATAGTGACAGTTTTATAAAAATAACTTTTTATCACAGTTGCTCAAAGTTACCGATTGCAGCTTTAAGCTAATTTCCTCATTGAAATCATTGCTAAAACTATTAACATTCAGCCCAAATCAGACTGCTTTAAAGATTCACTATAAATAACTGACCTCCGAAGGCGCCCTCTCAAGATTTGCTGTATCTCGAGGGAAAGATGTTAAAGTTATCATCATGTTTTTGATGTCAAATTGAACTATTAAAAGAACCCCGGTGCACCTGTCATCCTATTAATTTATTTCCCAATTCTACTACTCAAAGTATGCGTCGTTGGATGAGAAAGATGACCCACAGCTATGTTGAAGACAGTTTAAAATGTACTATGATTTAGGGACACGGTAAAACGAGTGTTTTAAGACACAATATCAAGGGAGGCAAAAAAGCCTGTGGCGGGTTTTGTAGAAAATTAGTTTCTAGCCCTCAACTATCCCTTTACTGCCGTCGGTGAAGGACAAAAGTAATAACTATAGTTAAGCCCAGATTGATCAGAAAGCCTGTGCTCAAGGTCGCAACACCGAGCTAGTATGGATATCCTATCCAGATGTAATGACGCTGTACAGCATATGATGTTGCCGAGACAACACATTCAAATCGTGCCTCTTTTGTCTACACTAAAATAGCACACAAGCCAAACAGCAGTCAGTGAGAGAATAGGGAAATATCCTCTGACAAACAGAAAAATCCTCAGAAAATGGTGCCCGTGCCACAAAGGATTTTAGGATTTTGCAATGATTACCTTTGAGATCAAGTGTATTTTTGTATTGTGCTGCAGGCTCATTTAAAATCTCCACAGTCCCTGTGAAGTCTTAAAGTAATGGACACTTCAGCAGTAAATCTAATTAATTACTGGGGAATTTAATCGAGCCTAATTTAAATGATTTTGCTCCTAAAGTTAATGGTCTTGGTCAGTTCATGAGCATGAGATAAATGATCAAATGAAACCTTCCACCATTGTTTTAGCAGAATAACATGGGATGCTCTAGGCAGAGTTTGGTCTCCTAAAAACAGACACTTGGACACCACAAAGATGACAAATTCTATTTTTGGGATGCAGTTTTTGAAACATGTAATATTTCTTTCTCTCTCTTTCTCTGTACGAGTGTAAAATGTTCCAAGTGTATCATCAGTCAGCCGTCTCCGAGAAGTGAATCTGATCTATTAATCAGCATCGCAAAGTTTCCTCCTGAAAGCAGAAGCGCATGGATTGTCATTTATAACCGCGACACGAGCGCCCACACCAGTGACAGCTAAAAGACGTGTTTACGACCTAAAAGATGTGCTGAATTAATTAGACTGTCATTAAAGTCTGGCCGGCATTAATTTAAGTCAGTCTCCAACGAGAACGGTGACACTGCTCTCAGTGTAATAACAGACAGCTGGATGAAGCACTTATGATTTCAAGACTTTTCATTTGTGAAGCTTCTGTCAGAGGGAATTTAATTTTTAATATGACTTGTGAGATCAGAGAGACATGAAGACGACACCACCAACTTTTAGAGGAGAATTATGTAATGGTTGAAACTAGGGCTGTCAAAGTTAACTTGATAATAACGTGTTAATGCAAATTCATTTTAACGCCACTAATTTCTTTAACGTATTAACGCAACTTTTGATTTGAAGGTTGTAGCGGGCTCAGTTTTAAAGCTCGAGTGAAGATACTGGCATCATACGAAACTAGAAAACATAAGGAAACCATGTCATACTAGATTGTGGGCAAAGGAGTTTAAATAACGCTCCAATTTTACGCTAAATTTTGGTGTGGAAAAACTGTAATGGTCATTTTCAAATGGGTCCCTTGACCTCTGACCTCAAGATATGTGAATGAAAATGGTTTCTATGGGTACCCACGAGTCTCCCCTTTACAGACATGCCCACTTTATAATAATCACATGCAGTTTGGGGCAAGTCATAGTCAAGTCAGCACACTGACACACTGACAGCTGTTGTTGCCTGTTGGGCTGCAGTTTGCCATGTTATGATTTGAGCATATTTTTTATGCTAAATGCAGTACCTGTGAGGGTTTCTGGACAATATGTGTCATTATTTTGTGTTAATTGATTTCCAATAATAAATTCATACATACATTTGCATAAAGCAAGAATATTTGCCCACTCCCATGTTGATAAGAATATTAAATACTTGACAAATCTCCCTTTAAGGTACATTTTTAACAGATAAAAAATGTGTGATTAATTTTAGATTAATCGCGATTAACTATGGACAATCATGCGATTAATCGCGATTGAACATTGTAATCGATTGACAGCCCTAGTTGAAACTGAACTGTGTCGTCACTCAAGCTTGAGTGGATGTAAGAAGAGAGTGGCTGAATGACGACCCACCGGTACGCCAATGCTGCAAAGTTTCCACGCGCCGCTGGGAGTTGTAGCTGTGTCGTTGTTATACTGACAACAGGTTGTATTTCTGTCCCTCGCCTTGCTGTTGCTCCTCCTTATTATTATTGATAATGATGTGGGCTGTGTTCCCTCACCCCTCACCCTTCGCCCTAGATGAGACGTCCTATGAGGCCGGCATAAAGGTACAGCTTCACACTCAGTCAGAGCCTCCGTTCCTCCACGAGCTGGGCTTCGGGGTCGCCCCCGGCTTCCAAACGTTTGTTTCCAGCCAAGTGCAGAGGGTAGCGTATGACTGTTTGGGCTTGCTGCATGCCACAAATACTGTATTGTTAAATAGCTACACACCCATCAGTAAGTTTCATCTGCTGGTCTCCCCCCCCCTACCCCCCTCCCTGAGGAATGGATCCATCTGTCCCTCTCTGCGTGGCTGAAGCAACACCATCCAACAACATCTGCAGTCCTTGTCGCCATTGTCTTCTCTGTTTAATAGTTGTCAGTAAAGAACAGCTAATGGGTTTCATTCCAGCTTTAATCCATTCATCCGAGTCTGTATCTTCATCATTGTTTGGCTTTACCCTCTCATGTTACCATGTACAGTTCTGATAACATTATTTTTGCTTGTTTTGCCTTTATGTTATCGGGGGGATCCTCTGGAACGCTATTTAAAGTCATCTGGAGGGACCCGACAATGTGATTCATTAAGTTTTATTACCCGTGAAGACTCTGGCATTCCTTCTTTTTTTTTTTTTTTACTCCAGTTATGAGAGTCTGTGGGCTAGAAATGGAGCTCAATAAAGGCTTAACAATGTTTGCCAGTTTAAGTCCACTCCCTCGGTGAATCACACTCTATCTCTGTTACTTCCCATCGACTAAATGACCGTCAGATTGTCAGAGTTAGCCTGGTTAGAGCCGGTGGAGATGATTGGGAATTACAGTGAGCCTTAATGTGACAACAGCAGCATCAATTCTCTGTGAAGTTTTGTCAGGAAGAAGCCTTTTGGCATTGATTGTTGGCCAGCTCCCACTGCAATTAGCAGCTACATGCTCCAATGCCCAAGCAAGCATCGGTAGCCTTCATAAATAATTGGTTCGGTTTTGTCATGAAGATGAGTAGTAGACACTCATTACCATAAATTGCTGTAAACAAGACTTTTAAAGCGGATTGAAAGTCTTGTTGGTGGTAAAACGTTGGTGGAGTTTCTTTAAAGTGTTAAGACAGAGCGCACACAGGGCACATTGCTGTAGCCTTAAGACGAGCACCACGGGTCTAATGTTTACTTTGAACCAACACCTTAAAATTCAGGCATTAAATATTCCTCATTAGTGGGTTCAATTAGAATTCCCTGAGTTACTCAGAAATGTACAGTAATGACCTCCTCTTCACCTTTTTAATGAGAGTTTTACCTTTAATGAGACTGCAGACTGACTTCACTTCTCCGTTTAATTCACAAGGCTTTGCAGTCCAGCGTAGTTTTATAATAAACTCTCACGGGCTTTGATTAGAATATCTAAATAGTTAATCAACAATAAAATAAAAAACACTTTTATGAGCTTCTGGGGAGCAGTTTATTCGTTAGGAATTCATCAAATATTTACTACGAAGTGGGATGTAATGTCTGTTTAAATTCAGTTCATTTATTTGTTCATTCAAAAACGTGTTTATTGTTCTGAATTCTGTTCTCAGGGTTGTAAAATTTGTCCATTGATTGTGGTGTCCTTGTCTGAATTTACGTATTTTACAGATTTCTATTAAGCCTGTGTCTATTCCCATGGTATTCTGCCCCCTACCGGGGACTAGACCTGCATCAGTAATGTTCTGCATGACGTCTGCTTGCTGCTACACATGAGCGATAATGTTGGTCTGACTGGACATTTTGTGCCGATATTGTCTCAGTGCACATTTTCATTGAAATGCTTCTGTATTTATTTCTTTTTTTTTTTTTACGTTTGACACATTTTGTGTTGAGTTTTGTCAGCTTGTCGTCCTCTTTTTGTACTTCTGCTGTACTGGGCTTATGCATTATGTTATTCGTTGTAATCCTGTGTGCTGATATGCTGAGGGAAAACATGTGCTGTTTGCTCTTTCAGCTCCAGTACCTCCCTCCGCCTTGGGGAGATTGCAAGTCTACCCCGATAGACTCTGAGTACTTCTCCACATACAGCATCACCGCCTGCCGCATTGACTGTGAAACACGGTACCTGCTGGAGAACTGCAACTGCAGGATGGTTCACATGCCTGGTAGGATTTCACAAACACTGAAATGTTGCAAATACTCATCTCTTCATGTAGTAATTATTTTCACCTTTCTGTTATTTCAAACAGGGACCTCCACAGTTTGCACACCTGAGCAGTACAAAGACTGTGCTGACCCAGCTTTAGGTGAGCCCACACACTTAATTGTTTTTTTTATTAGTGTCACAGTTTTGCAATAATGTCTGAATTCAGCATTCAACAGCACTATTCAAGCTTTTATATAATGCCTCTGCAGCTTTAACTTGAAATTGCTTTAATCTCAGACAGTGCTGAAGCAAAAAAAAATAAAGTAAAATTATTGTTTTAAAGTTCCATTAGAAAGATTTGTGATGTGTCCATGCTTCGCTGATGTCAAATAAATCCCATAGAGACTTTTTTTATCCTCTCTCCTCTGTTTTATTAACTTCAGTCATTATTTGCTTTCATGGAAAGTGAACGATGGCAGCGAACGTAGTTGTTCAGTCGTGTGCAGAGATATTTTTAGAGAGCCTCTGCATGCAGAGTTTGTTTGATTCTTCGCAGTGATCGCAACATTTTGAAATGACTTTGATCATCCACAGACTTTTTGGTAGAGAAAGACAACGATTACTGTGTCTGTCAGACCCCCTGCAACATGACTCGCTATGGCAAGGAGCTGTCCATGGTTAAGATCCCCAGTAAGGCATCTGCTAAATATCTGGCTAAGAAATTCAACAAAACTGAGCAATATATTGGGTAAGTATTATTTGGTAGCCGTCCGTTATTACGATTTCAGCCTCTTTTATTTCTTATTCTGTTGATGGATGGATGTACTGTGGCAAAGCATGACCTGGGTCTCCATCGTTCACCTTCAATGTAACAATAATGAAAGATAGTTACCTGGGAAATGTGAGATATCATTTGGTTTAATGTGATATCAACAGTTCTTGTCTGTCCTCTCTCCAGAGAAAATATATTGGTCATGGACATCTTCTTTGAA
Source organism: Sebastes umbrosus (assembly GCF_015220745.1). NCBI lineage: Eukaryota > Metazoa > Chordata > Actinopteri > Perciformes > Sebastidae > Sebastes > Sebastes umbrosus. Next base: position 14,746,949 of record NC_051280.1, on the reverse strand, counting down.
GCTCTGAATTATGAGAAGATTGAGCAGAAGAAGGCCTATGAAATTGCAGGGCTTCTCGGTAAGATCCTCGCAGTCTCAGGTTCATTGTGACAGAAAAATTAGTCTGACCTCGGTATCGGCGCTCTCAGCGGGCCGCCGCCGCACATTTCACATCGTGTGTTCACGCCTGGTGCTTTGAGGTTTCCTCTTTGAACTCGTGAAACAGGCTGAACACATTTTCATAATCTGATGCTCTTGCAAGGGCAGCCGGGTTGGGTCTGATGAGGAGTTGGGGCTTGATGGACACTTTCGACAATTCTGCTCAGATCACTCAGACAGATACTGAATTAGAAGTGACAGCGCGGGGAATGCTTTCACGCACCGTTGTTCAATTACTGTACCTGTACCATATCTGTTCATCTCTCTCCTTCTAGGTGATATTGGAGGTCAGATGGGGCTGTTCATTGGAGCCAGTGTCTTAACAATACTGGAGATATTCGACTACCTATATGAGGTAAAGTGATGATTTTCACTAATTGAAATTCTCTTTATTCTTGTCCTACTGTCTACAAAGGCACATAGTTAAGTAAAATAAGTTTCAGATAACCTTTGAATATATTTCTACTGCTTGTGTTCAATCTTAAAGGAATAGTTGGACATTTTGGGAAATAGGCTAATTCAGAGTCTAATGTCTGTACGGTAAATATGAATCTATACCCATCAGCCAGCAGCCATTTAGCGTTGCTCAGAACTGTGGTTCCCAAATTTGTTTTACCTCAAAGACCCCTAAATGGACACAAATTAGACCATGGACCCCCATTTAATGAGATTTTGTCCAAGGGTCCCCTATCTGTTGTTGTTTTTTTACTTTTAGATGTTTTATTACAGAGAGTGTATGAAACCCATGACCAAAATAGTCATAGATTCTGTCATTGTGTTACTTATGGATGGACTCCAGGAACCCCCCTCAAGGACCCCAATTTGGGAACCATTGGCTTAGAGTAAACACTGGAAACAGGCTGTCCTGGCTCTGTCCGAAAAAGAAACAAAATCTGCATACCAGCACCTCGAAACCTCACTAATTAACACATTTTGTGTTTGTTTTTAATGTGAACAAAAACTGACATGTAAAAATGTCAAGTTTGGGCTTTTTTGGGGGATATATATCTATGACTATTTGGTTGGGAGCATTAAATACATGGTTGCCGGACAACTGCTCCCGCCAAGAGATAGCCCAGCAGCAAAAAACACAACTTGTTCTTGCACTCTGGTTTTTGAATGGATTAAATTAATAAGATATAACTTGTTAATTGGTGATCTTAAAGGTACAGTGTGTAGGATTTGGTGGCATCTAGTGGTGTGGTTGCAGATTGCAACTAACTGAATATCTCTCCGCTCACTCCTTCCTTTCCAAGACTTCGGTAAAGTGAGCCGCCGAGAGCAAAACTGTGGTAACTCCATTCACCTCACACAGAGGCCATCCTTACCATAATAACACAACTTTAGAAGCAACTGAAGTCAGACGGCAGCTGGCGCTACCACAGTTTTGCACTTTGCAGCTCACGTTACCTCAGTTTCACAAGCGTTTTGGAGAACCACGGTAACGTAAAAACATGAAAGGCTCTCTCTAGAGTCGGTGTTTGGTTTGAGCAACATGGTAGATGTAGATATGAAGGGCTTATTCTAAGCTTACAAAAACACAACGATTCTTCAGGTGATTATACACTAATGAAAACATAGTTATTCATATTTTTATTCCATTTCTGCTAATAGATCCCCTGAAATGTTACACGCTGTTCCTTAAAGTGAGCTGTTTTCCCTCTGTTTCCAGTCATTATGCTAAACTAGGATAACCGGCTGCTGGCTGCAGCTTCATGTTCACCGTACAGACATGAGAGTGATATCAATCATTTCATCTGACTCTCGGCAAGACAGTGAATACGCATATTTCCCAAAAACCTAGATTAAATATATTTTTACTGCTAATGTTTTGTCTTAATACCTGATGTTTTTGCATTTAGGTGTTTAAGGATAAGGTTTTGGGCTACTTCATACGCAAGAAAAGACCACAGCGTTGTCAGAGCGACAATCTGGTAATTTTAGTCTCTCAGAATTCATTTGATTTAATGAATGAAATGAATGTGATGTATTAAATGAGCCTCAGGAACAACAATAACAACAAAAAAATGTCTGCTAACACTGGAAATGCTTTTAATGAACAGCACCAGAGAGAAAACAAAGCCACACCACAATATTATCATTAGTTTCAATTTACCATGCAGAAAAGACATATTGCGCTAGAAAACACAATCATCAATAATATATTTTGTTTTTTATTGCACAGTATGAATGCATAATCTGTTTATATAATATTACACACATGGGACTTTATTTACATGGTGAATATTATAGAGAAGCAGCACAAAGTATGCCCTATGATGGCAAAAATCTACAATAGTTTTACAGATGGAATACAAAGGAATATTTACAAGGAGCAAACTGACTTTTTAAGTCTCTTATTCCAAGGTTTTTTTTTGTGGTTCGTCAAGTGTTTTGCTACTTGAGTTCCCTTTAACTACAATGCATGGACAAAGAGGAGTGAATTGTCTGACCTGCTCTGGATTAATTTCTTATCATGACTCATAAACTGTTATTACATTTAGATGTTATAGCCCATACCGTAGTTGATCCCACACATCAGTATTAACACAATATACAGTAGCTTCTCGATGTCACCTTCAATCATGTAATTAAAGTTCACTTAGAGCGCGAAAAGCTGTTATTGTACTCTGGTTTTGCTGCTTTATGTCTGGCAGTGTGATCAGAGTAAACTCAGGATGGATTCATGTAGGAGAGTAGACTAATGAGCAGAAAACGGAACAAGATTAAGAGGTCTGGAGATTTTATTAACATTTCATGATCAACTCATTTCCAAAGCCTTCAAGGCAATGAAACCCATTTTAACTTCAAAATGAAAGCTAGAATAATGTGGGGCATTTCTGTCCTGCCCTAAATCACAGTATTTTGTCGAGCCCAGTGGTTTAACACACTGGCGTCCAGAGGCACCTCCACTTCTCTTGCAGACTGTTATGTAAGCTTTATATAGAGCTGTTCAGAAATTATTCATAACTGAAACCCACCTTCTTAATATCAGTAATCAGCAAATGTTCAGCACATACTGCTGAATCAAACCTTTTCTGGCTACAGCTGCAGAACCGCCGGTATACTCACTGTGCTGAGAAAAATATGCGAGATTCTTATTTTTCAGTCTAATTCTAAATTGATGTTATCATTTTATTCGTAACGAATTCAACCATCAGGGTTTTTCATATCGAAGGGAGTATCTTCTCTGATAGCAAACGAATAAATAACTCCTATTATAGTCCCACAAAGAAGTTTCCTGGGTGCAGCATTTTTAATTTTTTAAATTAAAGGTAGGGTCGGTAATATTGAGAAACTAGCGTTACTACTACTAGTACACTAGATTTTAAAAATGATCCAACCGATAAACCCAGCCCAGTGTCGCCAACTCTTTTACAAAGAAAGTAGTTAGCAGCACTAGCTCCAAAAGTCCCTAAGTCTAGAGAGAAAGTTGCCAAGTCGGCAACACTGACAGTCCGTCCTTTTACGCCTCCCTCCAAAGCCACTCCGCCAAAATTATCATAATGAACAACGAACATGGCTATTGTTAATACTCACACTTATTTTCTGATGTTTATGTTTGAATGTTCTGTGTTTTCCTGTTCATTTGATACTATTAGATTTTAATTGCTGTTTATTTCTTATTTATTTTACTAGTGCAGTGCCCGTTCAGGGCGTGGCCGTTCGCAGCGAGTAGTCGTTGGGAACAGGCTGATTGCTTGACTCTCGGTCTTGTTGCTTGCAGTTACATAATTAGATTACTGTAAGCCAACACTTGAGATAAAGTTTTTAAAACATGTTTTAATAAGTTGTCTAACTGCCAATATTACCACCATTCTCAAATAATAACTAAACTTTCTTTTCAATGCAAGTAAAACTTAACCTCAACATCTAAACTGTAACAATTTAACTTAATCTAGTTCTTTCTAACACATGGGGACCACTGGTCGTGTCTCAAGTCTCAATAACAGCTGAAAGCCATTAATCCCTCTCTGCAGCTCATTGTAGAGGTGGAAGCACCAACAAAAGCTAAAACATTTCCTTTTTTTTCTGGTGCTGTTTTAATCAAAAGCATTTAAGCAGATTTTTGTTAAGCGCAGACCGTTCCTTTTGTCCCTGAGTATATACTGTATCCACTAGTTTGCATACATTATTGGCAGAAAAGGCAAACTGTAATTTGTTGTTGTGTGTCACACAAGACCAAGACTTTTTCATTACCAGCAATTTAACATCATGCCCCTTATATCTCTTCAAATTGGTGAAAAAGCCATGGGTTTGTTTGTGTCAGCATGTGGATTGTTTTGTGTTCTTGCATGCTCAGTTGCCTCGGGTTCAGGATTTGGTTTTGATAGCTCATGTGGAAGAAAAGATTGAAAGAAGTTGTTTTATTCTCTTCTGTAGAAGTGGAGATATGTTAATTTAAGCCAACATAGCAATGAAGGAGGTTACTTTAGTCTCTGGTTTTTGAGTGGCAGTAGAAGAAGCGTTTATTTAGTGGGCTGATATGTTTGCTGGAGTCTTAAATAGTGTGATAATTACTGTGTTCTGCCCCATTCATGCCATATGTTCACCTGCTTACAATAAACCATCCTTTTGTACTTCCTTTCTCTCATATTCAATAACCGTTTTTCAACTAGTCCATTGTCACATCTCCTCTCAAACAACCCGACAGTAAAGTAATGAATTAAAGGGTAACTTTTCAACCTGGACTCTATTTCCCATGTTTTTGTGTCTTACTGACAAATAGGAACAACAATTTCTGAAATTGGTCCAGTATTGATGGAGAGCGCTGTAGACAGCAGCTGCTCACAGGCTGCAATATGGTGCTACAAGCTGGCACTTGGTCATTTACGTCCACTAAAAGTGTTTTTGCCCATGACAGGCTCTGATTTCTATTATAAGTGTCTGACATTATGGACAGAATTTCTCTCAAGGAGAAATGTCGTTCTGAAATCTGGCGAGGCGACGTGTTGCCGGAAGACAGCAGTGGAAATGTGGAATACCAGTGTGCCAACCGGGCAGAGTTTGTTTTTACTTGGAGTACAGAAAGTGTAGCTTAGTGTTATCTCAAAGATTTTCAATGTCATGGCTGAATATTGAGATGATTTCGACAATGTGGATGAGGTCTTTCAATTCGATGGCCACCTGTATTTATTTAAGCCAGAGTGTACCATATAGCGACCTGCCAATCACAAAGTAGCCACGCCCTAAATCATACCCTGCTTTATGGTCTGTTTGACTTTAAATGGGACCATAATTTACCAAATGAACATCATGCTGTATTGAAGAAGACTTGAAACTAGCGATTGAGATCATAAACTCATGTTAACAATGTTTACTGAGGTAATAAATCAAGTGAGATGTAGGGTCATTTTCTCATAGACTTCTATACAATCACACTTCTTTTTGCAACCAGAGGAGTCGCCCCCTGCTGGCTATTAGAAAGAATGCAAGTTTAAGGCACTTCCACATTGGCTTCACTTTTCAAACCCAGAGGTAGCCCACTGGAGTATGCGGATGTTCAGATTTCATGAGATTCCTCCTTGAGCAGGACTTGGACACAATAATTAACAGACCGGATAAAGCGAAAGGTGAAGAAAAATGTTTTATTTCTTTGTATGGTCCTTTCAATAGTGTGGTCAGACACAATCTGAGCTTGTCAGTGGCAAAAACAAGCACTTAGTGGACGTAATGTTACATTGACGCTCCCGGTTACAGCGTTCTCCCTCAACACTGCACCAACTTAAAAAATGAGTCACTATTATTATACTATTTGTCACCATTAGTCAGTTAGACACAAAAACATGGGAAAATACGGGCCAGGTTGAAAAATATCAAAGTTACTCTTTTTTTAGTTTAGTTTTTTAGTTTTTTTCGACTTTTAATTTTGACTTCCATTCTCTTTTATGATTGTCAACACTTCATCGTCTTTTGTTTTCCCTGCTTTTATTAAAAAGACTAAAATTTTATTTTGAACAGCCATCTTCCTTCAATACTTTAATGATATCATTGAGGGGGGAAAAAAAACACTCTCTTGCAGTATTCCCTCACAAGTTTAGCATTTGCATTGTGTTTTATTTTCATTTCAGTCACCCTCACCCATCTTTCTTTTCATCATGTCTATTCCAGGAGTTTCCAGAGAACCCAACCAGCCCTGGTGTCACGCCTAATCATGCCCCCAGGTAGCACACCCCATTGATAATAGATGCTCCCTCCCATGCTGTCCCTCTCTTTCATACATACTTTGAGACCATCTCATACATAATTTCCTCAGTGGCTACAAAGGATTTGGTAGAAAAAGAGGGGTGATTATCCAACTGCAGTGAGCATTTTTAATATTTACTGTCGAGGTCAGGTTAGTTTGATGTGTTTCTGTATTTACCGGCTCAACAGAAGTTGGTTGGATTCTCCCAAGTGCATAATGATTTGACTCTCTACTGCACTATACAAACGTTGCTCCCTCCACTGAATAATGATGCTTTCTCTCCCTATAGGATAAAGCGCAGTGCTCCTGTGAAAACAGATTACATATTTATTGAATTGTTGTAGAAAAAGCTGAAGCGCACGAGATCCATTTGTTTCCCCGCAGCACAGAGGTCCATTTAGAGGCGATGCGTTTGAGGCTCGTGCCAGATAACATCACTAGATGCATTACTTTGTGATGTTATCACAGGTCTGCATGCAGTGAGTTTGCACAAAATATAAATGGTTCTTTGTCTGCTGGAATAGCCAGTTTTGCCGATGGGACTGCCAATGGTTGTCATCCACATACTGTCTCGGGAGTTATCTACTCAGCGAGCACCTTTTGCACATATAGTACAGGGAAATGCAGACATATGTGGGTGTTTCCGTAACTATGAGAATTTAACATGCTAGTGTAAAAAACAGCACTAAAAACCTGCTGTTTTTCTTTCTCTTCTCCCTCCTTTCATTCATCTTTCCCCACCGTCCCCTGGTTTTCTTTAAACTCTCTCTTCACTACCTGTGAAACATATGCGATGTGGCTGATCTTGGAACTTCCAAATCTGTTGTATTCATTACCTCATCATTGTCCACACATATGTCTCTGTCATTTATGGCTCTTCATTATTTATCCTATCCTCGATTCTGATGCATTCATTTTGGTTTTGCACAATTTCTCCTCGCCGCATTCGAATTTTTTTAATTTCCTCCGCGTCCCTTCATCGTCCCCGGTCACTCTCATTTTACCTGTGGCTCATTTATTTCCTTCATCACCATCATTGTCATCATCATCGTCATCCCCTCCCTTAACCCGGTTGAACTCGTCTTCCCTCCTTCCCTCCCCTCTGTCTTGCAGAGCACCTGTGACACCCTCCGGAGTCACTCGGACAGTCTCGGATTCACGCCGAACATGTTACCTCGTCACCCGACTCTAGGCAACTTCGAGGAGTTTGCTTGTTGACAACATAAAGTAGGGGTTGGGGGTGGGGCGGCACATCTGGGGGACTTGACAGCAAACTGTGAAATAATTTATGTATTTATCAGAAAACGGTTGAGTGTATAACTCAAAAAAAACAAAACGTATAGTAGAGTTTATCAATGCCTGAATAGAAATAGAGTACTATCATCAGTAAAAAAAAGAGAGATACCACTTCCAAAACAGAACTCAGGTTTAACTGCCATGTCAAGGCATCAGTGTTAATTTATTCATGTTTCATTTAGTGGTTTTTGTTTATGCAGTCACTTTAGAGTTATAGAATCAGTGAAGGAGTGTGTCCAAAAAAAGGCTTTCTGACCTGTGATGAGATGTAGTACTGTTGTGTTAGTTTTGCTGTACATCAATCCCAAGAAAAAAAATGTGGATTGGTATGTGTAGCATCTTTCTTAACAGTGTTACGTCTTCAGCATCTCACCAATGCTGTATTGAGTGACCTTATACTGTCACCAGTCTGATCAGGAGAGCCTCTTTTTACTCCAATGAGCTGACTGTTGGATAAAAGAGTCGCTCATACCTGAATCAAAACACTAGACTGGTGTTTAATGTTGCCTTTTGCTACCGTGAGGCGTTGGATTGTCTCATGATTTAGACGACTGTGCTTAATAAGTTTAAAAACAGAAAAAGGAACTTGATTATTTGTATATATGCAAGTATCTTCTTTTGTTCCACGTGGATGGCAGAAACTACTGAATTGGATGTGTTTGTTAATCACTTTTTACATATAGTAAAGAGTCAGGAGGCCCAAAAAAGGCTGTTGATTGTATCTTTATATAGCTGACATTTCAATTTTCATTGTTTTCCCATTTTTTTGGGATAGTGTTGCTGTGCTGACTGTCACAGAAAAAAAAAACGCTAGCATGCAGCTTGCTGCAGAAGTTGGCCCTCATTTACATTGAATTCATTAGAAGAGAAACAATCAGGTTTTCCTTTTTGCCTTTTAAATAATTCTCAGCTACGTTTTTTTTTTCTTCATTACTGTGTCTTAAAGGTGTTCATCAGCACAATCCCCTGTGATAGTAATCTATTCTCTATTGAACATAAGTAGACTTTAAATGGGCTTATTGGTGACATTCCTTAACTTGACAGAAAATTTGTAAATACCCGCAATCAAATGCCATGAAGAAATTCTATACTGCTCATGTGAGACATTTGTCAATTATATATATATATCGTTATATAGATATATATAGTGAGAGATTTTCCATCTGTTCTTACACCAGAAGGAATTTGGACTTTCTATCTGGGTGGACCGTAAGTGTCTTTGAGTTTCTGGTGATTATAACGTGACAACTAAATAGACTTTATTAGATACAAGAGAATTGCCTCAAAACATCAAAACCACCTCAGCCCCATTCAGTTCAATTGATTTATAACAGAAATGCATTGTACAATTTTACCATTGTATCCTTTTATTATTATTATTATTATTATTATTCCAGAACATGTAATAAGTCACAAATAACAGTTTGTGATGTATAAATGATCAAGTATAATAAACTCTATATTTACCCATCTTACTCACGTACACAAATTTTCTTCTTATCTTCGTGTGAGTCTACTTCCTCTCTTGTTAATGTTCAATCCTTGACACTACAGTTATGGACTTGTAGGTACACTTACATATCCTCGCTATAAATACTTTACTGGAAATTCAGAGTACAGTTTTTTTTGTTTGTTTTTTAAATGTGAAACTTTCAAGTATAATGCCAATCGAGTTAAGTGGTGTTCATAACACTGTAGCTTTATTACTCTGTTGTCTGTGTATTAGATGACTGTTGATGTGAAGCACAAACCCTTGGAGATCAGCCATCACTTGAAAGCCAATGACCGGACGTCTATGGTTGTGACTACCTTTTATGGCTATAGTTTTAACTGCACACACTGTTACACGTGGTGTGTTCACTGCTCCAGCATTAATAGGAATAAGAGCGTACTCCGAGAGGAGACAGGGACTGCCTCGTGAAGAGGTCATTTGAAAATGGAAATTTTACTTTTCAGGAAAAAAAAAAAAAGGTGGCGTTGTGTCATGAGCAATAAAATGCACTGAATCAGATAGAAGTGTTATCAAATTGACAAAAAAAAAAGATTTGGGATTACCATTTTCAAATTTCATGACGTATTCAACAGCTGGAATGGATGTAGTCTGAACAGCTGCAACACAGATGTATGATATGACAATTGTATATTAACCATCATCAGCCAAATAAGAGACACAAATGCCAATTCATGTTACACGATGATGCTATTCTGATGATGCTGCATTGCCATGATGACTTTGAGTGTGTGTGTTTCATGTTGTCGGGTTTATAAAGCATAAAAATGACCCGGCATTTACCGCAAACTGTGGATGAAGGATTTGTGAAAATGTCCCGGGTCTTTACCTCTCTCTCCCCACACCCCCTGCCTTACTACCAGTCACAGAACAGCAGAGTGTATCTGAACTGGCAGAAACTATTACTGAACTGTTTGTGCTCATTAAGTAGTCCTGATATTTACCGCATAGTTATGGCCAAGTAGAAAACCGTATTCTATATATTTCTGTCACCCAACACAGATTTGAATTATTTTCACATCACCCATTTTCTTCCTTGCATGACCATTATGTATTCCTATTATCCCTGGTCTCCTAATGTAATCTTAGCCATGCTATTCACTTTGTATGGTCCAAAAATGTATTTATGGAGCCAGATGAATCAAAATGATGTTCTCCACATCCTCCTCCAACCAGACTTGGGATCGTGCAATACTCAAAAAATAAAGATATCCCCCAGAAACGGCGATATCTTTCCACCAATTTTTATGGATTAAATGAACATAATGTGGCTTGAAGTGAAACTAAAATGTGCCTTCAAGACTGGTTCTTACAGGTAACATTCAGATTTTCATGCGCACAAACATCTGGGGAACTGAACCTGCTTCATCTGGCTCTACGTGCTTTATGTGCATTTTATTGTAGATATGTGATTTTAACTCTGAACTGTACATTAAATAGTTAATACACACTTAACTATGTGTAACGTAGTAAGTCTCAAGTCAAACTGTCACTTTACTGACAAGCCAAATTGCATGCCAACTTAAAGGCCCTTAATCAACTTGATCATCGTCTCGGAAAAAAACAATAAATAATCTGCTCAAATTAAGATGACTTCAGATTAGGGATGCCACAATATCAGATTATTACAACGCAATTATTGTGGCGAAAAGAGTTCACGATAACAATATTATCGTGATATATCTAGAAAATTTGAAAAAAATAATCAGTCAAATTCATCTTTAACTTTGTGTAAATGAATTACACTCAAAATACGAGTGTAGGGAGGTGGAGAGAGAGTCTGTAACCAGAACTATACATATAAAATGATTAAAGAGGCACTGGATTATTTACACAATATTATAATATGTATATTATTAACAAGATATCAATATTTAATTCTTAAATATCACGGTTATCGCTAATATCGGTATATCAGCGCGAGGTAGGGCGCAGAGCATAGTGTGGACACTTGCAGAAGCAAAGCACAGCGCAGGTATACATCGTCAAAAAGTGGCTACGTCACATACAGCTGTTAACTCATTGGTTGCGCTTTGAAAGGTCAGCGACAGCCGAGGTCGGAGATGAAATTATTTGGAATTTGATCGCAGCGCTCGGTGGCAATTTCGCGAGGTACGCCACACCAGGGGTAGCTCTTCCGCCTAACCGGGCGGCACTGCTCTACCCATAGGAATGTTTTGGTCATTTGACATTTTTTCTCGGATTGCTTCTCATTGGTTAGATGTGGGCTCACAGCTGGAAATAGGTGATGTCACCGTGCACCAATCAGTATCGTGAAACATTTGAGAATGTAATTGACAGTTGGTGGGTTGTTTACTTGTGTTGCCAGGCTACAAAGTCCCGATGAAGCAGATTAGCTACATTTTTGACTGTTAAAGGTACAGTGTGTAGGATTTGGCGGCATCTAGTGGTGTGGTTGAGGATTGCTACCAATTGAGAACCCCTCCGCTCACTCCTCCCTTTACAAGACTGTGGTAACCGCTGAGTGCAAAACCGTGGTAACGCCGTTCGCCTTGCTCAGTCCATCTTTACCACAATAACACAACTTTAAAGGTACAGTGTGTAACATCTGGCGGTATCTAGCGGTGAGGTTGCAGATTGCAACCTCTCCCGTGTGCTCAGAGTGGAGGAGAATTACGGTGGCCAACGGGAAAACGCGGATGGCCCTATCTCGTGCCAGTTTTTACAATAGCGAAGGTGATTTGGAGAATAGCAGAACCAGTGCCTAGTGTGTGTCTGTGTATGTGGGAAGTGAGTGGTGAAGCAAGAGAGAAAGCGGAGGCGAAAGTGTGTGATGGTGTGAGCAAACAAGTCAGCTAGTTGAGCAGAAGACAAGAGTTAGTTTAGCTCTGAGAATATTAAGTGAATGTGGAGTGGAAGTTGTAGTTTGTGCATAAATAAATAGCTCCTCAAGACCAACTGAGGTTTCCTGTGTCTTGTTTCCTGGGGGCTGAGTGGAGTGACGGGGGTTAACTTCGGAGCGAGTAACATTATCGACTCCGGCCGAAGCAGAAAAAGTTAACACAGTGTTTGGTTTGTCTGTTCTGGGCTACTGTAGAAAAACGGCGGCCGGCTCCGTGAAGAGGAGCCGCTCCCTATGTAGATATTAACGGTTCATTCTAAGATAACGAATACATAATTCTTATTTTCAGGTGATTATACACTAAAGAAAAATAGTTATGATTATATTACATTTCTGCTAATAGATCTCCCTAAATGTTACACAGTGGTCCTTTAAACTCTTAGTTAACAAGACCTCATGATGTTTATTCCAAAACCTTCATTTGATTGTTGCTTATTTAGACATATTTTGTATGTTATTGAGAAAAATATTGTATTTGAAATGTTTTCAAGGGCTTTAAACAAAGTTGAAACTGAGTTTAATCCAAACTAGCAGCCTAGCCTGGTGTACACTGAAGCCGACAATATTAAGTCAAAAGGTTAATTTTTTTCTTTTGCCATTTACAACAAAAGATGTTCCCAAAATGCAGAAGTGGTCAAGATGACTTACAAATGAGCAGGCTGTGTAAATAATTTCCAAAGAAAAGCAAACGTTTACAAAAACAAATCTCACCACAAAGACACGGATGGACCTTGTGGTGAGATTATTTACTCAACTACCATTTCCAAAGTCAAGATTTCTTTTTTTTTTATTCTCAATTTTAAACCAACAGAAAGAAAAGGCTAATTTTAACATTTATTTCTGTGACAAACTGGGCAAACTCCCTCTGATGAGGAAGATCATGCGTTATGATCAAAAGACCCAGAACAGCTACGACTAGTTTTCAAGGTCAAGAATGAATTTGCAATCTTAAAAACAAACGTGTATTTAAGTCCACTTTACTGAATACTGAGTCTTATTGGCTGAAATATACACAAATAGAATCACTGACAACATTTGTTCCAAGTTCGACCAACAAAAACGAAGATACTAGCAAAGTGCAAAATCCACTCTTCATTCAAAATCAAAATGTAAGCCGTATAAAGTAACTCTACAGCAATTTGTCTGAAATGTTCTGTCATCGGGAGATAATGAAATACTGAGAGCAAATGCTTTTGTGTTTTTTCATTATAACTTAATCCACACACACACAAGCCTTCAAACATTTTAAATCCTAAAAAGAGCCTGCTAAATGCCTTAGATCTGAGTAACATTAAATCATTCAAAAGGAGTTTCTGTACCAAATGAAGTTGTGCTACATTTAAACGAATGCAAAACAAATGAGCAGACATTCCATCATTAATAAATACATGCATCCATTATCTTGTCTTACATCAGCAAAATGAAAATAAACCCTTTTCCAGCTACTTCAAACACAACTCATTATGTAGGCGTTTTATGGGATAAGTAGCGCTGTAATCTGGAGTAAAATAACACTGCAAGCTGTTAACCATGTTAATAGAATAAGTAACCAGAATGGAAACAGCTAATGGTGCAAAACAATCATATGAAAATACAGAGCATCAGTGGATTACCTGGATTCTTTCATCTCTAATTTGACAATTACAAAAGCATTTCAGAAAAGCTAAAAGACATCAGTATAATTATGATGTAAAAAAAAATAATAATGTGTCACTAATGGTCCACTAGTCATTAACTTATATATGTATATTGGCCCATTTATTGATAACCGGCTGTAATCCTGGCTGTCAGTGTTCAACATATTTAATATTGATATACTAAACAATTTAAAATAAAAGTTACAAAGTGCACAAAAATACAAAAAAAGGGGAAATAAAAAGCCTGAGAAAAAAAAGAAAATCATAAATTAGCTTTCCCATGCTATGATACAATCTTGTAATAGGTAGTGGGACAAAGAGTTGTACTGTTGGTATGTGAAACATCATGTAATCTGTTCTGGTCTAAAAAGTAAAAAATAATAAAAACAGTGTATTTTACAGGTCTGCAATTGCCTAATAATCTCCCGGAAATAAGTGTGTAATTTGGTACTAATTACAGGGAAAACAGAAGCCGTGTTTAATTGCTACACTTCCAATTACTACTTTCTAATTAATAGCTACTGTAGCATGACCTCCAGAGTCTCTAAGTCAGTGCAGAGCAGACCAACTGAACATGCAAACATTTTTAATTTGTGTACAGAAACATGCAATTTAGTATATATGGAGAATAAAGTTCCCAAGAATAGGTGAACAATTTATAAATATTTACTCAAGAGTAATTCTTTCAAATAAAGAAATTAGTACCAAATCACATACAGTAGTTCTATCCAGAAAAAAAATCCTAGGAAATTATTTTGAAATTACAGACTTGTATAAGAAAGTGATACAAAACAAAATAACATACAATCCGAACAAGAAACACATTGACTTAAGCCTTTAAAATGTTCAAATTAAACTCTTGCTTGTGATTCTAAAACTGACAAATCAATTTAATTTAGCTTTGAAACCGCGACATTGTAGCATTAGCTGCCCCAGGAATCTGTGGTCTCCTAGTTAATTCATATTGCTTATATTGTGGCTAATAAGTAACAACAAACTGCGGTACAGAAATGCCAAAGATATGTTTTAGATCACTGAGAAATAGTGACACATATCTCAATTCTTTAATAACCAAATTTAAGTGATCCACATCAAAAACATGTTTGTTTATGGCCAATATACTGTTATTACATTTTCTAATATCAATATTGGCATCAAAACTCATGTATCTGTCTACAGTCGCCACCAATGTTAAGACTTCTATTAATGGGAGCAATTAATTGGGCGTCTTGTTGTTTCCACAGGTATAAAATGTATTCATTGCAACACATAGTGCACCCTCCCACATTTAGTGCTAATTTAACTGGGAGGCGTATATGTACCAAATTAAACAAGCTTGCATCTTAAAAAGAACCTAAAACCTTGCAGGAGCCACCAGGACTTTGTTCCACACAGAGGCACAACAGAATGAAATGCAGGGGAGTGTTTGAAAAACCGGTGAGGGATTTGCCTTTGCTGGTACCGGTCCTAATGACCCAACCGAGTGAAGGATGATTGATTCTGGCGGCTGAGGTTCAGCGAGTGGCCATTTAGCGTTTAGGGTGGGCAGAAATCAGCAAAGTAAGGGTGCTGCAAGGCCTCTTCTGCAGAGATCCTCTGGACAGGATTACATTTTAACAGGTTCTGGGTGAGATCAAAAGGAGACATTTGAATAAGTGAACAGCAATATCAAATTTCTTTCAAGCAAAAACTGTATATTAGCGACAACTGGTAGGTCATTTTAGCTAAAGTTACTGAACTATTTGAACAGTTATAAAAAAATAAAAATAAATATTTCTATTGACCACAGATATAAAAATTTTAGGGCTGTCAATCAATTCAAATATTTAATCGTAATTAATTGCATATTTTTTTATCTGTTCATGTAATGTACCTTAAAAGGGAGATTTGTCAAGTATTTGACACTCTTTTCAACATGGGAGGAGACAAATATGCTTGCTTTATGCAAATGTATGTATATATTTATAATTGAGAATCAATTAACAACACAGAAACAATGACAAATATTGTCCAGAAACCCTCACAGGTACTGCATTTAGCATAAAAATATGCTCAAATCATAACATGGCAAACTCAAACCCAACAGGCAACAACAGCTGTCAGTGTGTCAGTGTGCTGACTTGACTAACTTGCCCCAAACTGCATGTGTTTATCATAAAGTGGGCATGTCTGGAAAGGGGAGACTCTTGGGTGCCCATAGAATACATTTTCATTCACATATCTTGAGGTCAGAGGTCACGGGACCCCTTTGAAAATGGCCATGACAGTTTTTCTTCGCTAAAATGTAGCGTAACTTTGGAGCGTTATTTAACTCCTTCCCAACAAGCTGGTGTGACATGGTTGGTACCAATGGATTCCTTAGGTTTTTCTAGTTTCATGTGATGTCAAAATCTTCTCTAGCTTTAAAACTGAGGCCGCTACTCCTCCGCTACTACCTCCTAAAGATCGGTTACGTTTATGCGTTAAAGAAATTAGTGGCGTTAAAACAAATATGCGTTAACGCATTATTGCGTTAAATTTGACAGCCCTAAAAAATTTGTTTTGATATTTGAATAAAAGGTAGACAAGGTGAAAGTACCTGGAGTAGATCCCGTCCTGTGCTACTTAGTTTGGGAACCACATTCACCAGCGAGGTGGTGGCTGGGTACATGGGATATGGCTGCAGGTAGAAAGAAGCAGTGAGAATAGTTCAGTAACACATGAAGTGTATACTCCATCCGCTGACATAATAAATGGCATTAATAAGTTACCTTGTAATCGGGGAGTTTCGTCATTGTCTGCCACTGTTCTTCAGTCGGTGTACCCAACAATGTACCGAGTGGTTAAAGAAAAACTTTTTGCAACAGAGAGGTGTGTCCAACCTGTTAAAGACTTTTGTAAATGATTCATCACATAGTAGATCAATAGTTCTGTCTGAACACAACCTCTGTGGTCTTAACAGTCCCACATACCAAACTGTATGAGCAGAAGACAAGTTGATTGATACCCACAAATGTTATTAAAAAGATATCTGAAGATTCTTTTCAACTGGTCGTCCACATCGTTCCCGGGGAATAAAGGCCGTCCAGCATTAGCCAGCTCTGAATGGGACATCAAAATTAAACACAATTAATATTTCATATATGGTTTGGCTTAGTTTTAATCTGTCATAAAACAACCTACATAAAACACACTTTTTTATTAATAAAATTGAAGCACAACAGGATAAAAACACTAAAAGTTAAAATAATTTATTTCCGTAGTGGGTCCTGGCCTGCCCCAATATACAAATTGTACATTTTAATCACAAATACTTTATTGTTCCCCGGGGGGGGGGGGGGGGGGGGGGGGGGGGGGGGGAATTGGGACGTTACAGTTATATATAAGCATAAGAAATACAAGAATAATAGAAGTAAAGGAGTATGTCAAATGTAAATTACGTTCATAATGCTACAATATATAACACAATATGTATGCATAAATGATAATAATAAATGAGAAATATAAGAAATATGTACAAATATGTGCATCAAAAACATACAATATATAACCAAATAAATAAAGTACTAAAATACTACATTTAGCTCCACTATCTTTTAATTTGGGCTATGCCTAGTGTTATACTAATATTATTTTTATTCTGCTAGATATGTCTTTAATCCAGCACCCATCCAAATCAGACACTGGATGTGCATATCTTTCTTATTGTTTTTTATTATGCCTAGTATTGTACCTATGCTGTTCTCTAGTATGCTCAAACACCTGTAAATAACCTGGTGCCTGGCTATTTAGGCATTCATAAATATGACTTGTAAGATACTGAACCCTGTAAGCAATGTTTAACCCAAGTGCCCTTTACTTAAATTGAGGATTTATGATTTTTGTACTATTAGTATTAACAGTATCCTACTCACACGAGGCAACAGAACTAAGTTAGAGAGACAAGAATAGAGTAACCTCAATCCTCATTAATATCCTCACTAACAAACAAACCTGCAAATATGCATCCAGCAGACCACATGTCAATTGAGGTAGAATAAAGTTTAGCACCAAATAGCACATCAGGAGGCCGGTACCACAATGTCACCACCTACGAACAAATCACAGAGTAAAGAGGAAGAATTAGACCCAATCACAGCAATTATCACAGCCAAACTGGTGTTAACATAAAACGTTGAGGTATTCAGTGTAATGACCGCTCTCCGGGGCGGCTGTTATTTTGTACTGACACTGATTTCACAAAGAGATGGATGTAGCCGCACTGTCACTGATACTAAATGGTGAACCATCTGGTTTCTGTTACACCTTTTTAACAATTATAATAAACTGCTGCTTTGTCAAGTGTTGAGTGTTTTTAGAGACATTATTCCAGGTTATATGAAAATGTGTTTGGTGAAGTGCACCAACAGGAGTATAAAGAATAAAATTGAATTATAGAAAAGTTGTGTTTCCCAGAGAGAATGTGTGGGCAGTCTGAAGTGCTTCTGTTTCAGCTTGAAAAGTTTAAAAGTTCAATTCAGTACAGATGCTAATGATTTGTCCACCTGCTACAGAACAGAGCCACTACTAACTTTTCATGATGAGTCATTTTTACAGGGAAAAAGTATGTAAAACTTGCAGATCCTCCAACCAGAATAACATAGATGTGCTTTAAGCTAATTATAAGTATTTTTGAAAACGTCACATATTGAGTCACAACCATTTGCGGTGTTCCTTTTTAATTTCAATGTACAAAAAAGTGACGCACAAAGATGATGATAAATTGAGCGTGTTCTAAATATCTTTTTAATTTTTTGTACAACACATCTTAGAGCAACGTGTTTCAAAGCGCCACCCACCTGTGGGGGTTGTGGGAATTTCATTCATCTGGGTGAATGAGTTTAAGGAGTAGAATTTCAAAATAAGCATAGGGAACGCTACATATTTCCTTTGCAAAAACTGCATAAAAAACACTTTATAATACCTTAAAAATTGTGTCACCTAAGAAAAAGTAACTTGACTTGGCCGGCAATAATGCTGATAGATTAAACAAAATCCCTGTACTGTCCTCATAAGAACGTCTGTCACTGTATTTAATTCATGCGGCATGTACTGCATAAAGTATATCCCTGTAGTGTGAAATAGCTGTAGGATCATTCATTTCTTCTTGCTGAAGCAGTGCTAAGAGTCTCAGGGTAATACATCCTCTGAAATGAAATGACCTTTTAAAATGACCTCACTTCAAATTCTCAATGCTTCAAACTCCGTCCCCCTCTAGGTTTTCTGTTTATTACATTTCCAGATCAGTAGTAGTCACCCCTGGGTCAAGTGCCCCCTCATGAGATTGGTGCGCCGGGCCCTGAGGTCAACCAACCAAATCCACTAAACCTATCTGAGACTCGCCTGTCATTTTCTCTGATAGCATCCGCAACAACAAACAAATCAAAACCCCACTTAAACCACATGCCGCTGTGTGTGAGACTCTTTCCCATCATTAATTAATGGCTTAACTTCAGGACCTCAGAGAAACTGAGGCTATTGGCTGTAACAAGAGCATTTTAATAGCATCAAAAGAGGACATTGTAGAAGAGGTCACATGTCTGCCATTGTTGTTGCAGTTTTCTAGATTTTTAGATCTGCCATATTTTGACATTACTTTTTATAGTGAGTAGGGCTGCTCCTCTTAATCGATTAGTTGACTAATTAGTCATTTTGGTCTTGGTCAATTAAGATTTCTTTAGTCAATTAGTAGTTTTTTATGCTTCTCTCATGCTGAATGACTTATTTCCCAGAAACTTATGAGCACATCTCTGGTAAACACCAGATTTAAAGTGGTGCTTTTGTGTGATTTAATCTGTCGATTAAATCAACTAATTTAGTTAGTTAGTCGACAAAATCGTAATCGAGTGTTAGTCGACTAAGAATCTCTTTGGTAGAGGACAGCCCTAATAGTGTGATACATATGAGGTCATGTTGTCCAGCGCTAAAACAAAGCCTGAAAGCTTTCAATTTATTGATCAGATATTGTTCGTTTTAAAACTAACTCTTGTGTGGTTCACCAGACCTAAATAAAGAACTGAGAGATCGTAAATTGGTCTCAACCTTTTTTTTGTCTCATTATCAATTAATTTTTGATTTGGCACTCAAAATACCACACTAAAAAGCTGAGACTGCATCTACTGATTTCTGGTTATAGTATGGTATGTACTACAACTATCTTATAAAGATTATGTCGCCTCCAAAATTCCATACCATCATGCTATTTAGTACGCTGTGAGATTTTTTTTTGTATGAAACCAATAGTACGCCAATTTTACAGTCGGTAATACAACTTCTATGAAAGCCTGGATTAAAGAGCACAAATCTCTTCATATAGTTTTATATGAAGAGATTTAAAAACCCTAAATGGCAGGCAAAATGTTTAGAAATCAGTCTCTGACTTGGTTTCTCTTTAGATATTTGAAAATCAGTACTATTCCATGCAGGTTACACATTTTAAGATGGAAGACGCCAGTTATAATTAGCACCTGCTGTGTTAATGAAGTACAACCTACCTCTGCGGAGTAACACCTCACAGGAATGCCAAAGGCTCGAGCCAACCCAAAGTCAGCCAGCTTCAACTCCCCATTCTATAGACAAGAGACGCAGGTTACCGAATATTCCCTGATGATATCAACACAAACTGCAGCCTCTAAAGTGCATTTAGAAGATTTTGCTTTACATTTCACACATGCTGTTACTGATTTCAAGTTTGCAGTGTGTTCAGTCTTCAAGTCAAAGTCCAAATGCAACCTTAAAACACTCACTCTGTTTATGAGGAGATTCTGCGGCTTCAGATCTCGATGAAGAACGTTTCGACTGTGACAGAAAGCGAGGCCTTTCAACAGCTGGTACATGAATGACTGCATCAGAGAGAGACAACGTTTAGAGATATCTTCAAGCAGTTAATTTCACGACGATCAGAGGCCAAAGATGACATGTCATCTACAAACAAAGCTGTCTATATAAGTATGGCAGGATGTTTCTCACCTTCACAGTTTCAGGATCTAGATCCCCATTGCAGCTGTCAAAATACTTCTTCAAATCCTGCAGTTGATAAAGAGACATTAGCCTTGGAAGAAAGGTACACATTAAAACACACTGTATGTTTGAATCAGCATCAGACTCATATTTATTGCCAGGTGTTAGAGGTATACACTAGGAATTTGCTTTGGTTTTGTTGGTGCAAGTAAGCAGTATAATAACAAAAGAATAAAAAAAAAAATGTTAGAATAAAATAAGAATAAAAAAAAAAATTGAAATTCTACCAATATACAATATACAAAATAAGTTATAAAAAAAATTAAACATGATATAAACAGATAGTGCAGATAGTTTGAGATGATTATCTTACCTGATCACAATATTCAAACACCAAGGTTAACTTCTTGTCACTGTGCAACACATCATGTAGTCTGGAGAAGACAGAAACAGCAACAAGTTGATGGTTGTTGACAGCAGGGTTAAAATGCAAACTGCTCACCATTTTAACTCATCTGACAAACAGTGAAACACCACCTGCAACTCCCACGTTAAGTTAAATTAATATAATACTTAAGTTATATTATAAGTAATGAATTGGTATTCTGGATTGATAACAAATTTATATTTTGAAAAGGATAATTATATTAGTAATTAATTTATATTTCTGTATGACACAGATTAAAAGGTAATAATTATAGTTAGAATAATTATAAATAATAATAATTATAGTTAGACAAATTTAATTAGAGTATATGTATGGCTCAATAAGGAAGCTGGTTAATAATTAATAAGTGATTTATGGAGAAGGGGTGGGATTAAATACATTTATACTTCTTCTCACTCCTTTTAGAATATGTAAATCAAGGCATCAAGTGTTGACAATTTATTTCTCTTATTATTTTCATTGTATTTAAATACTACTTGTTTCTAACTGGCTATTTATATGATC
Source organism: Sebastes umbrosus (assembly GCF_015220745.1). Lineage (NCBI taxonomy): Eukaryota > Metazoa > Chordata > Actinopteri > Perciformes > Sebastidae > Sebastes > Sebastes umbrosus. The sequence goes on along the minus strand of NC_051280.1, from coordinate 14,725,388 downwards.
ATTCTTTTTCTTTCTTTATTTTTTTTGTATTCTACATGTCGAAATACATTTTGAAATGAAATGAAATTCAGCCCACTGACCTGACAATGTTTTTATGCTTTAGTTCCTTCAGAAGGCAGATTTCTCTCAGAGCAGAACTTGGCACCCCCTGTTAGAAATGACACCCAGTGTTGATTAGATTAGCAACCTGCTAGCAAATAGTGAAATGAATATTATGTTATTCTTGAAACATACCTCATCGTCGTCGTCCAACCGGACCCTTTTCAAAGCCACAATTTCGTGGGTTTCTCTGTTTTTAGCCTTGAAAACTGTCCCGTAGGTACCTACGGAGCAGAAAACGTGAAGTTAATCAGTTAACGTGCTGATGATTGGCATAGCAACGGTAGCTAGGTAGCTAGGTAGCTAGCTACCGTTGCTATGCCTTAATATCGTAAAAGGTGGCAGGCAGTAATCTAATCACAGATCACACATGTTAGGGTGAGTAAATCTATACACACAGCTTTGTATATGGTTAACAAGGACATTAGTTAACGTTAATCTTACAATCTAGCTAGCAGCTACATGAATGCTAGGTTAGCAAACCCAGCTAGCTGATATTAACTTTATAAAAAAAGCGTGTGAAACTCACCCTCTCCAATTTTTTCAAGCTTTTCATATTTCTGCATGTTTGGCCGCCAGTGAAGCCAGCCTTGGACAAGCTAGCAAACACCAGTGAGTGATTAAAGCCCCAGATTGGGGTTAGTTAGTTAATAATGTTGTGATGTGCTAGTGTTAGCTTAAAGCTGCTCCTCTGGTCGCTCTGCAGCTGCAGACTCAAGCTCGTCTTGTTGGTCATCTAGAGGACAAAAGATGAAGTGCAACACACCTCGAAAACCAGAGCATAGATTCAAAAGCATTGCTGGATGCAGCAACATCTTAGTAGCAGAAGGAATTGTCTGTTCTTTGAAGGCATTTTATGGCAGACTCACACGTCGTCATTTCCAAAAGCAGAAACTCAGACTCCTAAAACTGACCCACATGCTGTGATCAAAGATAACAGCTGTGACTGAGGAAGATGTGATATCTTAAAGGTCCCATATCATGCTCATTTTCAGGGTCATACTTGAATTTTGTGTTTCTACTAGAACATATTTACATGCTGTAATGTTAAAAAAAAACTTTATTTTCCTCTTACTGTCTGCCTGAATATACCTGTATTTACCCTCTGTCTGAAACGCTCCGTTTTAGTGCATTTCAACGGAATTGCGTAGCTAAGCAACAGTTTGGGTCCATGTTTACTTCCTGTCAGCTGATGTTATTTACATACACTGCAACAGGAAATAAACTGAGACACTTTTAGAATGTTTACATTTAAAACTGTGTAATGGTCTAAATATTGTATATTTGTGACATCACAAATAGACAGAAATCCTGACGGCTTGTTTCAAACCCACAATTTCTAAAAACGAGTTGTGAGTATTTCTCCGCATATTGAGCATTTCGATACTTTCACAGTATTTATAGAGCACTCAAACGTGCTTTATAATATAAACGATATGAAAATTTTACTTTTTACAATATGGGACCTTTACATGTGTTTCCCGTACTTAAATTGATCATTTGTAATCTTATCTCAGACTATAAATGGATTTGGATAGGAAGCTGTCAGGCTAATATATTAGTGCACTTTTCCATTTTTTTTCAATTATTAATTACCTGTATGTTTAATGATGTAAACATTCTTTTAAAGGGATATAAATTTTAGCTTTTCACTTATTCCATTGGGCAAATGAGCTCATAATACAATGATAGTGATGGCTAATATTCACCAGTGTGCCAGACTTTGTGTCAGCTCACATAGGCTACTGTACGGTTTTCACTGATCCCGACAAGAAATGACACTATCCACTCTGCAACTATCGATCATTTTCATTGTTGATTAATTTGTTGATTATGTCCTCGATTAACTGATTAGTTGTTTGGTCTATAAAATGTCAGAAAATTGTGAAAAATGTTGATCAGTGTTTCCCAAAGCCCAAGATGACATCCTTAAATATTTTGTTTTGTCCACAACTCAAAGATATTAAGTTTACTGTCATAGAGGAGGAAAGAAACCAGAAAATATTCACATTTAAGAAGCTGGAATCAAACAATTTTTACCTATTTTCTTAAAATTTCAAAAGCAGATTGGTGCTGTATCTCACGTTATCCAGTTTAGTAATGTTTTTGTGTTGTGTGCTGTTGATACAGGCATTGTCCTAGGAACTATTTTTGCTGGAGGGACTTTATACTTTCTAGCAATGAAATATCCCCTGGAGACCTCATGTCTTTCCTAGTGGCCTTCCAGACTGTTCAGAAGTAAAAGACACAACATGCTCTACAATCATTGCTCTTTCTTACCATTTACAATTAACTGTATCAGTTTCAATGTAGATGTTAACTCCTGTATTCTTTGTGCTCAGGTCATTGGCCAGTATCTCTATCCTTTTTGGATAGGTGAGTAAAAATGATTAAACATGTGTAGAGCATGTGGAAATGTAGTATTATATTATGTGCACATACGGTATGTAAACATCGGAAATATGATTTAGTGAGATATCAATGTGTCAGTCTCTAACTTTTGTTCCAGATGGTGAGAGGATTAAGCTCTGAGGCCTGGGTCTTTGAATACCTAGCGTTGGCGCCTACCATTCCTATGTCTGGAGGCATCCTGTACGATTCTGACAGGAAGAGAGGATTTTACGAACATTTCATTCAGGTTGGAACATCATTCTAATTTGATTCATTTAATAGGTGACAACTAATCAATTAATCATTGCAGATCTACTATCCACAAAGCATATACTGTGTTAAGTTTCTTCAAACCTGTATTTGTGAGAAAACATGGACATTCTGTGTATTATGATCCATGTAAAAAAAAAAAAAGGACAACTACAGTGTACTCATTAAAACAGAGTTTAATCATTTTTTCTACCACAATATAATTGATCATTCTATACATGAAAAGAGAAAACAGTGTTATAGAAATCCCATTTAAATTAGATACAGTACATTAGTGTAGTTCATAGGCTGATCCAGTTGGTCCGCTTATACATTTACATACATTTGAGAGTTTGTCATAAAACTAGACAGCTGGTAGATTTACATGACATGTATTACACAATTTATTTGTTCAGGCAAGCCTTTCCTATGAATTTCATTTGAAAAGAAGTTCCATTACTCAGTGTAAATCTAGAGTAAACAGGTTTTGGTGAGTTCATTTCTGCCCCTCAGCTCTTTGCCTGCGGATCAGATCATTGTAAAGTCCTCCTTTGGTCAGTAGTTCCAAGTGAGTCCCAGCCTTAAAAGATAAGAGGAAGCCGTTAGATATAATTGAAACCTATATGACACACTCAGTACATTGAGATGGAAGCTACCAATATATAAATTACTGAACATGGAATCGAGTTAATTCGCTTCAGTGACTCTTTGAACTTACAATGTACTCCAATAAATTAGCCGAGACACTTAACGGGAGATAAGAGCACCTCCATTTCTCGGAATACTCTGCTACCTCACCTCCACAATGCGCCCATTGCTCATGACACAGATGAGGTCAGCCCCTCGAATGGTGCTCAGCCGGTGGGCGATGATGAGCACCGTGCGACCACTTGTGGCCCTGTCCAGAGCCTCCTGCACCACCCGCTCTGACTCTGCATCCAAGGCGCTGGTGGCTTCATCCAGCACCAGGATGCAGGGGTTCTTGATCAAGGCGCGGGCAATAGCAATGCGCTGCTTCTGGCCACCTGATAACGTCGCACCTCGCTCACCTGGGTTTAGAAAATCTAGAGATTAGCATTTTAAATGGCACACAAATGTTAATATTTGTAAATGCCTAAACGAGAGCACATACCAACCACGGTGTTGTAGCCGTCTGGGAAATCTGTAATGAAGCGGTGAGCGTTGGCTTGCTTGGCTGCGTTGATGACCTCCGCATCTGTGGCCTCAGGCTTCCCAAAGCGGATGTTGTCCATGATAGATGATCCGAACAAAACTGGCTCCTGCATAGATACAGCGAAAACTGGACCGTTACAAAAGTGTATAATTAAAGGAACAGTGTGTAACATTTCGGGGGATCTATTAGCAGAAATATAATATTCATAACTATGTTTTCATTTGTGTACAATCACCTGAAACTAAGAATTGTTGTGTTTTCGTTAGCTTAGAATGAGCCCTTCATATCTACATAGGGAGCGAGTCCTCTTCAGAGTCCACCATGTTTCTACAGAAGCCCAGAACGGACAACCCAAACAATGGCTCTAGTGAGAGCCTTTCGCGTTTTTACGTTACCTGAAGGCCACTGTAGTTCTCTGACAAGCTTGTGAAACTGTGTTAACATGAGCTGCTGTCTGACTTCCGTTGCTCCTAAAGTAGTGTTATTATGGTAAGGATGTCCTCTGAGCGAGGCGAACGGCGTTACCACATTTTGCACTCTACGGCTTACGTTACTGCAGCCTTGAAAAGGGAGGAGTGAGCGGAGGGGTACTCGGTTGCAAAATGCAACCACACCACTAAATGCCGCCAAATCCTACACACTGTACCTTCAAACCGTTTTATTTAACTTATTATGAAAAAAATGGGATGCATTACTAAATCACTAAACAATCTTTACCTGATTGATAAATCCAATGACTTGTCCCCTGAGCCAGGACAGATCAAGCGTTCGAATGTCAAGTCCGTCCACCATGACTACACCGCTGGTCGGGTCATAGAAACGCTCCAGCAGGGACGCCACAGTGGACTTTCCTGCATCGTATAGGATTAATTATTTATAGGCTCACCATTGCATTGTTTACATGTCACACATTTACAATCATTAACAAGTAAATTACCTCCTCCAGATTCTCCAACAATGGCAACAGTTTTACAAGGTGGCAGCGTTAAGTTGAACTTCTTCAAGATCTGCTGGCCAGGTCTCGTTGGATAGCTAAAATAAATAAACCAATAGATAGTATCCTCTGATATTTATGTTCAGTTAATGTCTCGAAATCGATGTCAATTAAGATGAGGTTCCAACCTGAATGAAATGTCCATAAAATCCACTCTTCCTGTCAGAGAATCGTACGGGATGCGTTTTCCTCCAGACATAGGAATGGTAGGCACCAACGCTAGGTATTCAAAGACCCGGGCCCCAGAGCTTAATCCTCTCACCATCTGGAGCAGAAATTAGAGATTGACAGCCTGATTTCTCACTAAATAATATTTCAGATGTTTACATATGTGCACATAATATAATGCTACATTCCCAGATAACACATGCTCTACACATGTTTATCATTTTTACTCACCTGTCCAAAAAGGATAGAGATACTGGCCAATGACCTGAGCACAAAGAATACAGGAGTTAACATCAGCTACATTTAAACTGATACAGTTAATTGTAAATGGTAATAAAGAGCAATGACTGTGGAGCATGTTGTGTCTTTTACCTCTGAACAGTCTGGGAGGCCACCAGGAAAGACATGAGGTCTCCAGGGGACATTTCATTGCTAGAAATTAAAGTCCCTCCAGCAAAAATAGTTCCTAGGACAATGCCTGTATTAACAGCACACAACACAAACACATTACTATACTGGATACAGCACCAATCTGCTCAACATTGTTTTTATCAGTTAGTTAAAATACACTCACAGTTAAGGGTGATGTTTGACAGTCCTTGGAAAACTGCAATTCCAGCACCAAGATTTTCATTCATTTCACATGATTTGTCAACTTCATATGCATAGAACCTGGAGGGGAAAAAAAAGACAAACATATTATCTCTGACACACAGTATACTGTGTCTCTACAAGTGCTACATATCAAAATATACTCTCACTTACTGGAGCTCCCGCTCCTCCATCGCAAAAGCTTTCACTGTCCGCACATTGCCAAGCGCCTCATCTGCCACTCCCGTTGCTTTTGCCACCTTAAATCAAACAGAGTGAAGTTGAGACACAGTTAGAGCTGCAGCGATTAATCGAATAGTTGTCTACTATCAAATTTAAATGTATCAAATTCAGGTGTTTTGATAATCGATTAATCGCTTTGAGTCATTTTTTATATTTTCTGGTTTCTTTCCTCCTCTATGACAGTAAACTGAATATCTTTTCAGTTGTAGACAAAAAAATAACCAGTTAATTGAAGAAATAATCGACAGATTAAACGACAATGAAAATGATTGTTAGTTGCAGAGTGGATAGTGTCATTTCTTGTAGTGATGAGTGAAATCTGTACAGTATGTGAGCTGACACAAAGTCTTGCACACTGGTGAATATTAGCCATCACTATCATTGTATTATGAGCTCATTTGCCTGGGCTGATTGACATTTTTCACCATTTTCTGACATTTTATAGACCAAACAACTAATCGATTAATCGAGAAAATAATCGACAAATTGTACATGCTGTAGGTACAGACACTGAAAATTAATATATACAACATTCTTAAAGTCTTTTCTTCAGATTGCTGGATTGTTTGAAGTGTCGATGACATCTCACAATACGAGCAAAGACACATCTTTCTGTTTGAATGTCAGCCCACAAAATTATGAGAATCAGAGTAGGAGTCAAGAAGAAGTTGGCATCTTGCAACATTTGTGGGCAGAAATGACAACAGATCTATATTGCGTTAAGAGAGGAGGAAGTACTGTAGAGTATGTCTGCCACTTAAGTAAAGAAGGTCTGTTCTGCTCACTCATATCTAGGGCATTTTGAATTATCGCTGTTCTGATATTGCAGCCTCTTGTGATTATGGCAACAAATCTCAAACTGTATACAAGGTTACAGTCCTAACAGAGATTCTGAGCATGAAATGATAATACTACATTCGGTATCACCTGTTCTTGAGCCAAACGGGATAGTTTGCGGAGGAATGAGCCAAAGATAGCCCCCGCTGCCACCAGACAGGGCAGGACAACTACCGTAAGACCTGTGAGTTTAGGGGAGATGATATAGAGAGAGACAAAACATCCAACTGTCTGTGTAATACTCCGCAGACCCTGCAAATATGCAAAAAAAATAAGTATCAGAAGGCTGAAACTGTATAGAATATTGTTATGATTTTACAATGCAAATATAGCACTTAATACCTGAGAGATGACCAATTTAAAGGATGACTTGAACTCCTGAATGTCAGCAGTCAAACGATTCACCAGCTGCCCAGTTTTATGAGCATCAAAGAACGCCACATCTTGCCTGAGACAAAAACAATAACACCGACAATGTTAACAACGCTTGTTGGACTACAAATGTAGTCCAGACATAAGCTCAACACAGGTCCATTAGCATAAACATGACAGCATACTGTCTGGTGATCATCGCTTTTACTGTATCCATTGCATTGTTTTGCTCTAACATTGATGTAGATATGTAGATAAATGTACCTCAATAAGGATGCGAAAAGAGTCTTCCTCATGTCTGCTGCCACTCTCTCCCCCACCTTTGAAAGCAGGATGATGTAGCCACTCGTCAGCAGGCCCTGCACACAAAGGAGGTGATTAATGACCAGAGCGACCAGAAAACACCTGTGACATTTCTAAGTTTTCATGCACATTATTTTTCAGAATGAAAGTAAGTGACAAAACATGCTTAGGGTAGCGTAATAAGCATCATATCTCTTTATGTGATCTGCGAGCCGTGACTGAACGGGAAAGAAAATGTGTTGCCCACAGTTACATGTTATAATATAATCCAATACAACGACAACCGCCTCAAAAGTGACGGTATCGCAGAGTTGAACAACACTTCTCTGACATAGTTTCAATAAAAATACGATAACAAGCTCCATAAAGGTGGCAGTTATCTTGGAGCTGGATTGCATTATATTGTCCAGGTGTTGCTTTTATTGCATCCATCCCCTGGGTTTCTTCTCAGTTAATTAGCAGATAATTAAATGTCCAATTATTATCCCCTATACTACAATTACATATTCTAAAAGACTCCTTGTGGAAATAAAACATCTGACCAGGCAATCATGGTTATATCAGGAGTATATCTCCATTTGAAAGCAGAAAAACAATGGCATAAAATAATGTACAGTACACTAATACTTTATCATTATCAAAAGACGTGTGCTAACATACTTAGTCCATCATAGACCGATTGTACTTGACACTTGTTGCAGCACTGGCATAGTGAGTTGTGCAACTACTTAGGGTGTTGACATACTGTATTTCTATGTGTTACTTACTTGGATACCATACAGTCCAAGTAATTTCAGTGCAGGACCTCTTATCTCATGGACATAATTCCCAGTCTGTTCTCTCAGGTAACGTGCCACTACATTCACCAGATCCCCGAGCATCAAGGGGATTTGAATGTTCAAGAGAGCCGCACCAAAAGCAAGCTGAAAAGAAAAAAACACTCAATTTTAGTTGAGTTTAGAAGCATTGACATTGCATTGTAAGTGATTCCACCTTACCACGACAGCACCAATGAGAGCAAACAGCTGAGGTTTGACAAATTCCCACAGGATACGCCATTTGAACTCAGGCGCAGGGTTTTTAGCTACAACTTCCAGCGGTTCGTTGTTGTTCACATCTGCCTCGCAGTGAGCCACGTGGCAGAATAGTCGTGCAGAGACGGTGAGTACTGCTGGAACCAGGATGAACTTCAGGGCCACTCCAGGGGGTTTGGATGTTCGAGTGGCGGATTGTCGGACAGCTCTTTGAGCGAGGCTCCAAGTACGACTGACGGCATTTCCAGGCTGCTGTGAGGAGCTGTACGCTGGAGATCGTGGAGATGTGTACCACCTGGATATGAAAAACAATATTAATATATCATGAAAGTATTGGAAAGTTAATGTAACAAATGCTGTAGATTTTAAGGCTACAGGGTTTAGATTGGTCTGAATTAGGGCTGCAACTGGCGATTATCATGATCAATTAATCTGATGATTACTTTCTCTTGATTGATCATCATCATCAATGATTACTCATCATTAATTAATTAATTGTTTTTCCATTTTAGGACATTTGGACATTGGAATAGCAACTTGGGCAACGTAAACAGGGAGAATGATTACAGTGTCCAATAACTCTTTCACTATTACATATTAATTCTTGTTTAGTTTCTTAAATTTACAAATAATGTAAAACAGAGAAAAAGCTAATCCTCGCATATGAGAAGCTGGAGCAGGCAGATGTTTTGCCAGGTGTTCTCAGAAACGACTCAAAATATTAGTTGATAAAAATTCACAAAATGTCTCATGTTTTACATTGAATAATAATAATACGTTTATTTATTAGGGGTGTAAGAAAATATCATAAATATCAAATATCGTGATATGATGTTTTGTGATACGGTATCAATTTTTAAATAATAGTTTACATGCAAATATTAATACTTTATTTAATTTGCAAAGAGATGCGCCCTCTCAAAGTAGTGCTATGATGTTGGATGTTACAAAGAGTGTGAATAATGCAAATGCAGATCCTTCTGTTCTGATTGCATAAAAAAAAGTCTTTAAAACAAATTCTCAGATTTTATGCAGGTTTTATGCATATGGTGGTGGTGTGCAATATCGCCTTGCTTACAGTATCGCAACATATTGCAATATATTGAATCGTAACTCCTGTACCATGACACGTATCGCCAGATTCTTGCCAATACACAATCCTAGTATTTATGCAGCACCTTTCAAAACAGTGCTTCACAAGACAATAAACACAAATACATGAATACAAATAAAAAACAATCAAAACAGAACAACATCACAGAACATATCAATAACAGTATAATAGTTTAATAGTAACAAGGTGATGTTTTGTCTTACACTGTGGACTTAAAGAAACATTATACAATTTTAAATGTTGTTTTGTTTTTTTTACAGTTGAACTCATACATGAAAATTGTGGTTTATTAATTTTCTATTTCTGAAGAACTCAAAACCACACATGCACATCCCACTGTGCCTCTTGTCTATAGCTAAACACTAGAGGGAAAACCAGCTATGTCAACATGCTTGTCAGTGTTGTTTAACTAGCATGGCTTGCCTTATATATATACAGTATATATATATATGTATATATATATATATATATGTATATATATATAGCAGCTACAGGTCACCTGGCAGAAGCTACACTAGTCACCGGTCACACTGGTCACATTGCCCTACCGTGAGAGTTTCCAAATGTCTGCTGTTTTATTGCATCGCGGGTGTAACGACAGTGACCGCACCGGAGCAGTGATGCTTGCTCTACAGCAGAGTAACTGAAACATGTCTTGTGTGTGTATTTCAGTGATAACAAGCTCGTTAGGTTCAAATGATCGTTTAAGCTCTACAGTAATCCACAGCAGGCACCCTGCAGGCTGACATGTTGACTTCTTCTTCTTCTTCTTTGGGGTTTATTTGCGGGTTGGCAAACCAGCTTAAAGGTGCATTACCGCCACCTAGTTGTTGCCTGTTGGGTTTGAGTTTGCCAGGTTATGATTTGAGCATATTTGTATGCTAAATGCAGTACCTGTGAGGGTTTCTGGACAATATTTGTCATTGTTTTGTGTTGTTAGTTGTCAGTAATAAATATATACATACATTTGCACAAAAGCAAGCATATGTTTTCCCAATCCCATGTTGATAAGAGTATTAAATACTTGACAAATCTCCTTTAAAGTCCGTGTAAAGCAAAAATAAATATGCATTCTGGGTTTGTCACACCACAGAAAAATGTGTTACTAACCACCCAGACAAATTTTAATGAGGGTGTGGAACAGTAGATTGGCAGGAACAAAATAAATAAATAATAATAATAAAATAATAAAATAAATAAAAATCAAATAAAAAACAATATATTTGTTTAATAATTATTAATAATAATAACAATAATAATTAAATTCTCTCCATTATTCCTGTTGCCCTTAAGTAATTAATTAGAAGATTGTGTACTTTCTTAGCTGTCTTTCCTAGCAGATTCCCCATTATAATATTTCCATCATCTCTTTTTTTTTATTATTATTATTATTTCAAAATGGCAGTATACATAGTAACAGCAGAAAACATAAAAAAAATTAAATACAAAAGAAGCATAGCGAAAAAATAAACAAGGCGCTGTGCCAAACATAAAAGGACAACAGAAATAAAACAAAACCAACATAAAATTAAAAAAAAGAATGTATTACTGTCTTTGTCACTGTAATCATACCAACCAAATATAATATTTCTATAGTACAGTGCAAAATCTGATAAAATGTTAACAAGTATAAAATTATTGACATCTTTCCACAATTCACATGTATATTTACAGGACCAGAATAAATGAGAGCAAGTTTCAGGATGTGATTGGCAGAAGGAACAATTTACATCTATTATGTCACTCTTTAACTTTTGTAAGAAACGTTTCACTGGATAGAATCTATGGATCAATTTAAATGACACCTCTTTTACCTTATTTGTTAGAAGGAACTTTTGCGGTAAGGACCAAACTTTCTTCCAGTCAATATCACTAACACAATTACTCCAATAAAATGTTGCTGCTGGAGTAGAACCCATGCTGTCCTGTAAAGAGCGCTCTTTTAATACATCCATGATAAGAACATGCTTTAAAGTTGACACTGACCCACAATGCATTTCGGCGGCAAACAGATGACTTCATTTTTTATTTTTAATATTGGTTTGTGACCACAATGTGCTTCTTTTTCACAACAGGCAACAAAACAAAATGACTAAATTTTAAGCAATCTGTGCAACATTGTTAAACAGAGACACGACAAAAAATAGGATTTTTTTTTATTTATTTTTTTATTTCAAAATGACATTATCCATAGTAACAGCAGAAAACATTAAAAACATTTACATACAGAAGAAGCATAGCGAAAACATAAACAAAGAGCTGTGCCAAACATAAAAGGACAACAGAAATGAGACAAAACATAAAAAAACACAAAAAATAAATAAATAATAAAAAAAGACCACGCGAGAGTATGACAATAATTTCACTTAAAAACTTTAAAGATATTTGTTTGTTACATTGCGTGCATAGTCCACTGCCATGTTGACACTACAGATGACTTCATTTTTTATTGTTAATATTAGTTTGTGACCACAATGTGCTTCTTAATCTCACAACAGGCAACAACAAAAAAGACGATTTTTTAGCGATGTGTGCAACATTGTTAAACAGAGACACGACAAAGAAAATAGAACATATTTGGGGAAAAACGAGAGAAAACTACAAATTCATACCCGGAAATGACGCAGGGGTGAAAACGGAAGTGACGTTGTGTTGACATTTGTTTGTGAAAGACAAAAACAGTGGACTCACACTGGATGGGGTATATGTATTTATGGAAACCACCAACTAACAGGCAGACTGAAGACCACCGTATCGTGATTTATAAACACAGCTGCGTGTTATAAAACGAGCTCTGGTTCAAGATTGGACTCTAAAGCAAAGACGGAGAGAAGATTTAACATCAGCAGACGGACGGAGAACAAAACAAACCTATTTCACCCGGACTGGACTGCATGAGTGGCTGAATCATTCACAGGCTAACCAGCCACCAAGACAGCAGCTGAGTTATCTTTAAACGATCAAATTCATTAGTTAATCTGCCTAAGATTCGTGTACTTAATTCTTACCTACCACTCAGTGTTGCTATGGTAGCGCACTACTAGAGACTAGCAAGTAAGCAAGCTAGTGTTAGCCGTAGCTAACCTTGTTTGTGCTGCTTGAGCTGCTGAGGAGCTAGCTGCATTATGTAGCTGAGGTTACTGAGGCTGCCTTCGTTTCATACAGTGTTTACACTACAAGTTGCTCGTCAGTTGTTGGGGTGACCTTAAGAATGTTAAAGCACAATGGCCAACTTTGAAGCCTACCAGGAGTATCAGAGGATCGAGGACTTCGAGGAGGACTCTCCACCAGGAGAGGAGGATCTACTGGTCCACGTGCCAGAAGGCCTGAAAGGTAAACAAAGTCCACTAAAGTATGAATTATCTTTATTATAATTGAGCACATTGAGAGTGTTTATACCTAATAAATACGTGGGTAGCCTTAAAAAAACAGATGCAACTGGTTCTTTTGTTAATAGTCTGTTTATTGTCAATACTGTATATACTGCTCCTATTTTTAGACTTCCTTCTATTTAAATGCTTCATATTTTGTTACACTTTGTTTTTTACTGTGTTAGCTGATGCATCTTGTTTTTTTGCGCTATCCCCTTTGCTGCTGTAATAAAGGAATATCTTATCTTATCTTAAAGTGCTAATGCTTTCCATTTATGTTACAGACTCATGGCACCATATCAAGAACCTGGATAACTTCTTCAAAAGGATATCCTTTAAATTACAGTACAGTTAAATAGCAGGTGTCTTGTCATTGCATGTCCCTGGCATCATACCATGCTGACACACAGACTTATTAACATGCTTGTTGTCAGTGTTCATGTTTAGTATCTGTTGAATTTGTTTACCTCTTGACTGCCCCTTTTTACAGTCATACTACTAGGGATGCACCGATACCAATACTGGATCGGATATCGGGCCGATACTGACTCAAATAGGTGGATTGGATATCTGTGACAATCTATTAAATTCAATTCTGTGTTTATATGCTATATAGATTAACATTATATACTGAAATTTTAATTCCTGTGTAAGTTTTGACTAATTTGCTGCTGCATCAAACAGATTCACACTTTAATTATAATTCCTGTTCATTCTCAAGATTTTTTTTACCAAGTTGCTGGTGCACAATTTATTGTTTACAATGCCGTAAATTAATATCTATATATTTCTTTTTTACATTTTGTTTTACAAACATAGGAAAGCAATGTTTAAGTCAAGCCTGTTGTTGTCTTACACATAACAGAATGATCCCAGTCACTTCCACACAGTGAGGCATACAGCTTATTAATTAAACACTGGTATTGGATCGGTACTCAGTATCGGCCGACACCCAAAGCCCAGGTATCGCTATGGGAACTGAAGAAGTTGGAACGGTGCATCCCTAGTTACTACTTGGGTCAAAGGGCAAGGGTAATTTCTAGAGATCCTTGAATTTGATGATATATCTGTGATATCTCATGTTGTCCTGAAGATTGTCTGTGCTTAATCAAGGTATTTTCAACAACTGACCAATTATAAGGCTTTGTTTAATGTTTTCAGATAACGTCTTTTCAAATTTTTCCTTAACCAGTCAGTCCACATCTATCATTTCCATCAAAAGAATGGCTTCGCTTGTATGATGTTATCAGAGTTCTTCGAACTTGTGTAAGTACAAAATACTGATGCCTAGAGTTATCCACATCATGAGACACAGTGACATGCTTTTTAATTAAAAGCATTAGGTAGGGTTTGCAGTTCAAACGAGAACAGTATGTCACTGGTCATTTTTCATGTTGTTGTTATGACAGTTAAGTGTGCCTCAGGCTCCAGCATGAACAAGTTCAGCCAGAAGATTTCAACAGCAGCTGTACTTGGAAGCTCATGTCAAATAATTTCCCCACACTAAACTCTAACATTGGGATTATTTCTTTATTTACTATTAACTTCATTACTATTTTTGTTAGTATCACCATTTTTGGAGCATTTCTCCTGGTATAAATTATTCTGTTAGCCTTAATCACATCACCAGGCCAATGTGTCAGCGCAACATATTGTTGTTTTTTTCTGTTCCTGCCACCTGAAATAAGTTTTTGCTCTTACTAGTAGGCCATCTTTGTTATTGGGTCCTGATCTGGTGTTTGTCTGATTCTGGCCACAGTTGGCTTATTAGTATGGGGCCCCTTAAACCATTAGCTGGAGAAAATCTGTCCACATATCTGCCGAAGATTTGTGTACTTTATTCTTAACTGTCACTCAGTATTTTTCATGTTACTATGGTAGCGTAGGGTTACGCAAGCGTTTTCAACCAGACTAGCAAGTTAGCAGGCAAGTGTTAGCTACAGCTGATGTTAACCTTATTTGAACTGCTTAAGCTGCTGAGGAGCTAGCTACAGAATGTAGCTGAGGTTTCATACAGTGTTTATTACAAGTAGCTCATCAGCTGGGGAGGACATGGGGGGGAAATCTGTCCACATAATGACACCCCAAAACAAACCTCAGTCTGTCAACATATTTAATTTTTAAGGGAACTGCAATTGATCTGTCTTATCTACTTGTACATTAATCACTTCTCAGTAATTGCAGAGTGCATCGTCTGTTGCCTGATGGTTAGAAATGTAATATAGTCACTTATCTCAATGCTGTATACCAATATTAATCTCTTTTGTCATTGGTATTACTTTGGGTTTGCTTGTTTGTTTGTTTTTACTGTCATTAAGTATGATGCCTAATCTCCTTGTTTTTCTTTTTTTCATCTCATCCCAACAGTCAGTTTTTGTTTGTTGTCACGTTCACAACGTTCCTTGTCAACTGCGTGGAGTATGATGTCTTGTTTGCCAATCGAGCGGTCAACCACACCGGGCCTGGCCAGAATCCCTTGGACAGGAACAAGGTCACTCTTCCAGATGCCATCCTCCCTAGTCAACAGTGCACTCAGAGGTAATCCTGTTCAATACAGTAGTACATACATTATTTTGGAGAGCTTTAGAGTAGAAACGTATATTTTTTCCTTTAGGGGGGCAAAATGAGTAGAAAAGTCAAGGTGAATAAATCAAAAAGGCTAAACAGTCGCAATAAATGATGTGCCCGTCTGTCCTCTCATTGCAGCCAGTTTGATTAGATGCTTTGTTCTCAAGCAGACATGGTCTTGGATATTATTAGAGCCCTTTTAGAGACGGGCCTTCAGAGGGATTTAATTTGTCTGGCTTAATACAGTTGTAATCAGACTTTCAGACTTCATTTCTTATTGGATCGTGTCAGATGTAGCTTCAGACTGCAAGATTACAGACATATTCACAAGGAAGGAAAATGGAACAGTAGCATATTTAGCTGAATCCTGTGGATTTCTTGATTAACCACAGAAAATCATGAGAACTTGAATTTGTAATGGTAGGTAATGTCTCTTTAAGCTCTTTTATTAACTAATAGCACTCTAAGTAATGACCTTAGCAGAAACAATCTTTTGTTTCTACTACTTGGTTATTAGCCAACTTGAGTACCCATTGTTTTTTTTTGTTCTTAAACAGTTGTCTCAAAAGAAGCAACTTTAACACACATCCAGATTGAATAATTTGACCCACATGTTAAATTTTTTTATTGTGTATTATCTTTTTGAAGTCATCTGCCAAATTAAAGTTATTCATGTTGGAAAAAGGTCTTAATGCCAGTGTGATAATAGCAGATTACAAGCTAGCGTTAAAGGTTGAATTTGTGAAAAAGGTCCTATCAACAGGCATAAGGTTTAACCAGATTGATTTGATGTTTCATTTGAAGTACATGTGACATCTCTTTCTATGAATGTATTTCTTTCTCAGTTTCGTTGTTTATTTGAACCTGAGATTGGTAGCCTCGAGTTGCCACGTTCCTGTAACTGATGGTTGGTTTCTGGTAGGAAGGTATTTGTGTACCGTGCTAAGACTGGCTTTAGGGAACAGGACAATGTAATTGATAGCTTTGGTGGGGTATAACTGTCCAGCCGAGATACTGACAGATTGGCCGGGCCAGCAAGCTGACAACCACATGACACCTCACTTGCCCCACCAAACCTCATGTTGTCATATTTTTCCAAGATGAAGCCTTGTTTTTTTCTGATGTTTGTAAATAGGCCTTTCATTAATTTCTGACTGTGGCTCTTCAGTCGTTTATAGTCTGTGACGTACAACTGGTCGAAATTCTAATTTGGGAACAGCTTGTTCCACAGTTTGGAACCTCTCTGTCCCCCTCATATACTCAGTAACTTCTCTAATTTCCATTTTGAAGCCAGATGCATGTCCTGAAAACATTCTCATATTTTGTTTATTATTTCTGAAAGTAAACTGTTATAAAATGATTTAAAAGAGCATTAACAACTGCACAGATACTGGCTAATGTTTGTTTATAAGTATGGGTAACCAATACCCAATGTGCTCTGTGTTTTAAAATGTAATACTCGGAAGATTCCTTTATTTTAGAATAGGGCTGCAACTAACAATTATTTTCATTGTTGTTTTAAGCTGCTACTGATTTTGTCAATTAATCGCTTAGTTGTTTGGTCTATAGCAAGTCAGAAAATGGTGAAAAATGTCGATCAGTGTTTCCCAAAGCCTAAGATGACGTCCTCAACTGTCTTGTTTTGTCCGCAACTCAAAGATATTCAGTTTGCTGCCATAGAGGAGTAAATAAAACAGAAAATATTCTCATTTAAGAAGCTGGAATCAGAAAATTGACTTTTTTTTTCTTAAAAAATCACTCAAACCGATTAATCGGTTAGCAAAATAGTTTGAGATTAATTTAAAAGTTGACAACTAATCAATTAATCATTTAATTGTTGCAGCTCTATTTTAAAATGAAGTACGCTTCCTGTCCCACTACCTGTTATCAGGACTTAAGTGTCTGTTTGATACATTATAACATATACTGAGTAAAAACGGCAGATTTTTTCCATCTGTTTATCATGTTAGAAGTTAAGTAAATAATAAAGGGTCAATTTACAGTGTCATAAGAGGAGAGGGGGTGTCATGTGTGCCTCTGAGAACCCACTATAGATGTTGTGTCTGCATCCCAGATTTCAAATGAGCCTCCCCCTTAGACACTTTGTCAGGATATTTATAGACTTGCTATCTTTCCATCCCATTCCAAATATTATGTGACTATTGTGCCTCTTTCTGACATGTTCTGACATGTTTGAACAATGCTCTACGTAGTCACCAATGTCTAAATGACCAAAATCCATAACTCTGACAGATATACAGTATATAGCCAGCCATGTCTGAAAAGGGCATTTGTTTCTATTCAGGATCCAAGAGGACAGCTGGATTATATTCCTTCTCATCATGGCAGCCATCTTCTGGCTCTATCGACTTGTTAAAGTCTTTTGCAATGTCCTGAGCTACTGGGAGATCAGGCAGTTCTACATCAAAGCACTGAAGATCAGGATGGTAAGTGGGAGACCTTATCATTTTAATGCTACAAGGGAAAAGTAATCAATCATGTGACTAATGGCTTATGCTTATAAAACCATGAAGATAACCACACCTAAAATGATGAGTCGTGTTGTCATGCAACATCTCCGTATTATTAGTCGGCTTACGCTGTGCTCCTTGTCCCAGGATGAACTATGCAACTTCACATGGCAGGAAGTCCAGGACCGGCTGATCAGCCTGCAGCGAGAGCAGCAAATGTGCATACACAAGAAAGAGCTGACAGAACTTGACATCTATCACCGCATCCTGCGATTCAAGAACTACATGGTGGCCATGATAAACAAATCGCTGCTGCCAGTGCAGCTGCAGCTCCCCCTGCTGGGCAATGTGGTGTTCCTCACCCAGGGCCTCAAGTACAACTTTGAGCTCATCCTCTTCTGGGGTCCCGGCTCTCTGTTTCAGAATAAGTGGAACCTGCACCCAAAGTACAAGCGGAACGGGAACCGCCTAGAGCTGGCGCAGCAGCTCAGTAGAGTTATCCTGCTGATGGGTTTGGCCAATTTGCTGCTGTGTCCCTTCATCCTGGTGTGGCAGGTGCTGTACGCGTTCTTCAGCTACACCGAGGTGATCCGCAGAGAACCGGGGAGCCTGGGTGCGCGACGCTGGTCCCTGTACGGTCGCTTATACCTGCGACACTTCAACGAGCTGGACCACGAGCTGCATGGACGTTTAGGCCGCGGCTACAAGCCCACTTCCAAATATATGAACTCCTTTACATCACCAGTGCTGACTGTGCTCGCTAAGAACTTTGCCTTCTTCTCAGGCTCAATTCTGGCTGTGCTCATTGCACTGACAGTCTATGATGAGGATGTTCTAACAGTGCAGCACATTCTGACCGCTATCACTGTGCTGGGAGTGGTCATTACGATCGCCAGGTGAGTTTTCAGAGCCAGGTTGTTTTTTTTCTTCCTGGAGCCGTTCCAGGATCGCTATATGTTAGAATGAAGGAAGCTCTCTGTTCTTTGTAATTGTAACTCTTGCTGTTTATATCATAATATACAGACAGCTGTGTACCAAGGTTATAATAGTTTTGAATTTGTTTTTGTTTTGACAAGTCAATTTCATTTTAGTTTTACTTAGTTTTTAGAGTGTGTTTCATGTTGATATATTATAGCTGAAAAATTATAGCTGAAAAACTAAAATTGAAATTAATTTGCATTCATTTTTATTTATTTTTTTTACCCAGGAAATATAATTTCAGTTTAGTTTTATTTATTTTTTTATTAAAGGATATAGTTTATATTTATTTTCAGATTACTAAAAATATTTTTCACTGGTTATTTTTGTTTTAGTTTCAGTTTTAGTTTACTATAATGACCCTACTGTGTACTATGGAAAAATAGATTATGATTTTGAATTGTTTTGATCTGGTTTATTAAATTTTTTTGTAAATATTTAATTTCTTAGAATTTATTTTAGTATTTTATTGGTGTTCAGAAGCTTCTTTCCAGTTGTCGGGGGAAGTAAATTGTAAAGGAAACTGTAGACATCCTGCATATCACTCATTTATGAACGTAGGAAAATTTAAACGGGATCCTTGTCCCCTAATCATTTACAGATTTTCCAGCAAAAAAACAAAATATACTGTACAAAACTGTCCTGTTTTCCTAATTTATACAGTTAAATAATGTGCATATTTTGTACCTGTCCTGCACCAGGTCCTTCATCCCAGATGAGCATATGGTGTGGTGTCCAGAACAGCTGCTGCAGTGCATGCTGGCACACATTCACTACATGCCAGACCACTGGAGGGGCCATGCTAACAAGGGCGAGACCCGTGACGAGGTGGCGCAGCTGTTCCAGTACAAAGCGGTGAGGAACGGAGAAACTCAATGGACAGGAACACATTTGTCACCGTCTAAACTAAAGTTGCGGATGAGATTTTGTTGTGATTGATGACGTTTGATAAGACTTTGTCTGGATACAGTCTAATAGTATAATCACTGGATTTATTAATGCATTTTTGGGAACGCTGACATATATTTGACTGTGTAGAATAGGAGCACATTTAAGATTGGACTTTGTACAATCAGTTTTTTCTCTGTCCAAACCAGGTGTTCATCTTGGAGGAGTTGCTCAGTCCTATTGTCACACCCTTCATTCTCATCTTCCACCTGAGGAATAAGTCTCTAGAGATCATTGACTTCTTCAGGAACTTCACTGTGGATGTGGTTGGAGTCGGAGACATCTGCTCCTTTGCGCAGATGGACATCAGACGCCATGGAAACCCAACAGTAAGATGTGGTCCTTCTCTTACATAGGATTCAAGCCTGTCAGCCCATTAGCTTTTCTCAAACTGGAGACTCTTAAGAGCAAAGTGAATACTTAATTTGATGTTGCTTGAATTGACATATATCTGTAAATGTGTTTGCAGTGGATGTCAGAGGGCCAGACGGAGGCCTCCATATACCAACAAGCTGAAAATGGCAAGACAGAGTTGTCTCTTATGCATTTCACCATTAAAAACCCACGCTGGCAGCCGCCTCAGGAGAGCTCAGTGTTTATCAGCCATCTAAAGGAAAAGGTGCACCACGATGCACAGAGTGGCCCCTCCACCCAGCTGCTGCTGTCTGAGGCTCCTCTCTGCACCTCGCTGCAGTCCAACGAGTCAGGCACTGGGGTAAGATCACACAAATAACATGTACCCCACATGAACTAGTCATGTTGACCACATTGCAACGTAAATGTTAATAAATATTCATTGCCACGACTTAAATTAACCACAAATTAAATAATTCCAGAATAGATTTCTCTGCATAAACTATTGATCCATAAACTACTAGCTATTTTCTCTGTTGCAATGTAATCGTATTTACTTAGTGGCTCTGTATTGACCTTTTGTTGTTGTTTCCAGCCTGATAATCTGCTGGCCAGCGTCCTGGCTCACCCCATTCTAACTGCGTCTGGACTACAAGGGCGAGACCATCGCTTCATCCCACCGAGCACCGCTGCGTCCGCCGCCGCCAGCGTCCTGGCCTCTTTGTCCACCTCCCAGCTCGGACATACCAGCCGCTCACATGGCCTCATGCACTCATCCGTCCACCCTGAGAGCACCATGTACCGCAGCGATCGCACCTTCATTGACAGGTACTTATCACACGTTGCATTTTTCTACTATGTTATTTACATAATGTAGCTAGAATAGTGTTTGGACGAAATAAATAAATAAATAAATGTATGTTATCTGCTTTGGTTGTTTCTTTCTTAGTATGTCTAATGGTGACTCTCGCATCCGGAGCAATACACTGCACTCAGAGTTTGCCTCAGCAGAGATGAGTCTCCATGCCATCTACATGCATGAGGTAATGTCCTGCCTCCAGGCACTGCAGTTTACATGAATATATGAATCCTCCTTTTCTCTGTTGTGTGCCTGGAGTGCAGGTGTTGTGTATTTGATACTGGAGTAACAGTTTTCAGTATCCCTTGTAGACCACTAGTCTAGTTCTCTGTTCTACTGTACATTGACAACTGCTCATCTCTCCAGCTCCACCAGCAGACCTCTCACCCACAGAGAAGTTCGGGGCAGTGGCAAAACCCAGTGCCAATGAGAGATCTGCACACAAACCCTGGTAAATTAAAATCTTGTTTTTGAAAAACCTCGCAGAAATATTTGGTTAAAAAGCAAGTGACATGTTCCTGACAGTGTGCTGTTCTGTTTGTTAAGTTTGAGAGAGGATTTTAGACCCACATTTTCTAATTCTTTTGGACATAAACATTGAATCTAATGACCCTGTGTAATGGAAGAAAGATTGCTTGTAGTGCTGAAATCACGGTCATGACCCGAATCTGCAGCACTTAATTACACACTCCAGTCAGAACAACAACTGCAAATTGAGAGCAGAGTCCTAAAGGACTTTAGATTAAGTCAGAATAGATTTTAGAAGCAAATATGTCTGCTTTAATATTTGTAAATGTAAAAAACTGTCCGTACACCGTAGCTCCCTTAAGTGCCATTTATTAGCACATCCTCAAGTAGTGATGTTTTGAGCAGATGCCCTTCTTCAGACTCACTTGAGGATGTGCTAATAAATTGCACTTAAGGAAGCTACAGTGTGCCGAGCTTTTTTTTTTTTTTACTTTTTCATTGCTGTCTTCTATTTGTCCAGCAACTGCCTACTACGATTTTTGATACGCGACCACTTTACATTGTCTGCTTCAATATTTGTCAAACTTTCGTTATACTACATGGTAATACAGTACAGAAACCAAACCTGCACTAACAACGGTAACATAACTGAAAATATGAAGCTCATTGTGAGTTATTATAAGTCTCAAGTGTCTACAAGTTGATTGTTTTAACTATAGTAGAATGAATGGAGACCAATGGCTTTGCCAATTTTATACACTGATTTATACACTGTTATGGAGCAGTATGTTAATTTGCCAGGTGACCGGCCTTTAAAAGCTTTAACATTACAAAAAAATGTTCTCGGTGAAACACTGATCATTAAAGGTCGGGTTGGTAATGCTGAGAAACCAGTAAGATTACAGTAGATTTTAAAAAAAAAGATCCAACCGAAACTGCCAGCCCAGTGTGGCCAACTCTTTCCCAATGAAAGTAGCCAGCAGCACTAGTTCCAAAAGTCCCTAAAGCTGCCTTCACATGATAAGAGATTTGCTTTTCACTCACCGCAAGTTAGGGCGCAGAGCCTTCCAGTGGCAGCAGGTAAAATATCTCCCCAAAAAAAGAGTGCAAGGAACGCCATTCACTGTTTCTAGGCAACAACAACAACAGTTGCAGCTGTTCTCATTGACCCCTCAACCGAAGTCAAAGTTGAAATAATATGAACTTTGAGCGCAGCGCTCGGGGGCGATTTCGAGCGGTGTGCCACGCCAAGGGTAGCACTTCTGCCTAGTCGGGCGGCGCCGCTCTCCCCATAATAAAACAAGTGCACAGCCAGCGCAGAGCGATTTTATAGCTGATCATGCAGCTTAAATTGAGAGAGAAAATCGCCAAGTCAGCAACACCACAGACAGTCCCTCCCCTCAGGCCTCCCTCCAAAGCCACTCCCCCAAAATTATCATTATGAACGTAAACAACGAACACGGCTATTGTTAGTGCTCATAGCTGTCAAGCCGGCGGCTTGTGGAAGACTCCGGTAATGCGTAATTAGTGCACGGGCAGAGTGCACACAGGTAGACAGACAGGCAGGTAGCCCGTCCAATCGTTTAATTCGGGTCTCATAAAATGATTGGACAGGCTTATTACAGTCCTGCGACAGCCACAGATACCGTCAGAGCATTTGATTTATTGATTGCTGATGGGATGTAAAGAGAATTTCAACTGATATAACCAAAAAATGTATTTGAACAACACTACCAACCCTACTTTAAATCAGGTGGGACTAGATTGAAATGTTTCAATAACCTCCCTTGTATTAACTAGACTATGCCTAAGAGAGCCTCTGACTTTGTATCAACACTCCTTTCAGGTATCCAGGCACACAGTGGCCATGGTACCAGCATTTCCATGCCCACCGCTGTCCACCTCGGTGGCTGGCAAGAGGAGGAGGAGGAGGAGGAACAGGAGAATGAAGATGATCAGGAGATTAACAGTGGATCTACTCCAAAACAGGGCACTGGGAGTAGTTGTTGAAGTGCCTTATGTCATAAGGTATATAATCTCTTTTAACCTCTGTAATATGACACATGTCTACGATCTATGCTTTGTGGTTCTGTATCCTGTGTGTTCGTCGAACCTAACAACAATGGCCTTTTATCCTACAAGGGATACATCGCCATGATAATTTCTCCTCTCTCTCTCTTTTTTTTTTATAGTGTTTACATTTTACTTTCTTCTATGAACATTGTGGCCTTAGATGATCTTCATGGAGAATTTAGCATGGACCTTTAAAAACATTATTCGTTGTAGGAGGGGCTCATTGAATAACCACTGTCTCTGCACCTCCGCGCCTCATCCTGTCACACCAGGCAGACTATGGCATCAGGGAAACCATACGTCTTCCGTCCGATCCGTCTTGATTTTGTCATAAACTTGTACATACGAGCTGTGTTTTAAAGTGACAGAGAGACAATAGAGTGTATTCATAGGATCACTGTGTGAATAGGAGTGCAAAAGGCTCATCGCGACTTCTGCTGAGCCGGCGTGTGTGCACACTTCCAAGTATTTGTGCATCACAAAGATTTACAGCGTGAGTCTAAATGAGGTTTCTCACAGAGGGGATGGTCTGTGCTGCAAAGACTGCAAACCGTATTGTAGCTGCCTGAACAATTTTGATCACCTCAAATTCATTATTTCAAGTTGTGCTGTTTGACCCTGGTGATTTTGTAAATACACTTTTACGTCTTACTTATCCTTTAAAAAGTCCACATTTTTACTACCAGAGCTAATCCTTGAAAAAAAGATACCAAGTATTGATTTAATGAAGAGCTGACTTGTACAGGAGCTGTACTACTAAAACACAAGGTGTAGCTGGCAAAACATGTCTTTAAACCAGACATACACATGTGTTGATGCTGCTGACCGTGTTCAGTGGTCCTAAAGATTTTTGTTCAGTATTAATATGTCCACCACTCATGTATCAGGACACTATTCCTCAAAAACAAGACTGAAAGCGTGGGCCCAAAATACACTTGGCGTCAAAATCCCAATGCAGATATAAGATGTCTTTTTAAGTCGATTTAAGCTAGACACAAAGTCAGCTTTATGCCTTAACAACTATATAAAAACATGCATTTAAATAGATTTTACCTCAGTGGTGGTGAAGAAAAACTCCAATCAATACCTCTGCAGTGTAAATACTCTTGTATAAATATATATATATACAGTACATATGAGGTTCATTGCCGTGAGCAGGAGCATCTTTTAACTGCATTTTGATTTTAATGGCAGGCGTAAATGGAATCTGTTCTTATTCCTTGTCTAGCAGATGTTTTAAGTCAAGCATTGATATCCCAGAAATCATGGGTAGGAATCATTTTTTTTAGAACAAAACAGGGTGGTATTGCTTTTTACAAATCTTTGTTGTGCACATTAGCATTTTGTTTGCGCCCTTTTTCCAAAACGCTGACATATAAAAAAGTGGAACTTCATCATAAGGGCTGATTTCAGAGTGCGTGTGTGCGCTGTTGCTTCTGCAGCTTTAGATTTGATGATTTTAAAGACAGCAGTTCCTCTCAGTGTTGGCTTTGTACTTTCAAAGTAAGAGCATGAGAAGAAAAGAAAGCCTTTCCACAGTCTGCATCATCTGTTAGCTTTAGGTTTATTTATTACCTGTTGCTCATCACATATTTAACTGCTATATATGTGTATTATTTATTTTAAGAAAAGATTGTTTTGTGAAATAATTTGATTTCACAATATCATGTTAATTAAAGAAATGGCATGTGCCCCCACTAAAATGAGCAAAAAAAAAAACATTTTGATTTTGAAATTCTGATAAAAAGGTTTTATTAATGCAAAGATAACATGGCCCGCTGCATGATTTTGAATGTGATTTACACTAAAAAATAAACTAGGACTAAATCTGCTTGTCGATGCAGTGCACAAAAATATCTTTCTACACATTTTTTTTATTATTGTATTCTTCATCATCGATCACAGTAATTTAGATGTCATCCTCCTAGGGCTGACCCGAATGCTTCGAGGCTTTGAAGCTTTGACCGTTGCCATGGTAATCAACCTCCAAATCAGTATTTTGAATGCTTCATTTAAAAAAAAGAAATATATAAGTATGTAATAATAATCCTAAAAATCCTAAAAAATAGTCCAGTAGTGCGGCAGTGGCACTGTCCCAGGCACTGAAACTGGGAAGATGGAGATAAACAGACAGAAGAACATGGCAGCTTGCTTCAAAGCCCAGAAAGTGGTATTCGGGACAGCCCTACATCCTCCACAATTGCAAGACTTCAGAGGGTACAAATGTGTCTCTGCCCTCCCGCGTGTTTAGAAACTATTACACTTTCTTTGTGAGTGTGTCTGTGGAAGGAATGCTTTTTGACACCTGTGTAATTATGCTAACATGAACTCCGATTTTGCACTGACAGAAAATAAACATTTGTTTTAATGTGTATGTACAGTACTTGCATCAGTTACATTTAAGGGCAGGTCTCAAAAAGGGACACAGAGTCAGTCTCCATCCGGAATGACCTCTTCTCGTTGTTTGTATATAAGCAAAGCATCGGCACGCGTTGTGTTGTATCGTCGTCCACAGCAGACCCACAACCATAAGGTCGTTCTTACCTCTGGTCAGTAAAAGTTTCGCCCTGTAGAGGACGATGTGTGTCTCTCACGCTGTTAAATATGCTTACATGGGTATTGTGGGTTCATGTTATAGAGACACTGGAGCTCAGCTTTGTGCACAGAGTTGATTTCTGTTCTCCACATTTACACCTCACTGTTGTGTTTGTCATTTTATTTAAAGCAGTGCCTTAGTATTAAGGATTAGTAATTGCTCTTTATAGAAGCCATTTCATGTAAACCATTGGATTTATGTTCACAGATTTAACAGCACATACTATGTACAGTATTTTATTTTGGCAAGTCATTGTGTATAGCATCAAGTATGTAGTGAATGTGGCTTGTAAGATGAGTTGTGAACTGATCCTGTGTCAGTCTGTTGCATCCGACAGCACACTTCTTCTTATCATGGTGTCTGAATTTGCACTGTCCTCAATATCCTAAAGAAGCAGGAGTGTGCCTTGTAATCGCTGGTATCATCACGGCCAACCCTCTCATCTTACTGTGGTTTCTTATCCACTAATACACCAGTCGAACAATCACAGTGACTGGAACAAGGTGCTAAGTTTTCATCCTGAAATGTTGAATATGTTTTAAGACATGTTTTTTTTTTTGTTTTTTTTTTGTTATAGGTTTGTCTGTTTGTTTTTGTTTCTGTAAATTAAGAAACACTAGCTGAAAAATGAAACATGCCAAAAGAACTTGTTTTCGGCACAGCTTTACAAAACGTGTGTGTTGTTGGTTTTTTTTTTGTGAGTGAGTAGAGAGGCAAATCCTATTTTGAGTGTATTTGATCATGTCATGTGTGGTTGATTATGCAATGTTTATTTGAAATAAAAATATATTTAAATTTTAATTTAATTTGTTTTATATTGCAATTGCTAGTTTGCATTGGGAGCTTGTGGGATTACAGCGTGAAACATTTTCTCTACAAGTCGTGGACATATCTGACACAGATTGGTACTGCCTTTTATATATCAACTTGGATTTCTGGTGTTTATTTAGCGTGGCTCAATGATGAAGTAGAGCCTGATAAACTAAGTCTGAGATGTCCTAATATGGTCACCGTACAGAGATAGAGATGGAGACAGACAAACCTCTGTACAGTGACCAAATAAACCGAAAGTGTGGGAATTAAAACTGTCTGACTTTGGCGACTCCTAGAGGTGGTATCGAAAAAGACACTATGGTAGACAGCATTGCAAGGTGTAACATGGACAACGTAATAACAGACAAAACAAACAATGATGGAAATAATTAACCAACAAAATAATGATGTACCTACTGATAGAGAATAATATATTTCATATTATTCCATATTTCTGATATAATCTGATTTATCGTCTTTGTCTTTATGTGTTGAACTCTTATTTCCTTCTTTAGGGAGCAATAAGAGCTCACTAGCGCAGGAATACTTAATCCTTTAGACTTTATTTACACAGACTTTATTGCTGATCTATTCAGGACACACTGTTCTGTGTGTCTCCTTTGCTCTCTTCCACTCCCTCCTGTTCAGCCACTCACTATCAGATACTATAACCAGCTGATTCCTCTCCTGTGCAGACCAGATAAACACTCTTGGCTCCGTTGAAATCCTGTAGTCTAATCCTTAAATGAATGATTGGTTACATATTTTTGTTTCATGGTATTCTGTGCTGGCATCATATTGCCCTTTGTACCCCTGTTGTCATATACTGGTACTCTGTCAATACTGTAAATTATATCCACATTGTAAATAAACACCACATGCCTCTATTTTGAGACACAGTATTTTGTTTCATCTGTTTTTTTTTTCTATATCCAATTTGGTTGTTATTATTGTTCAAGTCCCCATAGCACATTTTAGGGACATAAACGCCATCTGCTGTTCATTCTTGGCTATCTGTCCTTGGTGCAACTGACATTTGTCTCGCTTGTCGTCTGCTTATGTAAATGTTCTTTTCAATGTGTTTCAGCTGTGAACATGATACAACCGTGACCTTATCCTTGAAATGGCTAAGAGGTCAGGTGGAAGGCCGTGTAGGTCACATATTGGAGAGTACACATTACAACCATTCTATGGAAATTGTCTCATCACAAAGACATTTTTTAACTTGGGAGTTTATTTAACTCTATAGTTGCTAGGTGCTATGTGCCTGTCTGCTGCCCTCTGCTGTATTGTGCTCCAGGTGGGTGACTACTGGCCGAGAGTGACTTTTGGACGACTACCAAAGGTTGTGGAAATAACATCCGTGATATCATTTGATGCTATTAACTGGTTGGGCGTCAAAAATGTAGACCCACAGAAAGAGCAAAGATTGAGGAGAAAAACAATTGGAGGTAGGTCAAAAAAAACGTTTTCCCATATATTACACATTGTTGATCTAAAATGTTTGGATGGATGTGGGACAGACAGAGACAAATGAGTTATCCTCTGATTTGTTGTCATTTTTTCTTTTTCTCTGTATACTTTCAGGAGCATGGAAACCAAACACAGTAGCCAGAACAGGATGACGCCGAGGCGAGCAGCAACAGTGGATTACTGTCTGCTAGAGTTTCGGGGAGTTTAAATCAGGGTCCAGGCGACCTGCTGCTGTCAGTCACTGGCACTGGGGGAAAGCCCACTCTGGAAGAACCAAGAAAATACCACAGAGGCCAAAGAATAGGGGAAGAAAGGGGTACGACTTGCTACCCCCTTGTTTCTACATAAGCATTAAATATAAGAAATATAATCATGTCTGTAAATCTGTGATAAAGTAGAGCATAATAGAAATAAATGCCCTGCTATCTAATGAATGCTATGTCATGCTGAATGGTTGCTGTGTGTTTTAATCACCGTGAAGATGACACATTACCGTATTTTAGGCTTTTGTACAATATGAAGTCATGACTTAATTATGGGTCTGACCAGCTGGTAATGCAGCTGTCAACATGGTGGCGGTGGAAAACAATGTGTCACAAGCTACAGGGCAAGTTCAATCACATTCAATAGAAATGTATACATACAGTACATATGGACAAGAGGAAGCTTCTAGTCTTACTCAGAAGATACTGTCCATAAGAAAGGGAAGGTTACTCAGAAAATGGACAGAATGACACTGAAGAAATAGCGAGCAGAAAGACACAAGGGTCAGCAGGCTATGATCAAATAATGCGTTCAGTACACCGATCAAAACGGTGTTAGTGCAGCTGAAAAAGTAGAAGTATAGGGAAGCAGTTCAACCTCACATGTGGAAAAGCATGACAAGTTCAAATGCTTAAGGTAGTTTGACATTCAGCTATTTCAGATTCAATTTGGCTCATCCCCATGCTCAGCTCAGACGAGCCAAAAGATCATTAGATACAGATGGAGAGGTGGCAAGAGATTGATTTGCAGGTCACCAATTTGCACATACAAGAAAGGTTAAAAAGTGTTCTAATTTTAGTTTTAATTTTTTTTGTTTTTTTTCTCAAAGTGAATCTGAGGTCATCAAAAGTCCTGTACTAGACAATTTTCTGGCATTTCTGGCTGCCTGTGGATCTACAATCTGACTCCAAAGTAACTCCTGTCGAGTGACTCACCACTGGTTTTAATGACCTTAACTACCCTAAATGGAAGTCTGAAGGGCATACATAATTTGCATTAAAATGTGATCTTTCCTTCTTCAAAGATGGGGCCACTATGATAAACTCTAAAAACATTTATTTTAGGCTTTTTTTTAAGTACTTGGGAGGATATGGTTGGTATTTTGCAGGCTAATCGCAGCTTTATAGACTCAGCACTTACTTCTTTAAAAAATAGTTTAATTTACAGCATAGCAGTGGTGGAAGAAGTACTCAGATCTTCTACTTAAGTAAAAGTAGCAATACCACTGTGTAGAAATGCTCCGTTACAAATAAAACTCATGCATTCAAACTTTACTTTAATGTTTAATGTTTTAAGTAAAAGTACAAAAGTATAAGCATCAAAATATACTTAAAGTACCAAAAGTAAAAGTACTCATTATGCAGAATGGCCCATTTCAGAATAATGTATATTATATATAAATACATCAAAAGTATTGATGTATTTATGTGTAAGCATCACTTTAATGTTGCAGCTGGTACAGGTGGGGCTAATTTGAACAAATTTACATACTCCCATGTTGCTTAATCTATAATAACACATCATAATCCACATGCTAATTATATTTTGTATTAATAATCTGAATCTGCAAAGTAACTAGTAAAGCTGTCAAATACATGGTGTGGAGTAGAGGGATAAAGTAACAGACAAATGGAAATACTCAAGTAAAGTTAAAGTATTTAAGTACAGTACTTGAGTAAATGTAGTTACTTTATATTTGTTTTAATTTTGTAAATATATATCCTTTTAAACTATGTTTAGCTATTTATTATTATTATTATTATTATTATTTTATACACTGACTTATGTTCAATTTCAGGGAAGGTTCTGTGTTGTATGTACAATGTGTTAAATGTATAAAATCAATAAATATAGGCCTATGTTGTTTTTGTTTTTTTTCTTTAAATGTAATTACTTTCCACTACTGCAGCACAGTATCATATTTTATACATTCATCATGTCTTTTGTTGGTAAAATCTTAATTTGCAAAGTAACTCCAGCTGTCAGGTAAATGTAGTGGAGTAAGAGTATAACGTAACATGAAATTAAAATACTTAAGCAAAGTAAAAAGTACCTCAAAATTGTACTTAAGGCTGCAGTGGGTAGAAATGGAGCAAATATGATTAAAACAAGTTATTTTTATAACTTTATAACTATATCCTGACAGTAGTGCATGAGACAGGTAATCTGAAAAAAACAAACATGTGCCTCTGTGTCCTCTGGTGCTCCTAATGGCATCTGCAAGATTTCACAGACCGGAGAAAAAACAACCAATCAGAGCCGAGCTGGAGCCTTGCCATCTATGAGCAACTGTCAATCACTCACGAACTCTGATCAAACTAGGTAGCGTTGATCAAATATGAATCAATATTTGTATGTATTTTACTCGCTCCATTGGCTTCCAGTTCGCTTTAGAATCGATTTTAAGCTCTTGATGTTTGTTTTTAAAGCCATTAACGGCCTCGCCCCACCTTATTTGTCCGAGATTTTAACTCTCCGCGGGCATAACAGGGCTTTGCGGTCATCGGGTCAACATTCTTTAGAAGTCCCAAGGTCGAGGTATAAGCTGTAGGGTGATCGTGCTTTTGCTGTCGCTGCTCCTAAACTATGGAACAAGTTACCCCCTGATATACGCACTGTTACTGACTTAGTACTTTTTAACTCTAAGCTCCAGACTTTATTTAGATTGGCTTTTAATACCTAGTAGCGCTGTGACATTTTTCCTGTGCTTTTTATGATTTTATGATACGTTATGTTTTTATTCCTGTTATTTCTTGATGTTAATGTAAAGCACTTTGGGTACCTTTTGGTTATTGTAAAGGGCTATACAAATAAATGTTAATTGAATATTCTGTTACTGTAATGCCTATTTCTCACCTCAAATGTTTGCAAAAAACATCTTGTAGTGTACTGTTTAGCTGTAAAATGAGAAAGTTTAGGAACGCTCAATAGGAACGCTCTCTCTCTGAAATGACCTTTGACACTTGAATTACAATATGCTGAAAGGTTGTTATGGAATTTTTGCCCAATGATGCCAAAAATATACCGCCTAATGCAGGTTTAAGTTGCCTACTTAAGTAAATGTACTTAGTTACTCCCCCCCCCCTGCTGAGAGCCTCCACTCTGAAGGTGTGACCCATTTTGGTAGTAAATATTCAGTGTTATGAGTTTGTTTTAAAGACCTAGTAGTGTGCAGCCTGCAGCAGTGTGCAGCCCAGCAGAGGCCAGGATCAGTCTGCTCTCCACAGACCAGCTCCTATCTCCTACAGCACTAAATGACAAGTCTATTTTGGAAAAGAAGGCTGCACCAAAATAGGCACGTCAGCTATTTGGCATCATGAGGTACCAGAGAAGAAAGAAAAAATAAGTCTAGTCAACCGCCCACCGCAGGAGGAGACTGGGGGGGTATTCCACCATACGGGATTTACAACCATTTCACGGATATCTGAGCACAAAAAGAAGACATTTTGGTGTGTAGGCTATCATCCGGAAACCTTGACGGCCAGCTGACGTTTTTAGCCTCCACATGATCCGTTTACCTGAGTGGACTCAAGGTGATTAAGTAATGTAACTGTAATTTACAACCGTGTGTGCTCCAGTTTTTCTCAGTTTTACAAGCCACTAAATATATTATTTATATTATAAATATCTTATTTTAGTTTAGTGTTGTAGACACTGTGAGAAATGGAAGTATGTTTCTTAAGTGGTGAGCTTTATCAAACAGCTGATATCCCTTTCGCTGCCTACAAATGGCAATGGACAAGAGACAGAGTCTGACAGCTGAGGTTATTTTTGGGACAGGCCAGTTTCAAGCGACAGAGGTGACAAAGCTGGCACAAATGTCACTCTTTGAAAGGCACAGATCTGCTCTATTTGACCTTGTTACAGGGCTTTTGTTGTTGTGTTGTCAAATTATACATTTCTATTGAATATAGGCTGCATGACATGAAGTTATGTCGTTGTATTGATGAATGTGTAGCAGGGCCAGGCCAAAGGGGGTATGTTCACTGACACTTACTGTAACTGCCTGCCATAAATATGCCTATCTGGACTGGGGATTTATGTCTATTTTCATTGCATAACATATTTATAGAGCAACACTCAACAAACTGTCACATATCCCAATGGTTTGGGTGCATTTGACAGGGTTGGCTTTGTAATTTAATGTGTGGCCAGAGAGTAATATAAAATATCTGACACAACCTTTTATGAGCTTACAAAATATGTAGCACCAATTTGTTACAGTTCAGCAGAAATTGTATTTGTTTTTCCTAAACCATTATCATTATATTTATATGATTTTGGTGCAGTTGGTGCAGTTTGGTAGCTAATATCAAACTACTAATACTACTACTACCTGCTGTTTTACAAGCTGTGAAAATCATTACAGGGACTTAAATTAATGTGACACATCCAGGCCTGCAATTAATGATTATTTTCATTGTCGACTAATCTGTTGATTATTTTCACGATTAATCGATTAGTTGTTTGGTCTATAAAATGGCAGAAAATGGCGAAAAATGTCAATCAGTGTTTCCCAAAGCCCGAGATGACGTACTCAAATGTCTTGTTTTGTCCACAACTCAAAGATGTTCAGTTAACTGTCATAGAGGAGTAAAGAAACAGCAAAATATTCACATTTGAGAAGCAGGAATCAGAGAATTTTGACTTTTTTTTTCTTAAAAAATTGCTAAAACCGATTAAAAGATTTTCCAAAAATGTTGGCGATTAATGTAATAGTTGACAACTAATCGATTAATCGTTGCAGCTCTAGACACATCCTGTTCGATGTTGCATGCTACTTCTTGTAAGCCCCTGCCTGGGACTGTATTGTAATATTCAGCTTTTCTTTGATTTAAAGGAACAAACAATGGATCAAAACTTGTTCGGAGGAGTCCCGAGGTTTCTCACCCGCCCGAAAGCGTTCTCAGTGTGTGCGGGCAAGGATGCCACACTGAGCTGCACTATTGTGGGCTGCCCGACCCCACTGATCACCTGGGAAAAGGAGAAGCTGAAGCTGACATCCGGGGGACGCTTCAAGACCGTGGAGGATGGAGATGTGTACCGCCTGACCATCTATGACTTAACACTGGAGGACAGTGGCCAGTTCATGTGCCGAGCCAAAAACAGCGTTGGGGAAGCGTATGCTGCTGTGGGCCTCAAAGTGGCCCTGCCAGCAGAGATGGTTCAGAGGGCCCCTGTTTTCATGGATAAGCCTACCTCTGCGCGTGTAGGTTTGGGAGGCGATGTTGCTTTCCACTGCCGGGTTGCAGCTTATCCTGACGCCAACTTTGATTGGGAGAAAGATGGGCGCTACTTGGGGGAGACTAACCGTATCAAGATTGTTTCCGACAGTGACAGCAGCACCTTAAAGATCCAAAGCGTGCGTAACCTGGATAGTGGCACCTACACCTGCAGGGCCCAGAACACCGTTGGCCGTGCACAGGCTGTAGCAGCTCTTGTCGTAGACGCCCAGGATTCCCGCCACCTGGCTGCAGACAAGAACACCTCCCTCCTTTCTCACCTCCAAAAGCGCAAGGAGGAAATGAACCAGGACATCTCCATCTATCGCACCGAAGAAAGCAGATCCTCCGTTTCGTCCTCCTCCAAGGCCAACATCACAGATAGTTTTAGCTCTCTGAGTCTGGAGCATGAGCTGAGGGCGTCTGCGCTGGCAAGGCTGCCCAAAGGTGTGTTCACCCGTACCTGCACGGTGACTGAAGGCAAGCATGCCAAACTCAGCTGCTTCGTGACAGGTCACCCTAAACCCCACATTATCTGGAGGAAAGATGGAACAAACATCAGCGAGGGCCGCAGGCAAGTCATTTATGAGGACCAGGCTGAGAACTTCATCCTCAAGATCCTGTACTGCAAGCAGACTGATAATGGTCTCTACACCTGCAATGCAACCAATATGGCTGGACAGACCTACAGTGCTGTGTTGGTAACAGTCAGAGGTAAGACGGTCATGTCTTAAGAAAAATGCTACATACAGGACAGTGATAATTGTTTTACACATCTGTCAGCACATATAACATCATAGAGGCTGTCACTCTAGACCACTACAGTGTATGTTCATCATTTACAGCATATTCCAAGCAAGGGTTAAATGATTTACATGATTTAGTGTTGTCAAAAATATTGAAATATCAATACTGAATATTTGAAACTGTTTCAATACTCATTTTCTGCAGTATCGATACACGGGCACAAGCTGCGCTTTCTGCTTTCTCTTCTCTCTCCGACAGCGAGTTTACACACACACACACACACACACACACACACGCACACACACGCACACACACGCACACACACACACACACACATACACACACACACATCGCTATTTATCTTTTGATAAAAACCAAAAACTTTATACCCTCAATGTTGTGTCAATTTTTCCCTGTAGTATCGAAAATGGTATTTAATAACAATATTTTTCAAGGTATTGTATCAAAGTTAGATATTCCAGTATCATGACAACACAAACATGATTTTATTAATATTAACAAATCCCATGAAAACCAACAATATAATAGTCTGTCTCTTTCCCAGCCCCATAGACCATAAGCCAAAAGCTTCCTACTGAAGACATGCATCTTTATAAAATGACTCTCTAATATATACTGTACAGGCTATTAATTTCCTAAAACAGCTGGGCACTGTATTTGTTAGCAAACATAACTCAAACAAGTTCAAATTCAAGACCTTTATTTGTCCCCGAGGGGCAATTGGACTATATTGGGCTGAAAATTAATACCCATTTTCTCTACTGAGTATTTATGATACCCTAATGGTGTATGTTAGATTCACTCAAAATAAACTACGGTGCCTATGTTCATCACAGTGAAGAAACATTTCACAGCAGTGCAGCAGTGTGGCTCATTTATGTGTTTTTAATAGCAATACAAATGGAGGTTTATGGCACAGAGGAATAAGCTATATGTTAGTAGGATAAAGTCATTCTGCACTACTGTAAGTGTTGTCCAAAATCAATATACCAAAGCCTCATTTAAACCTCTCCAAATGTGTGTGGCTTTTCACAACAAGGTTGAGTTCTGGCTCATCCTCTGAACTAGGGTGTTGTGTTGCATCTATTTTCTGCTGGTGATGAGTAGTTCACAGATGCTAAGATGGCCTCTCACTCACTGGGGCACTTTGGCACCGCTGTTAGTGAGACGTCCCTTGGGAAGACATTGGCCCCGAGGGAGGAAACTGTAGGGTTGTAGAATTATGTTGGTATGTCTGCTAATGAGGGCTGTGCCACTGATGTACCTGTTTATTACTGGTGCAGGAAAATGGATACTTCTGATGTTTGCTTTGCAGGTTATTAGTTTGCTGGATTTAAAGCGACACTTTACAATGGAAAACATTTTTAACTCTTAATGGTTGCGTGGTTATTTATCATTTTTGGCTGGATCGCAGAGGGCCAGCCCTTCAAAAGTCACCGATTGGTCGGCCGAGTGTTGGGGTTTCGTCATTGGCCGTTGCTCTTTCAAAATGAAAAAGCGTGGAATAGCCCTTAATGCAAATGAGCCCATCCAGAGCAAGCGTCTGGCTCACAAAACTTTGAACAAGCTGTCAAACTAGGGGATCTAGTTCTAAAATAAAACAAGATTCAGAAGTGGCATAGCCTATTTCTTGCTTAAAATGTTTTCAGATGTAGATTTCGGTGGATGTTTAGACAGAATAACAGAAAGTTTATGAGCAGGCCGCCATGTTGTTTCCTGTTTGAAATGGCAAGCAGAAAACCATCGACCAATCAGGTGCATTCCAAGAGAGGGTATGTCACCACTTGAACGGCATGTTGAGTGCTTCCCCTAGTGCCCTCGCCGGACCTGGTAGACATATACCGCTGGTTTTAACATTATAGACATGACCACTGACTATTTGTATGACAATGTATCCACAAATTCACAGACTGACCTTACACGGTCCAGCCATATACTTGGTTTTGACCGAGTCTTGTTACAAAGAATTCAGCATGGAATAAGAAGAAAAATAGAAAAGAAAAACAATAAATAGGCCTACAGTAAACAATTGCACTGAACTGTCACTTCTGATATACAATAACAATGGACATAGGAGAAAAAGTTGGCAATTTCTTTTCAACAAATCAGACGGAAACATTGTGCAACCTTTAATTTAACAACTTTATTATTATACATCACATAGAAATGAAATGAGGCATCCTGGCAGAAAGGGAAGTCAGTCACATTCTGACTTTTTTGGAATACTAAGGACCAAAATAAATAACTGTTAAGAGTTATTAATGTTTAATATATACTGTGATGTGTATTATAAGATATGGTAAGATATGGTTCACTGTAGGAGACAAAATATATCTCACCAACTTTGAATCCCTCCAGTGTTTTTTGTGAAACCTGATATTCTCTACGTATTAACAAGAACAGCTTATTTGTCCCTTGGAAGGTACATTACAGGAAATATTGTAAATATTTTAATATAAATATTGCATTTATTTTATGTAGGCACTTTGAGTGATTTACTGAACCCAGTGCACTTCACCCATAACTCAAAGTGGAGTTCCACGTGTTTCAACACTTGATTCCTAAGTTTAAACTGTTGGCTTGGATCCAAACGTATGGATATGGATACAGTTTGAAAGTAACCGTCATTGTGGTGCAGAGCGCAGTAAGAAAAGAGAGAAGTAGGGCGGGGAAACGTACAAGATATACGCCGCAACCTCAGCTGAAATAGCCATTTACCGTTGTCACTTTCACTTTACTTTTATTTACCTTTATATACTTTACATAGGCCTCCGTCGGTCAGCGTGTGACCATATTTGGCGCATCCTACGTCAGCCAGATCGGCTGTCTGGTACAGCGTCTCTTGTGACATTCCTGTCTACACCTCTGTATATACATTTTTAGTACCTCTCATTATTACATACTACATTCCTGTTTGCACCTCTGTGTACATATATTACTTCTCATCATGCATATACATACTACATCCTATTTACATTCAGTTTTCCCATCTGAAATACTGTTCTCAACAAAATTACAAATTTACGTTACTATTTTATATTTACTTATGTTTATATTCAAGCCCTGTATTTGAACTGCACAATTTTATGCCTTAGATTATCATTTTGCTTTTACTTTTACTTGAGTGATTTCCTCTTTTATATAAACATATTTTATGAGCATTGTTGAAGGAACCTGAGACCAAAGATTTTCATTGTCAATGACTGTTTTGCTGGAATTGACAAATGACAAATAAAGAACCTTGAACACTTGAACCGGGTGTAGTAAGCACATTGAAACCTTCAGCTCACATTAAACAAAGTCATATAAATTTAAACAATTTTCTGTACATTTTTTTAAATTATTTTTTTACCGGTATTAAGCACACATAACCTTTCAGTTACGTTTTTGATTGATTTCCTACCTTTTAGACAACTATTGTTTAACTGTCAAACCTTGGCTTCCACAACGAAGGTTTCATAGTACCAAAAAGCTTTTATTTCACTTGCTAAATTGTCAGAAACGTTGGCCCACATCTTCCTCTGTTTTGACTATTGAAAACGTTGCTGAATAGCCACGTCTCAAATCTTGGGTGCTCAAAAACGGACACGCATTAAATGTCCAATGTGATGAAATACCCATCAAACAAGTTTCTAATTTCTCCGACTTCATTTTAATATTACACTAGCCTGAACTACAGATTACGGGGAAATTAATGTTGAAAGTTTGTAAACTGGTTGCTTTTAAAGTACTGCATTTTGTAGTTTACAGACCGACATATGCAAAACCATCAAAAGCTGCGTAACCTGACGATTCTGTTCTCTTTCATTGTGTCAGAGCCCAAGGTGCCGTTCAGGAGGAAGCTTCAGGATGTGGAGGTGCAAGAGAAACTGTCAGCCACTCTGATGTGCGAGGTGCCTGTTAATAACACCCAGGCCAACTGGTTCATGGAGGAAACGCGGCTGGAGCAAAGCAGCAAATATTACATGGAGCAGGAAGGCACCCACCGTCGTCTCATCATACACAATGTCACCACCAACGATGATGGTGTTTATATCTGCGAGATGAAAGAGGGCAGTCGCACTGTGGCTGAGCTCACTGTCCTGGGTAAGGTTGAGACTTTTTTTCTGTCTTTATCTCTTGTTAAATGTTATGCGCAGGCATTACAATGCTATTATCAAGGGTAATTAATATGACCTTCTTAAAATACTGCTAAAAGTTGGGATAGTTGGGCTAATGTATTTCTTTATGTAACGTCAACTTCCTCTCATATCTCAGGCAACATCACTAAGAAGCTTCCCCGGAGGACAGTAGTCCCCATCAGTGACACTGTCATCTTCTGTGTGGAGCTGGAGCATCCATTCCCGGATGCTTACTGGACCCGCAATGGCGAGAAGCTGAAGGAAGATTCCCGTATTTCCATCGCCTGCTTGCTCAGACAGTACACACTCACAATTAGAGATTGCCAGGCAGATGACTCAGGAGAAGTGGCCTTCGTGGCTGGAGACTGCAAGACTTCCACTCGATTCTCTGTCACTGGTGAGGATGACACCCGAGTCTAATTCAGATTTATTGCAGTTCTGACCTGCTCGCATCATATTCATGTTGGTTTAAAATGTTTAAATAACGAAAGATTGAACTAAACTAAACAGACTTCATACAGTACTTTTTAGTAATTATCTTAATTGTCTTGCAAACTTTTATTGTTCTTTTTACTGTTTTATTATGTTACTTTTTGGTAAGACAAAATAATGTAAACACCTCATAGAAATGATTGAACTATGAAATAACCCTGCGATTGCAAACACTACTACAAAGGTTGGTTGTTTTACAATGTTTGCATATATAGCAACATAACATAGACAATTACAGTTGGCATTTTAGATGTAATCATCTTCGTGTTCACTTCCTAATAAGTGTGAATTTGTCTCTAGCAGTGTTCCAACACAGGCTTTTTAACTTATACTATATGGCTTTGGAGTGCCTTGGATTTGTCTATATTAAATTGAGTTAAAGTGGACCTTTAAAACCTGATCTGATTACTCATATCTATGATGCCTAGTGTACTCTGTTGTCCCTGCGACTTCATACAGCATCACAGAAATTAAGCTGATAAATAAAATCTTATCATAACTGATAAGAATGATTGCCGTCTATGAAAAAATAGGAAGAAACTGTATTATTTATAATCTTTTTTAAAAATGTCTTTTCTTTTGATCACTCAATACTCTGATTATACAAACAGCATGATCATCACTCTCCCTGTTCTAGCTGCAAGGAAGCATCCTCCCGATCCCCCAGTCGATGCCGTGGTGCATAACAAGACCGACTCATCCGTCACCATTCAGTGGTCTCCTCCTGACAGCGACCGCCCGGTGCCCATCAAGGGCTACACTGTGGAGAGGAGGAAGATTGGCACTCAGACGTGGCAGAGGTGCAACGCTGGAGAAACCATTGTTTCAACAGAGATCACTGTCTGCAGCTTCACAGAAGAAGCCACCTACCAGTTCCGTATCTCTGCTATGAATGACTTTGGCCAGAGTCCCTACCTGGAGGTGCCTGGAAGCTTCTTCCTAGGTAAGACGGGCGTCTCTGTGACATTTGTGCTGTTGTCGTATGCATTCAAGTGTTCTTCTCTCATGTCTGATTCACCCGTTGTCTCCAGAACCCAGTGCTGAAATCAGGAAAGGCCTGACGAACAGCGCTGCATTCTCTGGTGAGGAGTTCTCTATCTCCGTCGAGCTGTCTGCTGTTTGTTCCAGCTTCTGGTCTATAAATGGGCGCCTCCTGCGCAGTGGAGCCGACTACCTCATCACCAGGTCCAAGAACACGCACACTCTGCTCATCCGTGACGTGACAATGGAAATGAACGGAGCTGAGCTCAAGTTTGTGGGCGGAGGCTCGCAAAGCAGTTGCATCCTATCTGTGAAGGGTACGCCTATGCACTCATAATCAGTTACTATCAATAGAGAAAATGCTTTAAGTCATATAAATACATTGCAGGATCTTCTTAGCTTTGTTTTTTATTGGATGCCATTGGTATTTATTGTAATTCTTTGTGAGAAGCAAATCAATAATGCCCTCTTACATGAAAACTGTATTTTTAGCTCCCCCTGTCAGGTTCACCAACAAGTCAAATCAGGCGGAGGTGGTGGTCTGCAGCGCCCAAGCCACTGCTCAGCTGACTGCTGAGGTGTCGGATTACGATGCACAGGTTTGTGTTGGGAACAAACATCATTTCCAGCTTTACTGTTAGCTTGCACAGATTATTTTAATATGACTTTACATAGGGATAAAAAAGAAAACGCTATAATTTCTGTAGTTGAGTAGATTTTTTTCTGTGCTATTTTGAGTGTACTCTAAAATCAGCTTTTTTTACAAAGCATTGTCAACTACCTTTAAAAATGCCAGAAGGATATTCCATTTTAGTCAGCTTTGACTCTCTTTTCCATTCTTTGATAAAGAAAATACAGCCCCCACTTTGGATTGAATTGATGTATTGTGGTTAAAGTTGGTAGAGGTCTGGGGGTAATTATATGGAGATAAATTCAGTCAGTACACTATGCAACATTTTCTATTTCATGTTACTGTTACCCAGAATAGTCTCTAAAGGAGAAACTTATGTTTGTTAACTTAACTTGTGTTTGTTTCTCCAGGTGGTTTGGATGAGGAGTGGGCGGGAGGTGAAAATAGGGAAGAAGTATGAATATATGATCATTGACCGCAAGAGGATCCTGATGGTGCACAATGTTACAGAGGAGGATGTGGGCATCTACGAGTGTGTTTTAGGTGACGACAGAATGTCCCTGCAACTCTCTCTTAAAGGTACGCTCGTCAAAAAAGAACAGTTTTAACATTATCGCAGAGCGAAGTCAACAGTCTGTCTGCCGTGGATTGTGCGTTGGCATGTGAAGGAAGTATCACCAATATGCTCTGCTCGGTGCAAAGATAATTGCGTTAAAGGGAACTGGACTCTGTGTTTGCAGCCTCATGTGATATACTGAAATGTGACCTGCTCTGATGGCTGTGAGCATATGCTTATGAGCCATCAAATAGAGGAAAGAGATATCTGTCACCATGTAGTCAACTCCAGTGTTACTCTGCTTCCACAAGTC
Organism: Sebastes umbrosus; assembly: GCF_015220745.1. NCBI lineage: Eukaryota > Metazoa > Chordata > Actinopteri > Perciformes > Sebastidae > Sebastes > Sebastes umbrosus. Next base: position 14,683,499 of record NC_051280.1, on the reverse strand, counting down.
ATGCTGTTTCCACACATGAGCTACTCTGATAACAAACATTAAGATATACATTTCCAAAAGGTATTTTAATTATTGGCACAACTATTTTACATGTACACTAATTCAGTAACACACATTTTATTTGTATGAAATCAAATAAAATTAATTGACAAATTTAAAAAGTCATCACTCAATTTCCATCTCTTTCTCTCTAAGATGAACCTGCCAAGTTTCTGAACAAACCCAGAGGTACCATGGGAATGGCATCGTCCCTTAAAGGAGATCTTGAGCTGAGCTGCGAGGTTTCTCCCGCCAGTGCGGTCGTTGTGTGGAGAAAAGATCAAGTGGAGATTACCGAGGACCAAAGAACTACCTTCGCCTCCAAAGGGACTCAAAGGAAACTCATCATCAAGAATGCCAAGAAAAGTGACGAAGGACATTACTCCTGTGAGACCGCAACCGACAAAGTCACATTCCAGGTCAAGATAAAAGGTAAGACTTCATGATGCTTTTGTAGTACTATTCAACACTTTGCTGCACATCACAGATATTAATATGATATGATACACTTTTTTTCTTCTTAGAAACTCAAGCCGTAGCTGTCTTCTCCAACAAGGAGTCAGTCCAGGCGGAGGTGAAAGCTACTCTCTCCCAGAAAGCCACTCTTTGTTGCAGTGTTTCGGATAGCAAGACAGAGGTGAAGTGGTATAAAGACGGCAAGTTGTTTATATCCAGTAAGAAGATATACACCGAAGTAAAAGGCAATACTCGTCAACTGGTGATTGAAAAGGTGGAGAAGAGCGATGCTGGAGAGTATACATGCGAAGCCGGAGGGGATAAGCTGGTCTTCAAGATATCTGTGTCAGGTAGGACTGTCGATTGATTCATTGATATATAGAATTTTAACAGATATTTTCAGTTTTATATCTTGTGTTTACCAGAGATGTGATCATAAGTTTCTTAGAAATAAGTCATTCAGCATGAAAAAAACATTAAAAGATCGACTAAAGAAATCTTAGTTGAGAAGGCCAAAAAGGCCAGATTAGTCTACTAATCGACTAAGAAGGGGCAGCCCTACTTTGTACATCACGTTTAATATGATGTAGTACCAATTTTGTGATTCAAATGTCCCAAACTAGACTTGATGAGGTTTGCCTGCACAGTTAATAATTAATTATGCCCTGAAGAATGCATCAATTAGGTGTCTCTTATATGTTTTAGTCATTGGTGATCTTAAACAGTGCTCAAAACAACACTGTATTTCTTGTTGATGTTACCCTCAGAGGTCCAAGCAGCTTTCTTCAACAAGGAGTCAGTCCAGAAGGAGGTGAAAGCTACTCTCTCCCAGAAAGCCACTCTGAGCTGTGAGGTAGCTGATACCAAGACAGAGGTGAAATGGTACAAGGATGGCAAGCTGCTGACTTCCAGCAAGACGATCCACACTGAGTCGAAGGGCAAGAGTCGCCAGCTGGTGATCGACAGCGTGGAGAAGAAGGATGCTGGAGAGTACATCTGTGAGGCTGGGACTGAGAAGCTGGTCTTCAAACTCCAGGTGACAGGTAGGGCCCAGGACTGAACTGGCTTATAGTATGTCTGTTAATTGATGTACTTAACAGGTATTGCAGATGTTAACATATCAATGGACAAGTAAAACGTTTTTGTCATCCACATTCATGGTCTCCTCCACAGACACAAAGGTCCAGTCTGCATTCTCCAACAAGGAGTCAGTCCAGAAGGAGGTGAAAGCCTCTCTCTCCCAGAAAGCCACTCTGAGCTGTGAGGTAGCTGATACCAAGTCTGAGGTGAAATGGTACAAGGATGGCAAGCTGCTGACTTCCAGCAAGACAATCCACACTGAGTCGAAGGGCAAGAGTCGCCAGCTGGTGATCGACAGCGTGGAGAAGAAGGATGCTGGAGAGTACATCTGTGAGGCTGGGACTGAGAAGCTGGTTTTCAAACTCCAGGTGGCAGGTAGGGCCCAGGACTGAACTGGCTTATAGTATGTCTGTTAATTGATGTACTTAACAGGTATTGCAGATGTTAACATATCAATGGACAAGTATAAAACGTTTTTGTCATCCACATTCATGGTCTCCTCCACAGACACAAAGGTCCAGTCTGCATCCTCCAACAAGGAGTCAGTCCAGAAGGAGGTGAAAGCCTCTGTCTCCCAGAAAGCCACTCTGAGCTGGGAGATATCTGATACCAAGTCTGAGGTGAAATGGTACAAGGATGGCAAGCTGCTGGGCACCAGTAAGACAATCCATGCGGAGTCGAAGGGCAAGAGTCGCCAGCTGGTGATCGACAGTGTGGAGAAGAAGGATGCTGGGGAGTACATGTGTGAGGCTGGGACTGAGAAGCTGGTCTTTAAAATGCAGGTGGAAGGTAAGGAGAATATGTTTAATGAATACCAAATGTTTATTTCATTGTTTATTTTGAGGCATAGATGCATTTTAGGTAAAACTTAGTTTTAATGACTGTCTCATACAATATTAATTGCATTGTAATAAACATGAAAATTAAGAAAAAAAACTAGAAAACCAAAATCTTCAAATATGTGTAAAAGCTTCCAAAAAAACTGTATTTTACTCTTACGTCATTATGCTACATCTTATGCTAGCTTTTTTTTAAATTAAAAGATAAAAATTACATTTAGTTTGAAAGTGGTAGATATTTGTGTTTTCTATTTGTGTCTGTGGTCTCCTCTGATTTCTTCTTAAGTTATGAGATATTTGGCATGCTTTGCTCAAACATTTATATACTCTAATATTGACTTGGAGTCTCATGTTATTAGATGGCAATTAAAATTATGCAAATATCTTTGGTGTTGTGGCTTGTATGCTCTACTGAGCTTCATGCTTTGATTTCTTGTAATGTTTGTTTGCTGAGGCAACTCTGGTGTCTTGTGGATCTGTTGTTTGTCAGTTCTTGGTCACAGATTTGGTCATTTTCTTTCTAAATTATTCTTTTTTTTAATATATTCTTTATGCTCTTCTCTGTAGCAACTTGCAGATGCCAAATTTGCTTTCACTTTATGACTGCGAAGTGCAATGTTATGTCTTTTGACATGCTTTAATAGAGCTTATTGCTCTGTGCACGGCATCTGCAAGGTTTGGTTGTGTTTGCCAAGTAAATACAAAGCGGTGTGTGTGCTGTGGTTTACAGAGTCAAGTCCTTTTTTTTGTATGGGTAATTGTACTGCCACCACACTCCTTAACAGGTACTGCTACAGAAGTCCAGGCTAAATCCGCTTTCCTCAACAAAGAGTCTGTCCAGAGGGAAGTGAAAGCTACTCTCTCCCAGAAAGCCACTCTGAGCTGTGAGGTAGTTGATAACAAGACAGAGGTAAAATGGTACAAAGATGGCAAACAGCTGAGTTCCAGCAGAGCAGTTCAAATGGAATCAAAGGGCAAGATTCGTCAACTGGTGATCGACAGCGTGGAGAAGAAAGATGCAGGAGAATACATCTGTGAAGTCGGAACTGAAAAACTGGCATATAAAGTACATGTGTCAGGTATGAGCAAGCAAAGAGAATAGTATATGTGATTTGTGCATATTTTCTTTAAGTTTGTGAACGTCTGTTTGCTTGTCTCAAAATGTTGGATGAAGTAGACCAAAAACAGCTGCAGTGGAGGCTTTGAAATTTTAGTTTTGCTTAACTACTAATTGGTGTGAATGTTGCAGTATGTTGGTATTAGAGGTCGTCCAATAAATTGGTTCGGCCGTCTAATCGGCACCTATAGGACGTTTTATCGGGCTTCAATAGTGGCCGAAGGCTGCATAGCCTCCACCAGTCACGTGGGGATGTACATGACATTTAAGTTTATTTCACCCTACAAAAGTCATCTCTTGAATATATAATGCATTGTAAATAAATAGAACATATTCTAATGATGTAATCCACCAAATTACACTTCAGGATATTATCTTACCAATGAATAAATTTGAAGTGACAAGAAAAAAAGATTTATTAAAAACCATCTATAAGTAGCCGACTAGGCTGCTGCAGGATAAAGAAGATATCTGCGGATTAATCGGCTATTGGCTTTTTCCTGCTCCAAACTGTCGTTATTATATCGGCCTTTAAAACACCACTACCGGTTGACCTCTAGTTGGTATCACAAATATTTGCGTTCTTTCTGATTTTGTTTTTGTTGTTTTATTACTGGTCTTGGCTGCACATTGTCCGCTCTAGTTCACCTCTGTTGATGTGTTGGTATTGTCTTTATAAGCAATTTTCCCTGTTATATTTTAGTATGTATCATACTGACAGTAGTTTTGCAATGTTTTAATGAGTGGTATTAGAATGAAGGGGGGGATTGTCATGACATTCTCCATTATTACTTTTGCAGAGATCCAACCCAAGTCAGCCTTCTTCAACAAGGAGTCAGTCCAGAAGGAGGTCAAAGCTACTCTCTCCCAGAAAGCCACTCTGAGCTGTGAGTTAGCTGATACCAAGACAGAGGTGAAATGGTACAAGGATGGCAAGCTGCTGACTTCTAGCAAGACAATCCACACTGAGTCGAAGGGCAAGAGTCGCCAGCTGGTGATCGACAGCGTGGAGAAGAAGGATGCTGGAGAGTACATCTGTGAGGCTGGGACTGAGAAGCTGGCATTTAAGATGCAGGTGGCAGGTAGGCGGAATAAGATCCCGCTAGTGTTTCAGAGAGTTTGCAAATGTGAATTTAATTATATTATTTTGTAACATGGTGTGTTGATTTTTTTCCCTATTGTGTTCCCCTGTTTGCATTCAATCATTGATAAGTGTTCATTGTGACTGAAAGGTTTTGGCTGTGTCCATGTATTTTAGGTTGACTGATATATTGTCATTTGGTTACATCAAATTTTTCTTTTGCTCCGCAGAAGCCCCAGCTGGCTTCTCTAACAAGGAGTCAGTCCAGAAGGAGGTGAAAGCTGCTCTCTCCCAGAAAGCCACTCTGAGCTGTGAGGTTTCTGATTCCAAAACAGAAGTGAAATGGTACAAGGACGGCAAAGTGCTGACTTCCAGCAAAGCAGTCCACATGGAGTTAAAGGGCAAGAGTTGTGAGCTGGTGATAGAAAAAATGGAGAAAAAAGATGCTGGAGAATACACATGTGAGGCTGGAACAGAGAAGCTGGTATTTAAGCTGCAGACGACAGGTAAAATATCTTTCAAATATAATTATGTTTTGCAACAAGATTGATAAATCTCTGCACAAATCACTGAAAAGTAGCTCTTACTTCTCTTTAGATGCAGCTGTCAAGTTCCAGAAGAAACTTGTCAAGGAGACATGTGTTGTTCAAGCAAGTGAAAAAGTTGTTTTGACCACCGAGCTGACAACAGAGAGTGGCAGTGTTAAGTGGTTTAGAGATGGTGTGGAGCTCAAGGAGAGCAGCAAGTATGAAATTAAAAAAGATGGCCTTTCTCGTACCCTGATAGTAAAATCCTCCGAATCCAAAGACAGTGGAACATACTTCTGTCAAACTGCTGATGACAAGCTGGAGTTCAAAGTTCAAGTTAAAGGCAAGTCATAAAAATGTTCATAACCATTTGATAATTATTGAATAGATAATAAATTTAGTTTTGATGTCTAACATCCATGTTTTCATTTCAGATTCAGCTTTGAAGTTTGTTGTTCCGTTGAAACCTGCTACAGTGGAGTTGGAAGGTGCACTTAGCCTAGTGTGTGAACTAAATCAAGCCTCGGGGGATGTTGTCTGGCAGCATGATGGTCATGAGATTAAGCCTGGAGGCAGACACTGTGTCAGGACAGATGGTGCCAAGCGGGTTCTCACTGTGACTGGCATGACTAAAGAAGATGAAGGAGAATACAGCTGTGAATGTAGAAATGACAAGACCTCTGCTAAAGTCTCCTCAAAAGGTAATTAATCGTTAAATTTAACACAAACATTCAAAGTTTCAGGGTAGAAACTTTGTCTTTCATATCAGTCTGCTTCATTTGATGTCACGCGCTCCTTTCAGCACCCAGACTGGTGAGGCTGACCACCAAACTGAACAATGTGGCTGCAATGGAGGGAAAAGATGCCATTTTCAAGTGCGCCGTCAACCCGGCGGACGCCAACGTTAAATGGTCCCACAACAATGTACCCGTCACAGCTGGGCCCAAGTATAAGATTGAGCGTGGTGGTGGCAGTCACTCACTCACTGTCGTCTCCGTCACCCAAAAAGATGCTGGAGAGATTAACGTTGACGCAGAAGGCAAAAGCTGCAAAGCTACCCTACAAGTGCAGCGTAAGAGCATGCGTTTCTTGTTAAAATATCATTTTTTTATCTTTGTTAAGTAATATAATTTCCTCATTAACTTTGACATTTCTTTGCACCCCAATTAGACGAGCCTGTGACATTTAAGAAAAAGCTAGAAAACCTGACAGTGGAGGAGCAAAGTGAAGTGAAGCTGGAGGTGGAGCTCAGTAAGCCATCAGATGAGGTGAGGTGGATGAAGAACAGCGTAGTGCTGCAGCCTGCAGGAAACATGGAGATTCAGAAACAAGGAGCGAAGCAGGCTCTGGTCTTCAAGAGTGTGACTTACGCTGACCGGGGCATCTACTCCTGTGAAACTCTGGATGACAAAACCCAGGCTAAGCTCAGTGTGGAGAGTAAGACTAATCCACAATCACATGTTTAAGATACAATATACAGTATTTAAGTACATATGTACAAAAATAATTCTCGGATATACATTTTGAGTGAGAAGCTAGGAAGCCTTGCTTGCATGTTAAAACTCAAACATTTCTTCCTTCTCCCTTCAGTGAAGAAGATCCAGGTAGTAAAGGGTCTAACAGAAACTAAGGCACATGAGACGGAGACGGTGACTCTTGAGGTAGAACTCAGCCAGGCTGATGTTGAAGGCTCCTGGACCAGGGATGGGGCCAAGTTAAAGTCTGGGGCGAACTGCCGTATCACAGCTCTGGGAAAGAAGCACGCCTTAACCTTGTCAAATCTCAAGAGGGAGGATGCAGGAACTATTGCCTTCCAAGCAGAAGGAGTACATAGTTCTGGCAAACTGATCATCACAGGTAAGAGCTGCTTCCTGCTACAGTAGGTCTTCACCGACCAAACCTCTATTTTTGTACATCACCTATTCTGCCACAAAAGCCATCGTTTAGTCACTGTTTGACCAAAATGTGTTCATGCTACAGAGCCTGCTGCTACGATCTCCAGGCCCATTGTTGATATCAGTGTTCCTGAGAAGGAGAAGGCTAGTTTTGAATGTGAAGTGTCCAGAACAAACGCAGATGTTAAATGGTTCAAGGTGAGAAATTATTTGAATAAGTTTGAGAGTGAAATAATAAGATTTAAAAATTGTACAGTACATATCTAACATATTGGAAAAAATGATTAATCTGCAGGATGACGTGGAACTGAAACCAGGAAAGAACTTTGGCATCCATTCCTTGGGCCGAAAACGCACTTTGGTCATCAACAGATGCACCCGTGAAGACGCAGGCACTTACATCTGTCGCTCTGCTGATGATAACACCGCCGCCAAGCTCACCGTTAATGGTAATTATTAGTCATGTCATGAAGATATCAAATCAGTTAGGTACCATTATTTAGGGTCATATTATAACAATTTCCAGTGTATAGAAGCGTCTGAAAATATTTTCCCTGCAGCCAGAGATATTAAGATTGTTAAGAAGCTGGAGGATGTGGAAGTGATGGAGAAGGAGAGTGCCGCGTTTGTCTGTGAAATCTCACACGATGAAGTGGACTGCCAGTGGTACAAAGGAAGTGTCAAACTCAAAGCCGGTGACAACATCAAAATGAGACAAGAGGGTAAGTTCTCAAGAAAGTAGTACACCAATGTACTATATATATATACCTGTAGATTCATGCAATGTTATAGAATTTACCTGAATAATGATTATCTCCAAGTAAAGCTGTCTGTTTCTTATTCCAGGCAGAACCTATGTTCTGCTGTTTAAGTCTGTCACCCCAGAAGATATGGGTGAGTTTAAATTCACAGCTGACAAGGCCTCTTCAACTGCAAAACTGAAAGTGAAAGGTAAACAAGTCTGTTTTATGTATATTGTCTACTAAACTGCATATTGCTGCATGGATGAGCTAACCCTTATGTTACAATGTTCAGATGTGGTTGCAAATGGATTATTTCTATTCACTATGACAAAAAGCTGTCAGAAAGTTGCAAATAATGTAATACCTCTGCAAATTTTATCTTCCTCTAAATGATAAATAATTAGGCTACTGTAAACAAATCATTATACTATACAGAAGTCTGCATGCAAAAACAAATTTCCTGAATGATTTTGTGATTTGTCCTCAACATTTCAACTTGTTTAGTGAGCCAAATGTAAAAGGTCACACTAAAGTTAGATGAAATGTCTTGCTAAGAGTAAACACAATGCATCATTCTGACAGTATTGGTGAGATAGGAAATCCAGTTGCAACTTGCATTTACATTGTTATGCCTCATTGAGGCCTGATGGCAAAAGGAAACACAACTCTCATGGTGTTTTACTAGCTGAGGGTTAGGATTATTGTCAAGGGGTTGATGATTAAATGTAGGTCTGTGCAGTGGTCTATAGAGAAGGCATCATTGGTTCAGTGATTTTAGGGTCCTCTGATGATTGGAAATCTCCAGGAGTATGAGATAGATGAGACAGATGAGATAGCATACGTTGCGCTCAGTTTACCACAAGTTGCTTTAAGTTGCATCAACATGCACATGTTTCCTAGTTTCTATGTCAGTGTCTCGCTGTTTGCAATCGAACAGCAATATGATATATATAATCAAGAATGACTGGCACTCAGTAATTCACATTTAATGTAGTGTCATTACAAGATTCTTGCTGTCTGCTTCAGCTTTTGCAAAAACATGTTTGGAGCTGATGGTGCATCAAAAGCATTAATGTTCCATTACTCATTAGCTCCATTTGCTTTGACTATAACATGATTTAATTATGAGCATTGCCTGTCCTATAGCGCGCTTAGGCAAGGGCTTCGGCAAGGCTTTGGCATTGATAGCCTTTAATCTTTCTTTGTGGCATACCTGATAGTGTTAATTGATTCGGTGTTATTGTTACTGTAGAGCTGCCTGTCAAGTTTGTGAAGAAACTCAGGGATAAGATAGCGATGTATAAGCATCGTGGTCATCTTGAATGCCAAGTGTCACGTGCCAGCGCAAAGGTGAAGTGGTACAAGAACAAGACAGAGATCAAAGACGGCAAGAAGTACGAGATCAAAAGTGAAGATGTATACCGAAAACTCACCATCAACGATGTGGACTCCGTGGACGAAGACACCTACACCTGTGACGCCACTGATGATAAGACATCCTGTAAACTACTCGTGGAAGGTAACATGGTGGAAGATGACAAAAGTTGATTGTAGGCTTAGTGTCAGGTTTATCAATTGTAGGGCATTTATGTACAGTATATGACTGTATATGACTGTATATATGGATATGTACATGTAGATGTACATGTACATTATATTCGGACAAAACAAGCCATCAGACTCCTTGTCAATGAGGTATCTGTCTGTCTGTCTATCTATGTATGTATCCATCTATCCATCTATCCATCTATCCATCAATCCATCCATGTTGATTTATCGCTTGGACATTTTGGAACAAATCTGACCTACTAAATGAATCAACATAGTAATGGATATTTTAAATTATGTGTGCAATAAATTAACAAAACTGTACCACTACTGCAGGTAAAGTAACCCACGCAGGTGTTTTCATTCATTCTGATTGCGTAGACCTACGTGAGGTCATTACAAGTCCATGGACAATGAATAGGCCTTTTTCAAAGTAGCCATTACGGCATGTCACAGTAGAAAAATACAGTTGTAAATGATAAATCTATTGATGGTTGAATTCCATTTAGCTGCTTCGTTTACGTGGGTCTTTGCATTGTGCATGCTGGCTCTCACATTGTCATGGCTGACAGAATACTATTGTCCAGTCATCCAAAATAGGTGAAAACACCGGTGTGAGTGCACTACAAGTATATAGAGGCTTTAAAATAGGACAATTGGTCATTGATTTGAACTGCATGCCGTAATTGTGTTATAATTTATACTCTATTTAATTCATATGATGTGTTTTTGCTTATTTCAAGTCAATTGTACATTTTCAAACAGTTATTACTAATAATGAATTATCATATTAGTTTAGTTTATAAGACAAAGTCATTGAGTTAGCTGTAGCTCCAGAACAAATCCCCACTATTGTAAACATTCTTCATATTTGAGTTTTAAGAAAATTTGGAGGGTATGGGGGCAATTGTTGGTAGTGTATCTTTATCTTTAAGTAATCATATGTGGGCTATTATTAAACTAATGGATTATTATTGCTATAATATTGAAGAACTGTTTGAGGACCATACAGATGGTTGTGCATATTTTAGCCCACTAACTGCATACACAGTCTGTATACTAGAGCTAGACGGATAAACCGGCCAGGCAGATGTATCGGCCGATTATCTTAATGTAGATATGTCTGAATAAGTGTATGTTGAAAATTGCAGTACAGAATTATAGAATTAATTTCCATTACATGGTTTGTCCATCAGATATAGGTTTATTTTTCAACGGTATAAAATGTCCCGCTTGGTATGTATCTTGGTATCAACTGAAAAAAAGGAACAAATCTAAGGGGTCTGCATTAAGATTGTTTATTTCCATTATGTGTTTACTATTGGCCAATATAGTGTTATCAGATTTTTTAAACTCCCAAATATTGATATCGGCCTCAAAAGTATGCTATCTGCCTCAAAAATCTGCATTGGTCGCGCTGTCCTGTATACTTTACATTATTACTGAACATTTTTCAAAGGATACTATGATTTTTTTTCCCTACCCTCTGGAATGACATAAAACAAAGGTGCTCATTGGTGTATTACTTATCTTAAGGTTAAAGGTCATGCAAATTGATTTTTATATCACACACAAAATATTGGAATGCATTTCTTGATTTCTGTCCACTTGTGCAACATTTGGCAGTAATGTAGTTTGATATGGGTCTTAAAAAGGCTAAACCATTGGTGTGATCCTTTACTATACACCAGCATGACTTTTATTTTATGAAATCACAACATTGACTTCTAACTAAACCATTCTCTTTTCGTTCACCCCTCCAGAGCAGTCCATCAGCATTGTGCGGGAGCTTAGTTCAGTAGAAGTGACAGAACCCTTTGCAGCTGTTTTTGAAGTTGAAATCAGTATGGAACTGGTGAAACCGCCTATATGGACTCTGAATGGAGCAGCTGTACAGGAGAGCGCTGATGTTGAGATGGAGAAAGAAGGCACCATGCACCGTCTCACTTTCAAAAAGACCAAAGCATCGATGACGGGGCCTGTGCAGTTTACGGCTGGGAAGAGCAAATCTTTAGCCCAGCTCACAGTCAAAGGTAAATTAATCACGTTTCTACAGCAGTTGACCGCAATAACCCGTGTATTGTGATACTGTTGTAGGTAAATATATCCTGAGTCTAATCACATACTGTTCCTCACATTTAGAGCGTCCACTTGAGATTGCAGAGCCCATGAAAGATGTGAAGGGGAAGGAGAAAAGCTCTGCTATACTCAGCTGCAAATTCTCTACCTCACCCAAAGAAGTTAATTGGTTCAAAGGTCAGGTTCCTCTGGCAGCGTCAGACAAGTATAACATGAAGCAAGATGCTACAAGGGCTCAACTTACCATTCAAAGGTTGACTGAGGAAGACAGTGGAGAGTACTGCTGTCAGTCTGGACCTGCTGAGACCAAAGGGACACTTGCTGTTGAAGGTACAGTATGGACCATTGAATACCACACAAAATAGAGCAGTTTTTTCTTATTAAAACCTTCACATGAAGCTGTTTTATAATTGTCTCCAAACTAAAACTGTCTTATTTCTTCTGTCTAGTGCGTGAAATTAAGATCACCAAGCACTTGGCTGACACAGAGGTTGATGAAGACAACGATGCAGTGTTCACATGTGAGATCAACTATGCCGATGAAGAGGCACAGTGGCTTCTGAAAGACAAGGTGCTCTTCACTAATGAAGTCAACACCATCACTCATGATGGGAAGGTTCACAAGCTCACACTGAAGAACTTGGCGCCTCAGGATGGGGGGACTATCACCTTTCAAGTCCGCAAAGTGAAAGAGTCTGTGACACTTACTGTGAAAGGTAAGAACTGTCATTCACTATTTTCACAAAAAATAAATTACTGTATGAATATCAGGTTAAAGCGATAGTTTGGCTGTTTTGAAGTGGGGTTGTATGAGGTACTCATCCATAGTCAGTGTATTACCTACAGTAGATGTCGGTCAGCGCAACCCCAGTTTGGAGAAGCAGACAGGAGTTACCGCACAAAACCAAAGCAATATACTTCTGTGGACGGGGTCGGCAGCAAAACGTATTTTAGTCACCTTAAAGAAAGAACCACCTAAAAAAATCAATCAATTTAAATGTACACTAAATTTAGAATATTTTTGCCGGTTTACCCTGCTGTGAGACAGCTATACAGTCTGTGTTTCTGATGGGGAACTGAAGCCGTTATCTATGCTCTCACCAAAGCAACCAGACTCCATTGAAGAAAAACAGTAATTTTACCTCGCGGAACACGGGAGTTGCTGGTCTACCGCAGCCTCGGTCGGTTTGTTTGTTTGTGCAATTGTGTGACTTTGATTAGTTCAGATTCACCAAAGTCACACAATAGCACAAACAAACAAACTGATTGAGGCAGCGGTAGAACAGCAACACCTGTGTGCTGCAAGGTAAAATTACAGTTTTTTTCAATGGAGTCTGGTGCCTTTGGCGAGAGCATAGATGGATACAACGGCGTCAGTTCTCCATTGGAAATGGCTGTCTGACGACAAGGTAAACTGTCAAAACAAAATGTAAATATAGCGTACACTTAAAGTGATATTGATTTTTTGTAGGTGAGCCTTTCATTTAGGTGGTTAAAATACGTTTTGCTGCCGGCCTCGTCCACAGCAGTACATTGCTTTGCTCCGATGACAGTATTCCTGTCTGTTTCTCCAAACTGGGGCCGTGTCGACCGTCATCTACAGTAGGTAATACACTGACTATGGATAAGGACCTCATACAACTCCACTTCAAAACACCAGAACTATCCCTTTGAGGCAGGAAATTGCGGCTACATGCGTGATCATACTCTGATAGAAGCATTAGGTCTTGAGTCACATTTCTGTGTCCTACCCCTGTCCACCCAAAAGGTGAGAACATAATAATATCCCTCTGTCATTCTTTACTCTCTCAATTCCCCTCCAGAGAAGCGTGCTGTGTTCCTCAAGTCTCTAGATGATGTCATTGGAGAGGAGAAAGGCATGATAACTCTGGCATGCGAGGCATCCAAGCCCAGGGTTTCTCCCACATGGAAAAAAGAAGGTAAAGTCTTGAAGGCTGGATCAAAGTATGAGATCCTTCACACAGGCAAGTCTCTGGGACTGATCATCAAGGACGTCACCAAAGAAGACGCTGGAGAGTATAGTTGTGATCTTGGAACTGAGATTTCTAAAGCAAAGGTCACTGTAAGAGGTTGGTACTGTTATTTGAGATATACCGTTTTACAGTGTAGCCTTCATACATATTGTTTGGCATCTTCACCAATTTACATGTATGCTCTCTGACCCTAAATTTAGAGATTGGCATTGGAATTACCAAATGGCTGAAGTCTGCTGAGGTGAATGAGGGAGAGCCGTGTAGCTTTGAGTGCATCTTATCTCGTGAGAGCACAGATGAGTGTTCCTGGACTCTTAATGGCCGCACTATCGCAAATGGAGGCCGCTTCAAAGTCACCAGTAAAGGACGCAAGTACATGCTGACCATTAATGATGTCACTCCTGCTGATGCTGGAGAGGTGGTCTTCAACATTAAAGACCTGAGCTCCAAAACAACATTAACAGTTGAAGGTAAGCTATATATTTAAGAGGCCTAGACAAAGTTAGAAAAATATTAAGGTATTAAAATAAACATGTTATGATCCATTTGTTGCAGGCAAAGCTTCCTCTGTGTCTAAAGGACTACAGAATGTTAGTGTTGTTCAAGGGGAAGGTGCTGTATTTACCTGTGAGGTAACAAATGCTAGTTCCACTGTAAAGTGGGCCAAGGAAGGCAAAGCCATCAGAAAGAGCCAGAAGTATGACATTAGCCAAGAGGATAAAGTCATGAAGCTGACCATCCATAATGTCTCCGCTCAAGACTCCGGAGAGTACAGTTGTGAAGTTGTTGGAGGGGCAACCACTAAAGCCAAGCTCGAAATCAAGGGTAAGACTGCAAATTCTGTATTTACTACTCCCATCTCACAGCACTTTTCTTCTTTGACAGCGTAAGTATTTAAAGAGGACCTACTAAGCTTATTTTCAGGTGTATTTAACTACTTGATTTTCTTTTTTTTTTTTTTTTACAGAGCCAATCCATAAATTCACTAAAGCGCTTAAGGACAGCGTAGCTGAGGAGAAGAGCTCTGTGACCTTGCAATGTGAGACTGCACAAACCCCATCCACTGTGGTATGGCTTAAAGGTCACACAGAGCTCAGGGCTGGAGGTCAATATGAGATGTCCCAGAAGGAGGGGATCTTAACTCTCACCATCAAACACCTGGAGGAGAAAGACACTGATATCTACACTTGTGACGTGGGCACCGCCAAGAGCATGGCAAAGGTGACAGTCAACGGTAAGAACATACGTTTATATGTAAACCAGTTCGGGGTAAGTTTTTGTCTTGCAGAGCTGAATATTTTTTATGAATTCTGTTTGAAGAGCTATTTGCCTTGAGCATTTTACTATTAATGTATTTTGCAAGGTTTTTGAGGTCAATGAGATGAATGTCATGTTACTCATAGTTTGGTATGGTTTTGCTTTTAAAGGCCAGTCGGTGGTTATAGTGGAGAAACCACAGGATGTTAATTGTTTTGAAGGGGAATCTGCTACATTTGTTTGCCGTGTCCGTCCTGCTGATCTGGCCCATGTACAGTGGTGCTTAGATCATACCCCGCTGCTGCCGAGCCCGCTCAATGATATTCACGTTCTAGAGGGGGGTTTCCACTCTCTTACTGTAAGAGAGCTGACTCCCTGGGACTCAGGCACCATCTCTGTGGTTGCTGGGGATCAGGAAGTATACGCATCCCTTGTTGTCAAAGGTAACACTGCGCACGGTCACGTACAAATCTACGTACTGTGTCGATTTGTCAAAAGTACCATAGATTAGGTATAATTGTTACTAAATCGTCCGTATTTTCCTGATGGAAGTATTTTGATTGTGAGTGTATATACTTGAGGGTATGCTTTGCTCTCTTGTTAAGCATCATTCTATTCTTTGTCTTGGGTTTTGTATGATTGAGAGACTGTTTGCACATCCACAAATTGTGAACGACATCCACAAGCATGTGCAAATGTTTCAAAGTGACCTGTTTCCAAATGCATTGTCTTGTTATGCAAGGTCTGCGCACTGCATAAAGGAATGTTTACTTTGTTGGTAATCCCTAGTGCATTTCAAAAAGGATTTCATTTTGTTACATTGTAATGAGAGAGTTTGTTTTTAGATAAAGTGCACTGTTGTAGATAAACCTTCATCAAAAGGAACGTCATCCCAACTGTTGGAATAATGCTTGGGTTCCAAAAACGTTGGACAACTGGAGCACAACAACTCACATCATTTTCACCTCTAATCATTTTCCATCCTCCATCGCAACCCAACAAAATGCAACAGCCTGTTTCATATAATCAAGTCAATGTTCATTTTATTTTAGCCCTGCCTGCCAGTTTTAAAGAGAAGCTCAAGAACCAGGAGAAAAAGCAAGGGGAGACTGTGACACTTTGCTGCAAGTTATCGAAACCTGCGGACGGTGTTCAGTGGAAGAAAGGCTCTGAAATTCTCAAAGCTGGAGAGAAGTATGGGATGAAGATGGAGGAGACTTCTTGTGAGCTTCAGATCAAGAATTTGGAGGTTGAAGACTGTGGAGAGTATTCTTGCATGTGCGGGGACCAGAAGACATCTGCAACTGTAAAAGTCATCGGTATGGATTCATGAAGTCTTTTTCGGAAAAGTTTTATATTTGCATAAAACAAGTGTATGTGTTGTATTTCCCAAAGGAGTTGCGTTTGTCGTGTTTTGTTACAACCTTTGTCAGACTATTTATTTCACACGTTTTGACAAGTAATGAAAACTTGGTTGTACAGCATTGCCGCCGACCTTCAAACAGAAGCTGGAGAGCCAGGAGGCTGAGGAGGGAGCAAGTGTTACTCTGCGTTGTGAGCTCTCTAAACCTGAAGTCCCAGTGGAGTGGAAGAAGGGAACACAGGTCCTGAAGTCTGGAGAAAAGTACCATATGATGCAGAAGACCTCTGTGAACGAACTCCTCATCAACAAAGTGGTGCCAGAAGACAGTGGAGACTACAGCTGTGTGTGTGGAGACCAGAAGACCACAGCCAGTGTCAACATTAAGGGTAGGAAGAGGATTTCTAAAGATTCGATCCATGGAACATTTTAAAAAAACTGTAAAGAACGGCTTCTTGTATGTACATATTTAGACATGTTTTGGAGTCTGGATGTCATTGTGAATTACAACTTGTCGGTGTTTGTTTTTGGTGTTCCGTGTTTGTTTTTGGTGTCATTATTTTTTCTACATTTCACGTCATGGCATGCCACTGACTGCTAACCAACTAATAAATGTTCAGCCCAACCAGTGACCTTCAAACACAAGCTGGAGAGCCAGGAGGCTGAAGAGGGAGCAAATGTTACTCTGCGTTGTGAGCTCTCTAAACCTGGAGTCCCAATGGAGTGGAAGAAGGGGACACAGGTCCTGAAGTCTGGAGAAAAGTACCAGGTGATGCAGAAGGCCTCTGTGAACGAACTCCTGATCAACAAAGTGGTGCCAGAAGACAGTGGAGACTACAGCTGTGTGTGTGGAGACCAGAAGACCACAGCCAGTGTCAACATTAAGGGTAGGAGGAGGATTTCTAAAGATTCGATCCGTTGAACGTTTTTTATAAACTGTATAGAACGGCTTCTTGTATGTACATATTAGGCATATGTGTTTTGGAGTCTGCATTTCATTGTGCATTGCAACTTGTTAGTGTTTGTTTTTTTCTTTCATTATTGTTTTCTTTATTTTATGTCATGGCATGCCACTGATTGCTAAGTAACTAATAAATGTTCAGCCCAACCAGTGACCTTCAAACAGAAGCTGGAGCGCCAGGAGGCTGAGGAGGATACAAGTGTTACTCTGCGTTGTGAGCTCTCTAAACCTGGAGTCCCAGTGGAGTGGAAGAAGGGAACACAGGTCCTGAAGTCTGGAGAAAAGTACCAAATGAAGCAGAAGACCTCTGTGAACGAACTCCTCATCAACAAAGTGGTGCCAGAAGACAGTGGAGACTACAGCTGTGTGTGTGGAGACCAGAAGACCACAGCCAGCCTCAACATTAAGGGTAGGAAGAGGATTTTCAAAGAGTTGGTCCAAGTAACAAGAAAAGAAAAAATTGTATATAACAGCTTTTTATACGTATGCACATTCAGACATGTTTGTTTTGCAGTCTTTATGTCATCATGGATTGCAAATGGTCAGTGTTTTTTTTGTTTGTTTTATGTGTTTGTTTCATGTGTTATTACATGACATGCCACTCACTGCTAACCAACTAAAAAATGTTCAGCCCAACCAGTGACCTTCAAACAGAAGCTGGAGAGCCAGGAGGCTGAGGAGGGAGCAAGTGTTACTCTGCGTTGTGAGCTCTCTAAACCTGGAGTCCCAGTGGAGTGGAAGAAGGGGACACAGGTCCTGAAGTCTGGAGAAAAGTACCAGGTGATGCAGAAGACCTCTGTGAATGAACTCCTGATCAACAAAGTGGTGCCAGAAGACAGTGGAGACTACAGCTGTGTGTGTGGAGACCAGAAGACCACAGCCAGTGTCAACATTAAGGGTAGGAGGAGGATTTCTAAAGATTCGATCCGTTGAACGTTTTTTATAAACTGTATAGAACGGCTTCTTGTATGTACATATTAGGCATATGTGTTTTGGAGTCTGCATTTCATTGTGCATTGCAACTTGTCAGTGTTTGTTTTTTGTTTCGATATTTTTTTCTATATTTTATGTCATGGCATGCCACTCACTGCTAACCAACTAATAAATGTTCAGCCCAACCAGTGACCTTCAAACAGAAGCTGGAGAGCCAGGAGGCCGAAGAGGGAGCAAGTGTTACTCTGCGTTGTGAGCTCTCTAAACCTGGAGTACCTGTGGAGTGGAAGAAGGGAACACAGGTCCTGAAGTCTGGAGAAAAGTACCAGATGAAGCAGAAGACCTCTGTGAACGAACTCCTCATCAACAAAGTGGTGCCAGAAGACAGTGGAGACTACAGCTGTGTGTGTGGAGACCAGAAGACCATAGCCAGCATCAATATTAAGGGTAGGAAGAGGATTTTTATAGATTCAACCCATGTAACATTTTTCAAAAACTGTATAGAATGGCTTCTTGTATGTACATAAGTAGACATATGTGTTTTGGAGTCTGCATTTATTTCTGCATTGCAACTTGTCAGTGTTTATTTTTTGTTTCATTACTTTTTTTTTTATTTTTATGTCATGGCATGCCACTGATTGCTAAGTAACTAATAAATGTTCAGCCCAACCAGTGACCTTCAAACAGAAGCTGGAGAGCCAGGAGGCTGAAGAGGGAGTAAGTGTTACTCTGTGTTGTGAGCTCTCTAAACCTGGAGTCCCAGTGGAGTGGAAGAAGGGAACACAGGCCCTGAGGTCCGGAGACAAGTACCAGATGAAGCAGAAGACCTCTGTGAGCGAACTCCTGATCAACAAAGTGGTGCCAGAAGACAGTGGAGACTACAGCTGTGTGTGTGGAGACCAGAAGACCACAGCCAGTGTCAACATCAAGGGTAGGAGGATTTGTGATTTAAACTTCTACAGTGTATTAAGATGTTTCTTTGTAATTTAGAAAAATGCATTTTGCGGTGTAACATGTTTATTTATCTGTGTCAATGCAAGATATACATTGTTCAGATTTAATCATAGACTGATTTAAACATTGATGTTGAATTGATAGGATGAATATTTGTGTTACACTTCGATTTTGTCTTGACTGAAGCACTTGTATTTAAATATTTCATTTGCTATGACATTTCTGTTGCTGTCTCTTTGTTTTTTGTTGTCTTGTTTCGGTTTGCTGGCTCACAAAATGTCAGCGTTCTATGTGGATGTCTAACATCAGATTCATCAGATGTCTCCTTCACATTGTATGTGGTGGATCAGTCGGTTGGGTGTCTTTGCCTGGATCGCTTTGTGTGTACTGTGCTGTGATACAGAGTTTGAATTTTGATCTTTTCTTTGGAATCTTTTGTTTCATTACTTTTTTCACTTTTTCTTTTTCCCTCTGTGCATTTGAGATTACAAAACAAACCAAAGAGTCTTTGTCATTTTAGCAGACCGTGCTTGTTGCTGCTGTTTTCAATGTCTTATGTTTTTGTTTTTCTTGGTAGTAGTGTTGACCATTCATATTGTATGTATGCTGGTCCATAAATTGTTCTTGTCTGTTGAAGCCAACAGGTTTTTGTTCATGTTGTATTGTAGTTATCAACTATGTTTGATGGTGCTTGCTGATTCCTGAAATTGTTTTGATTTACATGTTGTGAGCCATTTTGTTGGGTGATATTTAGTTTTTAATTTTGACAGTAAAGTCCTGTAGAAGATCAAGTATGTTACAGCATTCTGAATTGTTTCCTCTCAGCTGTGAAGCTGTCAGCTCCTCCTTCAGCTACTAAACTGGAATCTAAGAGGCAGGAGACCAAAGAAACAGTGGAAGGTATGGAAGGAAGACGGTGATGTGCTGGCTTGACTTTCAGCTTTATGTGCTCTGTCCATCTTGATAATGGCCTTTGTGTTGCCATGTGCAGCCTGCCCTTAAATTGGGCTTGTGCCTTTTGACCTATATAGGTTATGATACATATATTCTTGCCACATTATTTCTTTCAAATTTACCAGATTTTGTGGGCCGCTGCTGTGTCAAATGTTCCTTTTGTCCTATAGTAGGATTGTGTTTTGCAGTTTTTATGTGGGTCTTTTTCTTCAGTGTTGTATTGCAGTATGTGTAGCATAACCAGCTAATTTAAAACAAAGAATAAATAAGAACTACTTTTATTTGTGCCAGTTGTGCTGGTAGCACGTTGATGGTTTGAGAATGATACCTGTTGTTGGCTGAAGTTCACATGTGCATAATCCACTTGTTTGTGGCATGATTCAATGACCTTTACGTTATATTTGCGTGGTTTAGGAAGACTGAAGGTCTTTGAATTTGTGGCAGTTACACTGGCTTTGCTCAGGTGTTCATGTTAAACACTGTAGGTCTGACAATGTCACTGGTTGCTGCAACTATACTTTATGCAGCATTTCTATGTCAATATCATATTCGTATTTCAGACAAGACCTCTGAAGCTCCGTCCATAGCCGCTAAAGACAAGCACAAGAGGCAAGAGATATACGAGACAGTAGAAGGTAATTCTCGAAGATTCTTGGCTTGGCTTGGTTATTTAGCCCGTGTGCATTTGTAATTAATCAGTGTATGCGACGCATTGCTTTGTTAAGCCAAAAGGGGGAAACACACATTAAGCTAAAACTGTAAAACCATGTCTTGGCTGCTGACTGGTGTTATCAGACAGAACGTTGTTGGGTCATGAATTGGCTTACATTGTGTCTTGTTGCTTCAAGGAATTGCTGTAAGGCTAAATATGGATTTACCCTGTGCTATTTCATCTGTCTGCTGGTTATTGTAGCTTTTTTATTTGCCTGTTAAATGTAATAATCTGTGTCATTTTTGGGATTGCGCTGCTATTGTAAAAAAAAAAAAAGATAGTTTCAATTTCAACATCTGTGGATTTCTGTGGTCTCTGGGTTACTTTGTTGCATGGATGCTGACTTATTGGTATGGAGACATGTTTTTGTTCCCATTAGCTGTTATTAGCTAGAGCTATCCCAAGGCAACTTCAAATTGTGGGTCCAATGTTGTGTTCAATTTTATAGCTTCGACACTGCAAACTACTGGACAGACTCCTACACAACAGCTCCTCAAACAGGAAATTCAGAGAGATTTTCGAGAGGTCAAAACGGAAGGTGAAGGTAATGAGACTGTCTGTGCTGTAGGTTATGCTGCCCGGTGAATGTGTAAAATATATTAAGAGGCTTTTGTTTTCTTGTTATCCTTTGTCTGTATTGCAGCTGTTCTGTCAATTCTATTTTGTGGCAAATACTGAATTTGGTTGTTTATGGCACTTTGGTGGTACTGTGTTGGATTGCTGCTGCTGTGTGTTGCATTATTGATAATGGTCTGTGAGAGAAGGCAGAGGCTTGAATTGGTATTGCTTGTACATTTATTGATTTTGATTGCTTTCTGTTGTCACCCATATTGTTTCCCCTTGTTTTGACACCTACTGTGTGGTAGGCCTGTGTATTGGCAAGAATCTGATGATACGATACATATCATGACACAGGGGTTACAATTCTATACATCACAATATATTGCAATACTGTATTTTATTATTACTTTTTTGTTATTTTACCTTTATTTAACCAGATAAGACAATTGTGAAACTTTTCTCCTTTACAATGACAACCTGGCCCAGAGGTAGCGACAGAAGGCAAGTCGATACCAGACATTAGAACATAGATACAACTAGTGCATCCAAACAACATTAGGCAAATTAAAAACAATAAATGTAATTTTAGGAAACCTGTCATAGGATAAAGAACACACCGCCATATGCATAAGAATCTAGTTAAAAAAAGTTTACTTTTTTGATGCAATCAGAACTGTGGGATCTGCATTTGCATTTATCACAGTCCCTGTAACATCCAACATCATAGTAGTACTTTTTGTGCAATCTGAGAATTGATACAGTATTACAAAACATAAAATTGTGATACTCAAGTGTATCTAGATTTTTATTTTTGCACAATTTAAGAATACACAAAAATAACAAATAATATAGAGTGCAGTAAGAGGCAGAAAACCCACTGGGCTTATTTGAAGCCTCCACCTAAATAATGTTAAAATATTCACAATGTTATAGAAAACACAAGAATAATATACAGAACATAATATGACCACATAATAGTGATGACAAACAATTACAACAAGATATATATAATATCAACAAACAACAATAATAACAATAAATATATTTTAAAATCTATATTTTCTTACACTCCTACTGTATGCACATTAGTATATGTAATTGAACATGAGGATATTTGTCAGTCTGCCAAGTTGTAAACAGGCGACAGCAGACTGGTTGTACTGGGTTATTTGTGTTTATGTGTGCTTTACTAGCTCTGGTTGTCTGTTGTCTTCAGGTTCTTGTTATTGGCTGCTGACTGGTGTTATCAGATAAAAACTTGTTGGGTCGTGAATTGGCTTAAACTGTGTCTCGTTGCTTGAAGGAACTTTTACTCTACCTTTATATTTCTGACCTGACCTGCACTATTTCATCTGCCTGCTGGTAAATGTGGCTTTTGTTATTCACCAGTTGATTGTCATGATCTGTGTCATTTTGGGGGATTGTAGCTAGTATTGTGAGAGAAAAAAAGATAGTTTCAGTCTCAACATCTGTAGATTTCTGGGTTGTGGAGGCTGACTTATTGGTATGGAGACATGTCTTTGCTCACATTAGCTGTTATTACATGTAGCTATAGTGCTATTCAAAAGCAAATTCAAATTGTGGGTCCAATGTTGTGTTAAATTTCATAGCTGCGACACTGCCAACTACTGGACAGACTCCTACACAACAGCTTCTCAAACAGGAGATCCAGAGTGATTCTCCAGAGCTCAAAGTGGGAGGTGAAGGTAATGAGACACATGTTTGCATGGCTTTTGTCCTATACTGTGACATCTTTCGATACTGTAAGCATGGTCGTCATTTGTTTTGTTCCAGATGTAATCTCAGGCTTGTAGAAAAACACTCTTTACAAGAAAGAAGAACTAGGCAACTCAGTTTGGATTTACTGTCTGTGCTGTAGGTTATGTTGCCTGATGAATGTGTCAAATATATTAAGAAGATGGCTTTTGTTTTCTTGTTAGCCCTAGTGTGTGTCGCTGTTTTGTCAACCATTTTGTGGCAAATACAGTATTTTGTCCAGTTGTTTTAAAGCTTTGTTTACTCCAGTCTGTGTTGAATGTTGAACATTTTGATGCTATATGTTTATGGCACTTTGGCAGTACTGTGTTGGATTGCTTCTGTGTGTGTTGGATTATTGATAATGGTCTGTGAGATGAGAGAGAGGCTTGAATTGTTATTGCTTGAAGCTTTATTGATTTCCATTGTGTTCTCACACATATTGCTTAGCCTCGTTTGGACACTTACTGTATGGACATCATCTAACATAAGGACATTTGTCAGTCTGCCAAGTTGTAAACAGGCGACAGCAGACTAGTTGTACTGGGTTATTTGTGTTTATGTGTGCTTTACTAGCTCTGGTTGGCTGTTGTTTTCAGGTTCTTGTTATTGGTTGCTGACTGGTGTTATCAGATAAAAACTTGTTGGGTCGTGAATTGGCTTAAACTGTGTCTTGTTGCTTGAAGGAACTTTTACTCTACCTTTATATGTCTGACCTGACCTGCACTATTTCATCTGCCTGCTGGTAAATGTGGCTTTTGTTATTCACTAGTTAATTGTCATGATCTGTGTCATTTTGGGGGCTTGTAGCTAGTATTGTGAGCAAAAAAGATAGTTTCAGTCTCAACATCTGTTGATTTCTGTGGTTTCTGGGTTGTGGAGGCTGACTTATTGGTATGGAGACATGTCTTTGTTCACATTAGCTGTTATTACATGTATCTAGTGCTATCCAAAGGCAAATTGAAATTGTGGGTCCAATGTTGTGTTAAATTTCATAGCTACGACACTGCCAACTACTGGACAGACTCCTACACAACAGCTTCTCAAACAGGAGATACAGAGTGATTCTCCAGAGCTCAAAGTGGGAGGTGAAGGTAATGAGACACATGTTTGCATGGCTTTTGTCCTATACTGTGACATCCGTTGATACTGTAAGCATGGTCGTCATTTGTTTTGTTCCAGATGTAATTTCAGGCTTGTAGAAAAACACTCTTTTACAAGAAAGAAGAACTAGGCAACTCAGTTTGGATTTACTGTCTGTGCTGTAGGTTATGTTGCCTGATGAATGTGTCAAATATATTAAGAAGATGGCTTTTGTTTCCTTGTTAGCCCTAGTGTGTGTCACTGTTTTGTCAATCATTTAGTGGCAAATACAGTATTTTGTCCAGTTGTTTTAAAGCTTTGTTTACTCCAGTCTGTGTTGAATGTTGAACATTTTGATGCTATATGTTTATGGCACTTTGGCAGTACTGTGTTGGATTGCTTCTCTGTGTGTTGGATTATTGATAATGGTCTGTGAGATGAGAGAAAGGCTTGAATTGTTATTGCAGTATTACAGTAGACCGGTTGCACTGGGCCATTTGCGTGTATGTGTGCTTTACAGGCCCTGGTTGGCTGTTGTCTTCAGGTTATAGGACTCATGACTGTAAGATTGTGAAGTTAATGTTGTGTTTTATCCAAGTTGAAAAGACTGCTGCTGGAATAGCTGCAAAACAAGACACACAGAGGCAGGGGACCAAAGAGCTAATAGAAGGTATGCAATGATTTAGGCTCTTTATCAGCCTTGTGCTTCTTCATTGTCTCTTGTCACATCCCGCTCAGTCTTTGTGTTGCCAAATGCAGGTGTTCTTTCTCTACTGAGCTGGTGTATCTACAGTGTATATGTAAATAATATATGGTGAAATTAGTTGTTAAGGTTAGGTTAACAGAATGTCACAATATAAATATAGGGAGAGATGGTATAATATTGAATCATATTGGCTTAGGGCTGGGTAATATGGAGAAAATCAAATATCACAATATTCTTATCAATTTCTAAGGATGCACCGATCCGACTTTTTCAGTGTGGATACTGTTAGCGATACCGAGTACCGATCCGATACCAGTGTTTAATTAATAAGCTCTATCCCTCACTGTGTGGAAGTGACTGGGATCATTATTTTATGTGTAAGGCAACATCAGTCTTAACATAAACATCACTTTCCTAACTTTGTAAAATAAAATGTAACACAGAAATACATAGATATAAATTTACTGAATTGTTATTTATTATTAAAATAAATTGTGCACCAGCAACTTGGTAAAAAAGTCTTCAAAATGAACATGAATTACAATTCAAGTCTATTCAAGTCACCTTTTTAATGTGGCAACAAGTTGTCAAAACAAACAAGAATTAAAATTAGAGTATAGAATATATATAGCATATATACATAGAACTAAATTGAATAGATTCATTGTCACCGATATCTGATCCAGCTCGTTAGGTCAGTATTGGCCCGATATCCGGTATCATATCGGTACATCCCTACCAAATACTTCGATATCTATATTGCGACGATAGGGTTGACCACTGGTGCTTTTACAAAATATTTACACAATGAGATTTTTGATAAATAATCATCAGTAATGTGGATGTAATGACTAAGTGGGTAAAAGCAAATAATAGAACAGCTAGAACAGATGAACCGATCAGAACATTACATCACTTTACTGTAAAGCAGCCTTTAAAACCAGGAAAAGACAACGCTTGTGCCATATTACGATATCCAAAATTAAAGACGATATCTAGTCTCATATCATGATATTGATATAATATTGATATATCACCCAGCCCTATATTGGATGTTGTATTAATGCTTGGCCATCGCTTTTATGTGATGTTTTTCAACTGTTCTCGCACAGCAGTGTCTTGTGATTCCTTTTGTTAAGTGTTTGTGCTTCTTGGGGTTTTTGATGGTAGTAAAATGATTGAAAGAGCATAAAAGAGATTTGTGAGCAGCTATTTATCATATACTGAAGATAATTGTCACATGTTGGTTTGTGAGACATACTGTATACTGTATTGTGGCTTGTGACCCTGTGCTTAAGCTTCAGTGTATCTTGGTGTGCTTTTATTAAAAGCTCCAGTCATAGGTCAGTGATTGGAGTTAATGATGATATGATGTGAACAACTTCAACAATGTGAGAGATGAAAGTGTATAATATATTGCGTAAATATTGCACGTGTACTCATCAAACGTTACCTGGATTAATAGGCGATTAATGAATAGAGATAATTAGAAATAAGATTTGTGGCTGCTGGCTCTGCAGTGATTCAGTTATAATCAGTCTTAAATGTTTTATCACAGCAGAGAGGCTGCCAGATGCTCCAGCTGCTGTGACATTAAACTCTAAGGATTCCAAAAAAGTGGTGGAAGGTATGAACCCATAGTCTAACATTATCTATATATAGCACTACTGTCTTTGTTGAACAAGCTCTTGGTCATGGCATTGTCTGTTTGTTTTTTAAGATATTGCTTTTCTTGTTGCACATTGCATGAATATACTGTACATATCATCTGAAAAATGAAGTGAAGAGCTTTCACCACTGTCAGTTCAGACAAATGTCAATCATGTGAAGACGTTATCGTGTTGTCTTGAACGTTGTGGCTCCAAAACGTGTGTGGCACATTGCTTTTGATTTGTCGTCTTGTTCAGTCTGTTGGTGAAGACTTCCACGTTATGTAAGTTGAATTAAAACCTTCATTATATTGTCTACAAATAACTTCAGTTACAGCAGAGAAGCCAGCAGCTTCAGCAGTGACCTCCACAGTTGAACCTGAGAAGCAGGAGTCCAAAAACAGAGTTGAAGGTATGTGGTAGTGTTATAAAGAAACACAGTTTGTACTGAGTGTAAATGGGATTCTGTTGGTATTCAGTAGGTTTCTTGTATGCTCTGGTTTTTGCCCAGTCACATGCTGTGATAGCTTATACTACACATACAGCCTCATGAGGGTTTTGTCAATAGTCTGGCACATTTGTTCTGTTGTCACAGTTGTTCTTGTTGGCTGACGAGATGGAAATTGTTTATTGGCAATTGCATTTAGTCAGATTCAATCAATCCTCACAATTGATTTCATTGTTGTTGATGTTTTTTTGTGTAATGTATCAGTTTGGCAACATCCTTTGTTGCTTTATCCGGCTTAAATCACACTATCATTGTTGCATTTGAGCTGCTCTGTATTTAATACAGTACATATTTAAGGTCTAATTAAGTTACACCTGCAGATATTAAAAAACCTGCTGTTTTTAAAAGTCATCCCAAATCCAGAGCCTACAAAGCTGGATATAAAAATTTCAAAAGTTTCTGTGGCACCCGCACATTGTTTATTCTAGGGCTGCCCCCTCTTAGTCGATTAGTCGACTAATCGGTCATTTTGGTCTTAGTCGACTAAGAGTTCTTTAGTCGATTGGTCATTTTTTTTATGTTTTTTTCATGCTGAATGACTTAGTTCCAAGAAACTTGTGAGCACATCTCTGGTAAATACAAGATTTAAAACGGTGCTTTTGTGTGATTCTTTGTGGAAAAACTGATCTGTCGATTAAGTCAACTAATCGATTAGTCGGCAAAAATTTGTGTTACTCAGTTAAGAATTTTTATGGTTGAGGACAGCCCTAGTTTATTCCTCTCAGTTTTTTTTGTTTTCCATGTGGATTTTTGTATGCTGTGTAATCAGTCTGGCTTGTTGTTGCTCACTTCGTATTCACCTCTTGAATCTTGAATACAAGATTTGCTTTCTTCTGGATTGTTGTTGTCGCCATAAAAGAATAATTAAGAGCTATGTTTGATGGATTCGATAAATGCTTAGGTGACCCCCTGTTTTGAAGGGGAGTAAGGATCATTGGCTGTGTACCAGTGTTGTGTGTGTATGTGTGTGTATATATATCAAAGTAGCCATACGTTTCACTTGTTTAATTTTCTTTTTTTGTTTTTACTTTTGCAAAATATCAAATGCTCAGTCAGGTAAGTTGAAAATGTGCATATTTTTACACAGCATACTGTAGTCTTTATCTTGGATTTTGAAAGCCTGAGTTACAACGATACACATCAACACCTTATCTAATTGGTTCAATCCCCAGTTCTTCCAATCATAGTCATCCGAGACCTGGAGAGCCAGGAGGCTGTGGAAGGAGATAGTGTCACTCTGCAATGTGAGCTTTCTAAACCTGGACTCCCCGTCGAGTGGAAGAAGGAAACTCAAGTACTGAGTTGTGGAGAAAAGTACCAAATGAAACAAACGGGATTCAGTTATGAGCTACTGATCTTGGATTTGACACCTGGAGACACAGGAAGCTACTCATGCTGTTCAGAGGACACAGTACTCTCAGCCTCTCTTGTAGTAAATGGTAGGATGGAGACCATGTCAACGTCTCATTCTGGCTTCTTCTGCCATCAAGTCTTTCATTTCATTTTTGAATCCATTCTTATTTATCTCACTCATTCTTGACCTTGTCCTTTCATTCATCAGCTGCCCCAGTTCTTTTCACAAAAGAGCTTGAGAGCCAAATGGCTGCTGAGGGGGACAGTGTGACCCTGCACTGTGAGCTCTCTAAACCTGCTGTTCCTTTGGAGTGGAGGAAAGGAGAACTTGGACTTTGCCCTTGTGCCAAGTATGAAATTAAACAAACGGGACACCTGGCTTCATTAGTAATCCATGATGTTGACCCAGAGGATGCTGGGAGTTACACATGTGACACCGGTGTCCGTCAAAGCACCGCACAACTAGCTGTGAAGGGTATGCTTGCTAAAACCTGTTGTTTTGTAGTGGAGATACTTGAGTTACTGAAGACTTGCTTGACTAAAAGTTGTATTACTGTAAATATTGAACATTGAACATGAGTTATATAAAAATAAGCTTTTATTTTATCCGATTTTAGTTAATGTTGGTTGTATAGATACATTATTATGTAGTGTGTGATGAAAACAGGAGCTGCGTCTCTTTTCTGGCATTTAGGTTATGCTTAAAGGGACTGTTTGTAACTTTTTACACGTATAAACCTACCAGGTCGGGATCCCATGCGCGCTCGCGTATGCAAGTATGCGCGCTCGCGTGTGGTCAGAGACTCTCCTCCTCTGCCTGCTTGCCTTCACTCACACACACCGCGGCGCGTTCTTGCTGTCTCGCTCCACCTCTACTAGACGTGCATGCGCGCTCACTCCACACTGCAGAAGAGTTAGTTTATCTCTGAGAATATCTAGTGAATGTACAGTGGACGTTTGTGCAGAAATAAATGCTGCAGCTCCTCCAGACCAACAGAGGTTTCCCGTGTCTTGTGAAATGACGGGGCTCCGCAGCGAGAAACGAAATCGCCTCCAACCGGGTGCCGGTGTCTCCCTGCGGGCGCAGACGGGAGACTATAACGTTTCTCTTCCTGCTTCAGCCTCGGCACCAACCTGCTTTTCTTGCTTCAGCCCCGGAGGCTGAAGCAAGAAAAGCCAACACTAGTATCAGCATTGATTCATGGAGAGACCTTCGTGTGGTCAGCTAACATTACTGCCAAGCAGGTGAAATATAGAGTGATATTGTGGTTTTAGCTGACGTGTGTCGCCTCACTGTTTTGAGCGATGCTGGTTCATGTCTATTTAGAGCGAGCAAGCGCGAGCCCGACGCTGACTTTCGTTGACTTAACGGCCACTGGTGTCGCTGTTAACAAGCATTTCTGAAAGTTACAAATAGTCCCTTTTAGCTATCGTTGACTGTGATTAATGAGGAACACATTTGGGATTTGACATGATTTAAGGATTAAGACTGACTTCCACCATACTTTTTTACTTTAGTAGTTTAATGTGTATGCCAAATGGCTGCTATACATTTTGCCAGCATTCTCTTGGTTTTCCTAAGTTTTTTTTTCTCCTTATTCCCTCCACCTCGTCCCCTGCAGCCCAGGCCGTCCTTTTCAAAACCCAGCTGCGGAACCTTGAAGGACGGGAAGGGGAGAGCGCTAGTCTTCGCTGTGAGACCACAAAGCCGGGAGCCCGTGTTGTCTGGAGGTGTGGTGACAGGGTGCTGGCATCCAGCAGCAAGTATCACCTGAAACAGGAAGGAACCATAGTCGAGCTCATCATCTATAAACTGCAGGGAGCTGACTCGGGAGAATACTCTTGTGATACAGGCAACCAGAGGACTTCAGCTGTCCTCACTGTGCAGGGTAGGAGCTGTCTATTTAAAACTGTCCTTCTCATGCCCCCACTCGATTCACGTCTCTCTACGTGTCTTACACCACTCCAACACTTGAGCATGAAGTGCATCAACCTTTTCATCTGGAGATCCTGTTTGCTGTCTTCTTGACTGCATTTGAATATTGAAGTATTATTTCTCATCCCACTTGTATTCTCGTTCTTCACGGTTTTCAAAGCACTTCACACAAACACTTTTCTGTTGACCTTGATCACTCATCTCTTCTTATCATTTGTGCCTTTCTGTGGTCTCTCTTCACAAACATTAACACACCCTTCACTGTGTTTCTTCACTTGCTACTCACAATAACAGCTCAGGAGCAACTTGAACTACATCTTTGTCAAGAACTTCACGCAACAAATATGTAACTATCCTGCTGAAATGTATTTGTCAAACAGAGGTCGAGGTTAGCATACTGAAATTCTTGGAGAGCTGCGTCGTGTACGAGGATGAAGATGTCCGCTTTGAATGTCTGGTTTCTCGCGAGGAGGCACCTCTGGCCCAGTGGAAACTTCAGGATGTCCCACTACAGAATAATGAAATGAACTTGATCGGGTCTGAGGGCCGGGTACACAGCCTCACACTCAGAGGCGTCACCACAGCTGACTCGGGAACAGTCACTTTCACAGTGGGTAACCACACTTCCACTGCTTCTCTGACAGTCAGAGGTAAGGGAAATATTTTATTTCTTGGGACGAAAATGAATACTTGCCATTTTGCTTCTCGAGTAACATCTGGACCGTTCATTTGTCTATCGTCTTCCTTGTGGGACACCTTCCCTCTATCTTTTCAAAAAGCATGCCAAAACATGGATGCTTGTGATTTCCTGAGGCTCTCTTTTTATCTTAACTTTCTTTTCCCTTTATACTCACTTGCTATCCATTCGTCTATCCCACTCTTGTATTTTTTATATTCCGTCATATTACTACAGTGTATGCATGTTCACTCCTCTTTCCACTGAACTAACATTTCCCATTTACTTTTCAATATAGTATTCAAATTTCATATTGGTCATGGTGATCAATATGTTTCCTTGTAATTCTTGTTTACAGCAATTTTTCTTCCCTTTTTTTTTGCTGCACACGTAATTCAGATAACATGACGAACAACATAAAAATTCACTCAGTGATTTGCCACATTATATTATTTAATAATTAAAACTAGGGCCGCAACTAACGATTATTTTCAGTGTTGATTAATTGGTTCGTTCTTTGGTCTATAAAATGTCAAAAACTGTAGAAAAATGGCCCATCAGTGGTTCCCAAAGCCTAAGATGACGTCCTGAAATGTCTTGTTTCGTCCAAAACTCAAAAGCTATACCGTTTACTGGCATAGAGGAGTAAAGAAACCAGAAAACATTCACATTTAAGAAGCTGGAATTAGAGAATGAATTTTTGACTTTATTATTTCTTAAAAAATTACTCAAACCGATTAATCAATTATCAAAATAGTTGGTGATTAATTTAATAGTTGACAACTAATTAATGAATTGATTCATTGTTGCAGCTCTAATTGAAATTCTGTATTTTTGTGGTGTCCTGGAGGCCTACTGTAGGTGTTTAAGATGCTGGCGGATGTATTCACAATGAACGTCTCAGATTTGAGTCCTGTCGGGAAACATTTATTGCATTTCATGCCCCATCTTTCTCCCCTCATTTTTGGTAACCTCTATATTGTCCTCCCTACAATAAAGTGAAAAAAAAATCCCCACAAAAAATAAGCAAAAATATTTTTATACTTCAGATTGTCAATAGTGTATCTGTATCTTATCCTAGCACTATTTGATGTATGCTGCTCACAAACACTAAACATTATATACTATGAGGCCATTTATTGATTCACTACATTCCATTGTGGTTTTTAGACAGCAAAATAGTTTGTCCACGAACATATGACTTCATGAATTTGATTGTTTTTCTGATTCAGTCTATCAGTGTTTTACCTCAAACTTTAAAATGAGTGCAGATAAACCTCTGACCTAACGGGTTTTTTTTCATGCTCTGTTTTAAGCTTCTTTGTTGGTATGGAATTGGTAGAATTGTGAGTATAAATAATGTTGCTTATGAGTACAGTGTGTTCGTGGTGGCTGTGTTTACCCAAGAAACCTTTGAAATTATTCATCCTAATTAAATTAATCATGGTCTTTCTGGCAGCAGCAGCACCAGTAGTATTCCAGAAGGAGCTGGAAAGTCAAGAGGCCACAGAAGGAGACAAGGCCACTCTGGTCTGCGAGACATCCAGCCCCGACGGCAAGGTGACCTGGCTGAAGGGCTCAACTGTGCTCATCCATGGGGAGAAGTACAGTGTTGAGCAGAGAACTACTACTCACATCCTGGTCATACACAAGCTGGATGTGAAGGATAGTGGAGAATATATCTGTGATACAGGGGACAAGAAAAGTACAGCAGCCCTGACTGTGAAAGGTAACGGAGATGTCTCTTGTCTCCTCTAATCTTCATCCTACCTGAAGTTCATTTTACATTCATTCATCCCATCAACAAACTGGATCTTGAGTTATAAGTGTGATGTCTCAGTTGGCATGTAGTTTGACTTTTATTATTATTTTAATTATCCAATGTCGGTTACACTTTTTATGCCTCTGCGCCGGTGACAGCTGTGGCCGGAGGCATTATGTTTTCGGGTTGTCCGTCCGTCCGGACCGTTATTGTGAACGCGATATATCAGGAATGCCTGTAAGGATTTTTTACAAATTTGGCACAAAGGTCCACTCAAGGATGAACTGATTCGATTTTGGTGGTCAAAGCTCAAATGTAAGGTCACTGTGACCTCACTTCCGTCCCATTCTCGTGAACGAGATATCTCAGAAATGCCTTTAGCAAATTTCTTCAAATGTGGCACAACCGTCCACTTGGACTCAAGGATGAACTGATTTTGATGATCAAGGGTCAAAGGTCAAGGTCACTGTGATCTTACATTTATCCCATTCTTGTGAAAGCGATATCTCAGGGACACCTGGAAGGAATTGTATAACATAAACGTCCACTTGGACTCAAGGATTATCTGATTAGATTTTTGTGGTCAAAGGTCACTGTGACCTCACAAAACACGTTTTTGGCCATAACTCAAGAATTCATAAGCTAATTGTGATGATGATTTTAGACAGACATGGATGTCAACTGCAACTTGACTGGTTGGCGGAGGCATAAAACTGCGAGGCGGTAATTCTAGTTTATTTTGTATTTTTTATTACTTTACGTTTGGCTATTAGAGTGTCATTAGAATGGTTCATGACAGAGTACTATATCCAAACTTGTGGCATTATGTAGTAAGTAAGTATTAAATTTGGATTATTGGTCATAGACTCTCCTTGTTACTGATGCCTTCTGAAAGCTCAAGAGATCTGATCACTGACCTCCCATCATCCCATTCACCCTCAGAGCGTGTGCGCCTCATCCGAGAACTCTGCGATATGACTGTGACCACCGGGCAGGACGCCGTCTTTGAGGTCGAGCTGTCACACTCAGGCGTGACAAACGGGGAATGGTGGCTTGGAGACAACCTCCTCCAAAACAATGATCTGAATCAAATGAGCAGCCAGGGCAGAGTGCACCGTTTGGCGCTGAAGATGGTGACCACAGATGAATCAGGGGACGTTGCCTTCGTAGTGGGAGAGGAGAAGAGCGTGGCCTGTCTTCTGGTGGAGGAGAAACCCAAAGGTAAAGGAGACAACATGGTCACTAGAGATTTTTACTCCTCACATCCATCTCCGTCAACCATCAAACAGCTTTGCCTTGGCAAATGGAAACATGCTGGCACCATCATCTTCAACATCCTAACTTTTAGACGTGTCTTCCATTCTTTGCATTTAGTGTTTGCTGTAAGAAATGTTAACACAAATATTGTAACTTAAGGAGATAAACTAACACTGAAGTTTGTAAGTATTTCTCAAAGATACATTATTTTCAATACAGTACGTTTGTTTGCTAGCTACACTAACTTCAAAGGGCACTAGTGACTTGACTAACTGTCATGTTTATTCACTATGCTATAACATTTGTGACAGCATATAATAGTTACTGCATGCATCCATTAACTTATGTTTATAACTATTAAGGATTAACGAAAGGAAAATAAAAATTGCATATAAATGCTACCATTATTAAGTCTAGTTTTGGGTTTCCCATATTTACAGTGCTAATTCTAGAGAAGCCACACGACACTGTGGCAGTAGAGGGTGAAACTGTCACTCTGGCCTGCACCATCTCTGACGCCAAGGCCACCATCACCTGGAACAGAAACAACGTGGCCATCCAGTCAGGTCTCAAGTACGACCTGAGGAACAACGGAGCGTTCCACCAGCTTCGTATCCACAACCTGGTGCCTGAGGACTCAGGAACGTACACCTGTGACACTGGAGATGCACAGTGTGACGTCACCTTGACTGTGGAAGGTAAAGAACGATGCCATCCCCTAAAAAAAAAAAGTCACCTGTTGATCAGATTCAAGAATGTGGACCGAGATAGGATTGAAATGAACAACTGAAATATTCCTGATCTTCCCTCAACCACACACCCAGTCTGGCATCACTGTGCATCAGCTAAACTTTTGTCTAAAGAGATGTTTGTCTTGTCATCTGAGCTATCTGATGCCAAACTTTCCATCTCATTATCTGATGCCAAACTTTACTTTTTAAATTCTGACCAGGTACCCCGGTGGTCTTCCACAAAGAGCTCAAGAACCAGGACGCTGTAGAGGGTGATGATGTCACCCTGCGCTGCGAGCTCTCTAAGCCACGGGTTCGTGTTGAGTGGAGGAAAGGAGGCATTGTCCTCCAGCCCGGTAAGAAGTGTGAGATGAGGCAGGAAGGGTGCGTTCAAGAGCTCTGTATACGGAACGTAGAGCCCGAGGACAGTGGCTACTACACCTGTGATGCAGGAGACCAGCTCACCACAGCTTCTTTGGCGGTGCAAGGTAGCCTATTTTAATACTGTTTCCGCATACTGTTCGGCTGATTAGTTTTATTCTGACTGTAATCTAAAATGTATTCTTACAGATAGAATAGTAGGTCTGTTTTTAGGACTGGCCTACGTCTTCGTAAACTGTGTTGTTACATGGTGTCATTTTTCATCTATCTTTTATGATATGTTTCTCTGTTGAGTTGCTGATAATGAGAAAGATAGAGGCTCAGTGTATGCATATGTGTATTTTTTCACTCTACAGTGAAAGAAGTCTTCATTTTGTGTGGTCTTAAGACCACCGACGTCTTTGTTGGGGAATGGGCAACCTTCTCCTGCCAGCTGTCTGGAAGGGCACCTGGCAAGGTGCAGTGGTGGCTGGATGGCACCTTGCTGGAGAACAGCCCCTTTAGTGAGATGGGGCTGAGCCAGGGCCACATCCACACACTCACCTTAAAGAACCTGGCCACAGATGACTCTGGCACTGTCACGTTCAATACTGGCAGTGTAACGTCAACAGCCAAGCTCTTAGTCAAAGGTATCACCTTATAAAGATTATACGTCTTCAGACCCTGCAGAATTTTAATTCTACATTTCAAATCTTACATAGTGTTTGTAGCTCATTTTAAATCCAAGGTTGTGTCATTGTCACTACAATGTACAATTTAACTAACGTCAATATTTATCATAATTTTGTACCAAATTCCCTTGGTTTGCTACTGATTGGCATTAACCAAATAAAAATTGGTGCAATTCTTCTTGAAGAATATGAGTAAATATACCATAAGTTGTGATGTTTTCTGCAGGGTTACATTAAAAGTTTGAAGTTCATAAATAGAATAATAGTGGATATTTTCACATTTCAGTGTTTCATCATGCATGAGCAGCATTGTTTCTCATTTCACTATTAATAATAATAATAATAATAATAATGCAGTAGAGATTTCCATGCTGTATGCTTTGATACAACCAAAACATACCACTGGGTGCAGCACCACAGTAACACCTACACCCAAACATCTAAAACTAATAGAAATTATCAGCGAATAATTTTAATAAATAAATATCATCACTCATTTAATTTCTGCTCCTCTTGGATTCTATCTGAATCCTTCCTACGTGCTGTATGTTGGGCTGCAGAAATGATAATCACGATTATGTTTCTCACTTTTGAGATCACAATCATCAATCACGACTATTCATCCATCTTTGGGAACAAAATAGTTTTATAGCTCTTGAACCTTTGCTCGCTCTAATTGTCAAATCAAAATAATGAGTGACATGCAATCAAGATGTCTTCTTGAAAATATAAATACAATTGGACACACCGATCTTTCTGTGTGGAGTTTGCATGTTCTTCTCCTCATGCCTATGAGGGTTT
The DNA here is from genome assembly GCF_015220745.1 of Sebastes umbrosus. Classification (NCBI taxonomy): domain Eukaryota; kingdom Metazoa; phylum Chordata; class Actinopteri; order Perciformes; family Sebastidae; genus Sebastes; species Sebastes umbrosus. The sequence goes on along the minus strand of NC_051280.1, from coordinate 14,647,140 downwards.
CCTCCCACATTACAAAGACATGCAGGTTAGGTTATTTGGCGACTCTAAATTGTGTGAATGGTTGTCTGTCTTTGAGTATAGCTGATGGATGGATGTCTATTCACCTACTCTACATGCCGTAACGTGACATGACATACTATTACATTGCCGGCTATACAAATTTGGTTACTTAAACACTCACTCAGTCGTCAGCTGTTGTCTTGTGTCTGTTGGCATTTGTCATTTTCTCTATATAGTAGATGTCTCTGTCAACAAATACAGGGCTCTTATTGTAGACAACAGGCAGAGCTAATCCAACAAAAATGATCAGTCCACATTCAAACTTTGCTCTAAAACCCCCTTGGCTCCGCTGATTACCTGTTGGCTTCATTCATCAAGTCTTAATCATCCACACCAGAAGTTTTCCTGACGGTTGGGTCAATCTCTATTGTTGAGACTAGCAGTCCTGGTGGCTAACTGGGAGCTGCTGCTTGTTCACTGACGTCTCTGATGTCTCCCTGGTGTATCGCAATTTCCTGTTCAATGTATATGAACTAATCGTTCATATAAATGACCTCTTACATTTCAACCCAAGATTGTGATTTGGGATCCCTTGAGTCATTGTTTCAGACTACGCACTCTTAAATTGTCGAGTGGCACTTGTTCAAGTTTAATGGTTGAAGCCAAAAGCATGATCGTGATTATTATATGGTTTAATGGACAGCCTTCAGTGTATGTGTCCCTTGGTAATGTAAATGCTGGATAATACAGATGTGGTGATTGGATTCAGTGGATTAAATACAGTAGGCTTGATTTGGTGATGTTAAGGTTTGATCCGAGTTTTACTGAACAACTGAATAGTGTCAACAGAAATGTTGTGATAGGAAAGTGCTGCTCCACCCATCCATGCAGGCCGGCTGCTGTTGAATACTCACGTTCCATTTACTCCCACTATCTCATCCCACCAAGCCCTGCCCTTAACCTTTAAGCACTAAAACCTCTAACCTCCCTACCTACCTTATGAGTTTGGCATTTCTATCCACTTACAGTATCACCCCCTCCTCTCTCATCAGCTGCCTTGATTGTGACCATTTCCCTGAATCTTGACGGTTGGGCTTTTTGACCCCATATTCATTTTCAAAGCTCACATAGGACAATACAGTGATCACAGTGGACATTAGAATATACTTTAAGACAGTGGTTCCCAACCTATTTCCCTTGAAGCCACACCAACCACTATCTATGAAAAGCTTTTTTCAGATGGCCATGTCGTTGTGAAAATATCCGTGTATTGGAAAGATCAGATGGGATGAAGATGAAAAATGAGAGTAGCTTTCTGTGTTTTTCCTCTTGACTTTATTCTGTTGATTCAACATGCTGAATCAGCCGAAAAACCTCCATAACTAGAGCCAACACACCGAAAAAAACTAGGCCAACAGATCCTCACCGACGGCCCCAATCTGTCTGATGGCCGACCGTTGGCTTAGCGTGTCAGGGCCTTAAGGAGGGCCCGGACCCCAGGTTGGGAACCACTGCTTTAAGATACTGTACCATGGCACATACAATTTGTACTGGACAATCCATAAAAACGTAATATCACTCATGTATGAATATCACTTCAACATGCTTTTGGGGGTTATAAAGCCCATATGTCATTCGCCATGTCCTGCACCTATCCATATACAGTAACTAATGGCCAAGTCCTGACCCTATGACCCCTGACCCCAAACTCAGATCCCACAGTTGAAGTGGTGAGCGAGATGGAGGACCTTCGGGTGCTCGAAAACCAACCGGCTGAGTTCATCTGCCAGTTCTCAAGGCCGGTCAAGGCTCAGTGGAAGAAAGACGGGCAGCCACTGCAGCCTGATGGCCGAAGGGTGGTAGTGGAGCAGGACTGGAATGTGGCTCGCTTGTACATTAGCCGTGTGTCTGCTCAGGACAGGGGCACATACTCCTGTGAGGCAGAGGGGACCTGCGCGGTCGCTTCGCTTTATGTGGAAGGTGAGCTTCCCTCCACATGGAAAGAGCACCAACCTCTAGGGAGTCTCCTCTGCTCCCTCATATCTCACAGTTACTGTATTTGGCCAAATAAACTGATGAGTTGCTAATCATCATAAAGTTTGTGCCCTTTGTTGACAAATCCCAAATTATTTGACTTCCTAATATTGCAGTGTTTCTTTCTTTCTTCATTTCTCCATTTGTTTTCAACAGGCAAACCCATTGACATTGTCCAGGGCCTGGAGAATGTAGAAACCTTTGACGGAGGTGAAGCGCTGTTTGAGTGTGCCATATCTCGTCCTGAGAGCAAAGATTTCCGCTGGCTCCTTGATGGGAAACCAGTGAAGGAATCCCCTAATGCTGAGATTGTGACATTCGAGAGTGGTCGTCGTCATTTGCTCCTGCTGAAAGAGTTGCGAGTGACAGACAGCTGCATGGTGACCTTCAAAGCTGGCACAGCATCCACATCTGCCCAACTCAATATCAAACGTGAGTCATCCAAATGAACGCTTCAAGACTTTGAAGTTGTATTATGTTGCCGGAATTATACATATACTGTAGATATAATAAACTTTAACTGACAAAGTTTTACATTTCATTCTGTGTATTTTTTTTTCCTTTAAGGCTGGCAGCTGGACGTTGTGAAGGGTCTGGAGGACAAGGTGGCTGCAGTGGGAGAGAAGGTTGAGTTTTGTGTTGAGCTCACCGAGCCTGTTCCATCAGCAGAAGTAGCCTGGTATGCTAATGGGGTCGAGCTCAAAGCCAGTGACCTCTGGGCTACGCGGGCTGACGGCTGTTCTTATCGCCTTGTCCTGAGACAGGCACCTCTTATGCCACAGCAGGAAATTACATTTGCTGCTAGAGATGCTCTCTCTTTGGCCAAGCTCACAATCATCAGTAAGTGTTTGAAGACGTTTTGTTGCCTTTTCTAATCACAAGGTTTTAATCTTTCACTTTTATGTATCTTTATTTTAGGGCACTTTCACAAGGCAACATTTAGTCCGTTTTAATCGAAGTCTGGTGCGGTTTGTTTGGGCAGTTGTGAACACAGTAATAGTACTCTGGTGTGGACCAAAACAACCGGTCCGAGACCGATTGCGAACCAAAATGCAGGCTGCCTGTTTGGGCATTTGTTGAGATGGACACAGGTAAATGACAGGTAAACATGAGTGGGAGAGGACAGACCTGGTCTTCTGCAGAAGTCTAATGTTTGCTTGTCATCTGGGCCGAAGAGAACATACAGAATATGCTAAATAAAGTCCATAAATATAGTGACGTTAATAAAGTCATTAATTCAAGATAAACTGAAGGAGAAGGGATTTGTGTGCACAGTAGATCAGTGCCGAGTCAAAGTGAAAAAAACTTTGACAGCAATAAATCAAAGTCCGCGATTCCCTACATAGAAGTGGCAGCTCTCGAGATGAAAAAGATAAATTATTATATTATTGGTCCACATTAATTTGTGCACTTTGAAACTGAACCAGATTAAATAGAAAACGAATCAAAGGTATCAATGTCACTCTGATTCTGACTAGCCAAACGGAATATGGCTCGTGAAAGTGCCCTTAAAGAACTTCGTTTTTAGGTTTCAATTATTAAAAGTTGTATTTAAAGTAAAACAGATGGCTACACATGTAACCATGGTTCTCTAAGTTAAGAGACTATCATTCCACTTACTTGTGTATTTCAGTTCTTTATTTGTGCTAACAATAAAATAAAATAAAATAAAACAAAAGAGAAGAGGTATACAATAACATAAGAAAGGTGGGTTGAAAAAAAAACCTAACACTGAAATTAAAGACAGCTGTAAATGCTTGCCACCAATTAACAAACAGGCGTAAATATTTTTAAAAATATCTACAAGAAAGAAAAGAATACAATTTCCAAACAAGAAATACTAGAGACAAAAAAGAATCCAGGATTACAATAACACATATTACACGAGAAGTATGTATTCCAGTTATGTACTCTGCGTGGCAACTCCACGTGTAACAGGATGGAGAGATAGTCTTGAAAACAGATAAACATTGCAATTTGTGTAGTTCTTGATTATTGTTCATAAAAGCATCTAACGCCTCCTTCTTTCCTTCTTAACAGCTGTAGCTGATCCTCCAGAGGACCCAGAGGTCCTCAGTAAGACTGAAAGGTCTGTCAACCTCTCTTGGTTCACTCCTCTACATGACGGAGGGAGTCCCATTCTGGGCTACAGGGTGGAGATGCGGCTGGTAGACAGTGCCCTCTGGCTTCCATGTCATTCTGAATCGGTGTGCAACACAGAGTTTGTGGTCGATAATCTGATCCCGGGGAGTGGCTACAGGTTTAGAGTGGCAGCCATCAACAGAGCTGGGATTGGAGAGCCTGTTGAGTTGCCTCACACTGTGCAGCTTGGTAAGTGGATGTGTGGCTTACTTTATGAAATAGTGTACTTGAGTGTGCATGTTTGCCAGGGCATTTAGCTTATTATTGCTTAGTTAACTACAGTTTTTAACACAAGATGGAGATACGAGATCAAAACCCTTGTTAGAAATTAGCTTTATTGTACATTTTTGTGCTTTTATTTACCTAAAATTGTTGTAAAATATAGACAGCTCTACAAATGTGCAGTGTTCTACCAAACATATAATAGCAGTGTAGCAGAATTTAGAAGTTTTATAAACTGCTATATTATGTGTGTGTTTGTTTTCTCATTGTTACACAGCAGCACCCATGCAGCCACTAATTTGCCCAGGTAAGACTTTGTGTGTGTTTGGAGTGTAGGTTTATTTTTGTATTTGTCCCATACACCTCTGCACATTTATTATTCTCAAACTAGATTTGAAGCCTTCAGGAATATCCAGCATGCTAAGTTGGAATAAGTAGAGTTTTAATCGACAGGGTCTTGCATCACAAGTAGGTTTTGTGCTGTGTGGATACTGACAGTAACTTTTATAACAACATAGTAACGTTGAAAAATTCATTGTGGTTATAGGTACAGAGGCAAAACAGGTAGAGACTGAGATTATGAAGCAACCCAGTCTGCCTCCAGAAGCTGCTGAAGAAGGTGATCTCCACGAGCTATGGGAGGAATCGGCCAAGAAACGGCGCATGAGTCGAGAGCCCACTCTGGACTCCATCACTGAACAACCTGAGGAGGATGGTAAAGGTGGTAAAAACAAATCAGCACAGAAAGAGCTGAAGGCCTCAGAGAAAGTGGAAATAAAATCAGGAGAGAAGGAGCAGGCTATTGTGTCTAAGAAGCAGACGGAGTCCAAATTGTACATCAGCTCTGAGGATGAGTCTGCTCCAGGGGGTCCAACGCTCGTCTCCTACCTCAAGAAGAGCAGCACGTCTTCTGTCACAGCGACCAATGACACCGAGATGACTACTGAGAGGTTCTTTGCACATTTCCAGATGGCAGAGGAGAGAACAGTGACGCAGACTAAAGTGGAGACGACCACAATTCAGCAGACGGGTGAAAAACAGGTGTCTACAGAGGAGACATGCGTCATGGAGATCAGTAAAGAGGATGAGCCTGAGCTCAGAGATGCTGCCGTTAAGATTCAAGCTGCGTTCAAGGGCTACAAAGCCCGCAGGGACATGCGCCCTGTCTTTAAAGATGCCTTCAAAGACCAGACCAAAGAACCTAATGGCACCATACATCTGGAGTGTGTGGCAGAAGGTAAACCTGATAAGGTGCGGTGGCTGAAGGATGGAGAACCACTCACGGATGGCAAGCACCACCATATTGATATCTACAACGATGGTACTTGTGCACTGATCATCACTGCCATCACCACAAAGGATACTGGGGTTTACACTTGTGAGGTCACCAACAAATTTGGAGTCACTTCTCACAGTGGTAAGGTCACCGTAGGAACGGAGAGAGAATCATCTGGGCGACGGCCACTGACCGTGGGCTACAGCGCAGACAGCGAGCCCGAGAGCTCCTCAGGAAGCGAGATGGACGACTCACTGAGGCAGGCAAGCAGACGTCTCCGGCGCCTGTTGCGCACACGTCTCCCACCAGATGTGGAGGAAGAACCATTTCTCAGCGCAGATGAAGGAGACCTGGGTCCTCCAGATCCCCACTCTTACCGGGAGGACGACAGCTACATCTACATCCGCTTTGACACACGGACAGAGGCTGAGGTCGCCTCAAAGAGGTTCCAGGAGATGTTTACAATCCATGGGGTTCCCGTGGAGACCGCCATCCTGGAGGCAGGGCCTCTCAAAGTGGAGCTGCGAATTAGAAAGATGGGCTACACGCAAGACGGCACACAGACCCCTACACAAGATAGACAGCCTTCTGCATTTATGACTGGTGCCCCGGGTAAGAAACGCACGGAAGTGGGCTGTTAGGATCAATAAACAGTTTTTATATACTTTTAAAATCATCAATATCGTCACAACATCATGTATATTTTTGCAAAAATCTTCTTTATCATACAGAGGAAGACTGCCTCATCTGAACAATTCACATGTTGGTCTACTATTTGCTAATTAGTTTACTACTTCCGACACATATGCACATCCTTTAGTTGTTGTAGAACGCTTATCTGCATGTTTCTAAAGTACAGCTCATACATGTTTATCTCTCTGATTCAAATATTTTATGTTGTCATTTTTCAGTTTTTGATTGTGTTGACTATTTGCTCGTGTTACCCAGCTGCCCCAGTCTTCTTGACAGAGCTACAAAGTCAGGACGTTCCAGACGGTTATCCAGTCAGCTTCGACTGCGTTGTAATTGGCAAGCCCCCTCCCAGTGTTCGCTGGTATAAGGACGGCAAATTGCTGGAGGAGAACGACCATTACATGATCAATGAAGACCAGGAGGGCTGCCACCAGCTCATCATTACCACCGTGCTGCCCACTGACATGGGTGTCTATCGTTGCACGGCTGAAAATAGCAGCGGCATCGCAGCTACTAAGGCTGAACTCAGGGTTGACAGTAAGTAAACATGGCATCATCCCAGCACATCCTTTAGCATATGCGGTAGAAATATCATGATTGTGTTGTCATTCCTTTAGATTCACAATTTTTTGAAATCTACATTTAGCATTATTATAACATAAATCCTAATAGAAAAATTAGTCCATAAACTGCAGCAGTAGTCTCAGTAGTTCAACACACAACATGCTGTGTTTAGATTAAGGGGTGCATCTCTTGCTTTTACTATTGCCATATCTTTCGCTCTGTCCCGCTACACATGAAACCAACATCTCGATACAGAAAATTAAGTTGAGCAAAAACATTTTGGGAAATGTAGGAAACTGAGGCTGAAGTAATGATTTTATGGAAAGTAGATCCACCAAAATATTACATTTACCACAAAGTAATTAACTGAATGGACTGAACAAAGTTGATTGGTGTTATGTAACAGTTTAACAGTTAACCTCTTGAAACAAAAGTCCTAGTCCTAAACTAGCATCTTAAAAAAGCAGGTCAAAATGACTCTACTTAAAAATACTACTCAAAAACGTCCTCACATTAAGACCTAAGCGACCCGTGTTCAAATTAGACGGCTTAGTGTAGACATAGTCTAAACATAGTCTTAAACAATCACATGTATTGACACACATACACACACATTGTCGCTGATTTCACTTTTTAATGCTGTACATAAAATCTTTTCCATCAGTGTCTTGCAGCTCAGATTATGACACCGCTGCTGATGCCACTGAGACATCTTCCTATGTCAGTGCCAAGGGCTACATGTCCAGGTGAATTTACTATGAATGGTGTTTAAAAATATATTGATGAACATATTTTTTATAATATGAATTAATACTGAATTGGTGAGGTGTGCTGTTCTCCTCTCCTCGTCCAGGGAAACTGAGACATTTGAGTCTGTGGCTGAAGATGATCAGCTGCCACAAGTTGTGGACGAGCTTCACGATGTTCATGTCAGTCCAGGTTCACCTATTGCCAAGATGCAGCTCAAAGTAAAGGGTAAGTTTGTTAACCAATAGTCAATTCATCTGAGGCAACTAGATAACAGCTAATTGTTACTGAAGTCAATGTGAAGAAAATTGCCTATGACTTGTTGTTTCTGAAACACCTTGGAAGAAAGGGAGGAATGGGGCAATGGAACGAGTAAAGGTTTTAATGATGAAAAAGGAAAAATATCTGCTTAATGAAATACCTGTTGTCTTCCAGGCTTCCCCAAACCCAGAGTATACTGGTTCAAAGATGGGCACCCCCTGCGACCTTCAGAGAGGATTCTGTTGCAGGCAGAGAGGGATGCTCATGGCGTGGAGATCCTGCAGGTGAAGAAAGAGGATATGGGGGAGTACTCTGCTTACATCAGCAACGCCGCTGGTTCTGCTTACTCCTCTGCCCGCCTGATAGTGCTGAGTATGTATGCAAACACCTGAATTGTTGCTCACTCAAATAAAAATTAAAACTTTAAATTACTTTTAAAAAAAAAAATACAGTTAAGATGTTTACAGATACAGTAACAACTGTATTTTGCAACAGGTCCAGGGGAGATTATGCCACAAGATAAAAGAGGTAATTTGACATTTATCATACACACTTGGCACAGGTACTTAAATAGATATAATAATGTGTTATAAGTGACTGTGCTTTTGTTTTGCACTATATTTTCACAGATCCCAAGGTGCCCCTGGTGCCACCCCGTTTCATTGAAAGGTTCAGCAACAGGAAGGTGAAACAAGGAGCCAGCATCACTCTGTCTGTCAAAGTAGAAGGTTTGTTTTATTTACTGTGTGACTGCTTTAACATCCTTTAACAGTTATCTGGGGACTCCCAAAAAGTTTCATCTTGTGCTCCCAATACTCCCCTTTACTTTTCCAGGCTCTCCCACTCCTATGGTCTCCTGGCTAAAGGAGGAATCAATGGAAGATGTCCTGTGGATCAAGCCTGATACCAAGGGATACAAAATAGCAAGCTCGGGGCGCCAGCACAGCCTCATCTTGATGGACGTGGGCACAGAATACACCGGCGCCTACACCTGCATCGCCACAAATAGAGCAGGACAGTCCATCTGCACTGCCCACCTCGAGGTTGATGACAGTAAGGAGAGCAAAGTCATCTAGACACTCTATGTATATAGAAATTATATTGACATTTGAGTATATTCATAAACTAGAAGACACTTAGTAGAGTGCAAACCTATTACCGCTTTAGTTTGTAAATATAAAATGTGTTTCTACCCCTTTTCCCTCTAGCAGCACAACCAAAGAAAGAGATCAAAGCCTCAGAGTAAGTTTTTCTGTGAGATTTCAGGTTCAAAATGGCATTGGACATAAAAAGACATGTATGTACATTACATTTTAAATGCATATGTGAAAAGAAAATGTAACATGCAATTCTCCTCAGGGTTCTTGGAATTACACTTAGTCCTCCGGAAGGGGAGGCTGGCAGAGGAAAAGGTAAAACATATCATCTTATACACTGGCATATATTATTTTTAGTAATACAGTCTGTTATTTATAGTAACATAAATTATTTGTAGTAATAAATACTGCAATGTTGTTGGTGTTTTTTCCTCTTTGTGTGTGCCTCAAGAGGGTAAAATGCCCTACCTAGGTGAAGTAGGTACAGAGGAATTCCTCATGAAACTCACCACCCAGATCACTGAAATGGTATCGGCAAAGATGACCCAAGGTAAGTGAATGTTATGGACCATTCTGTCTATGCAATTAAATAATTAATTATTTGATTTTAATTTCAAGGAAATTCTAGTTACAGTTTAAAGAGGACAAACTGTATCATGAAGAACTCACTTTCACATACATTTGAGTAACTGGAGTTCCTACCAACCCACAAACTGTGAAATAAAACAACCCAGTCAGTTTTTGTGGGCTGCCTAGATCAGAAAACATGGGATTAAACAAACCATTCAGATTTGGCTCCACTTCCTATGTCACATGCAGGCTCATTAGAATATCTTCTCACAAGCCAATCAGAGCAGACTGGGCTTTTTCGGGGGGGGGGGCCCTTAAAGAGACAGACGCTAAAACGGAGTGTTTCAGACAGAGGGTGAATACAGGTATATTCAGACAGACAGTATGAGAAAAATAATTTATTTTTGAACATTAAAGCATGTAAACATGTTCTAGTGGAAACCCAAAATGAACGAATGAATGAATGAATGAATGAAGTATGAACCTGGAAATGGGCATGATATGTCCCCTTTAAAGTACATTCTGCTTTCTACAATGTTAAAATATATCGAGGGGGTGTTCCAGAAAGCTGAATTTATGGTAAAGATCCTGACTTAAGTTAACCTAAAGCTCAAGTGTTTCTACAAACCAAGCTTAGCGTAACATAACCAGGCTTATTCAAATCTGGTTTAAACCAAGATAAAGCAATGAGTTTAAAGTTCAAATGTTTTAAAGTTTTAAAAAGAGTTTGTTAATATTTGACAGCAGCCCCCATGAAGCTTTGACAGCATGCCAGTGGCTTTAATTCATGGGGTTAGCATCAAATTTAGCATCCAGTACAGTAGTAGACGGCCCATTTGGCTTAGAATATGGACACAAAAACACAGGAAGGTGTTTCAGTTCCAGACTTTTTAAAAGGTAAACAATCAACCTGCATGTACAACTAATATCACAACACTGATAGGTACTGTACCTTTAGTGTTAAGGTGGGATGAAAGAGAATCCCAGATTGTTTTATTCAGTGTGAAATGATTAATTCTGTCGCCATCATACATACAGCAAACTAACTGTGACCAGATAAAATACTGAAGGTCAGAGATAGGCATCCAAGGCCATAGACTCCCAAAACTATATAGGTATTCGTCAGGGCTGTCAATTGATTGAAATACTTAATCGTGATTAATCACACATTTTTTATCTGTTCAAAATGTACCTTAAAGGGATATTTAATACTTGTATTTAATACTCTTATCAACATGGGAGTGTACAAATATGCTTGCTTTATGCAAATGTATGTATGTATGTATGTATATATATATATATTTTTGGAAATCAATTAACACAAAACAATGACAAATATTGTCCAGAAACCTCCCAGGTACTGCTGATTACTGATTACTACTGATTATCATAAACATAAAGTGGGCATGTCTGTAAAGGGGAGACTCGTGGGTACCCATAGAACCCATTTTCATTCACATATCTTGAGGTCAGAGGTCAAGGCACCCCTTAGAAAATGGCCATGCCAGTTTTTCCTCACCAAAATTTAGCGCAAGTTCAGAGCGTTATTTAACCTCCTTCGTGGCAAGCAAGTATGACTTGGTTGTACCGATGGATTCCTTAGGTTTTCTAGTTTCATATTCATACTTTTTAAACTCTAGCTTTAAAACTGAGCCCGCTTCAACTTAAAAATCGCAACTTGCATCAATGCGTGAAAGAAATTAGTAGCGGTAAAACAAATTTGCGTTAACGCGTTATCTTTGACAGCCTTAGTATTCATTCCAAACACTGTTCCAGGTGATTTAAGTGCTGAGGACGCCTTCACCCATAGGGACACTCTCTTTCTTAAAGGGACTGTTTGTAACTTTGTAAGCGTATAAATGTAGCGGGTCGGCACACATGCGCGCGCGCATATACGCGTTCGCGTGTAGCCGCTGTACCCTTCTCCTCTGCCTGCTCGCCTTCACTCAGACAGCTCAGCTCGCTCCACCTCCAGACGTGAACGCGCGCTCACTCCACACTGCAGAAGAGTTAGTTTAGCTCTGAGAATATCTAGTGAATGTACAGTGGACGTTTGTGCAGAAATAACTGCTGCAGCTCCTCCAGACCAACAGAGGTTTTCCGTGTCTTGTGAAGTGACGGGGCTCCGCAGAGAGTTACGTAGTCTTCTTGTTACCTACCGGGTGCCGGTGTCTCCTCTGCTCTCTCCGGCTGCGGGCGGAGAGAGCAGGGAGACATGCTGCAGAGCCTCGCTGCCTCAGCCTGCACTTAGGCAGGAAAAGCCAACACTAGGATCAGATCTAAATCATGTTCATGGAGAGACCTTCGTCTGGTCAGCTAACATTACTGCCAAGCAGCTGAAATATAGAGTGATATTGTGCTTTTAGCTGACGTGTGTCGCCTCACTGTTTTGAGCGATGCTCGTTCAGGTATATTTAGAGCGAGCAAGCGCGAGCGCGAGCCCGACGCTGACTTTCGTTGATTTCACGGCCACAGGTGTCGCTGTTAACAAGCATTTCTGAAAGTTACAAATAGTCCCTTTAAATCCCCCTGTGTTGTATGTGGCTAGAATAAAAATCTGCAGCTTGCCTATCCCTTTTTGACTGAGGAGTAATTCTGAAACATGCAGGCTGCTATGGATGGCTTTGCTAGATGCTAATGCTAAAGATGCTGAAAGTATACAAGTGATCCACGCATCACGTTGGATACAGTGCGTCTGTTTGGTGTTTTGTGACTCGCCATTCAGGTTTGGTTGAATTCAGTGAATTCATTCTGATTATTCAAGAATTGTGAAAGTGCTTTTTTAATCTGAATGCTTGAACACTTCAATTCTTGAATTAGAATTCACTTTCTAAAAGATTTGAGGTTTGCACCGAACTTGACAAAGGAGTGTTCCTTTCCTGTTCTTCTAGTGTTTGTTTTTCAGCATGTTTGGCTTTATCCATGAGCATATGACTTCCCATTGCTTCCTACAGACATCATTTCTTTACCACCTTTACATCCATCAGTTTAGCAATCCACCCAATTAAATGCTCATCCAATCATTAATTTGTTATTCAGACAGCTTACAGAATGATGAAGTGCTCCAGTGGATGAAATCTTGGCCCAAATCTACCAGTATGTATCCCAAGTGCATCAGCTTCACAATTAATATACATTTTTTTTTCCCACTGAGTTATGGATACAGATAAGTTGTGGAAGCAAATTTGAGTTCTGTCTACATACAGGAAAACAAAAACATGTTTTATATATGAAGGTGCAGCCACGACAGTTTCCTCTTTTCCTGTGTCAGCATTATAATTGTTAAAATGTCTGAAATGGATTTCAAATTGATTTTTAAATGAAGTCTCACAGCTGGAATGCACGCTCACCGACAGACGCTAGATGTATGTGGGGAGCTCAGATAATCAGTGTTATCTGTACTGTAGTGTTCTCTTGCATGTTGTCACAATACTAACACACAGCAAAGCATTTAGAATGAAGTGATTGTTGTGGATTTTTTTTCTTTACATCACAAAAAGTGTAATTATTTCAAACTAAAATCTAAAATGATGTATAGGGGTAATGATTGAAATATTTGATGAACATGATCAAGTAAATAAAAAACCAGTAGATGCCAGCAAAGAGTCAGTTAATGTTTTAAATGTGACTTTGAGCTGACTGCCTCAGCTGAGCTCTGACACTGGGCACTAATACCTGCTATAAAATTCAAGACAAAGCAGAACATCAAGTTTTCATGGTACATAACACTGACTACAAATTTAACAGATAGATTATTTTAATGCTTCATGCTCTACTTATTTGCACAATTGACCCGTCTTCCTCTGATTACCTCCCTCCCGTCCTTGCTGCCCCAGCTTCATTACGCGTACCGGGTGTTGACAGTGATGATGAGACCAAGACCCCTTCTCCATCACCTCATCACGGTCGCTCTCGTCCTCCCTCCCTCATCGCTGACTCCTCCTCTGAGTCTGATGAGGGGGACGCCAGAGGAGAGGTGAGATGTATAGAAATTCTCTGTGTGATATTTTGTTGTCCAGAATTGTTTTTACTGTAAACGTCATCATTTGCATCGGTCATAGATGAAGAAATCACCCCTAAAACAGGTATCACTTCAACATCACATTTTTTCAAGTCAGTCTTAAAACAATATTCGCATTTCCATATATATATATGCATTAAAACTGATTTGATTGCTGTAATCATTCATCCTTTTCATACTGGCCAGTAGGAGATCCCTTCCTAATGGGCTTCTGATCAGGGTTATTATAGTAAACTAAAATGGACTAAATAAATACTAAAATAAACATGAACTACATTCATGTTTATTTTAGTATTTATTCATTTCAGTTTAATTTTTTTTAGCTGAAATATATTATAATTTAAAAAAGGAGACTGCATTAATTTCCGTCAACTCTCGTGACATTGAACCACAGAAATTGAACGGACTTGAGCTTCCAGGAGATGGCGCCATGCTGCAATTGTTTCACATCAGACGCTTAAGAAGCCTGAAGAGTAAACATTTCCATTCCTACACTGTTCTCCAACTATGTCTTTTGTATGCATACAGTCCCCTCGAAAATGATTGGAACAGCGAGGCCAATTCCTTTATTTTGGTTGTACACTGAAAACATTTAGGTTTGACATCAAAAGATGAATATGAGACAAAAGACCAGGATTTCAGTTTTTATTTCCAGGTATTTACATCTAGATCTGTTACACAACTTAGAAGATAGCATCGTTTGTAACGGAGCACCACATTTTTAGGTGAGCAAAAGCATAGGAAAAGATAAACTTAAAATAGATTAAAGTGAATAATACTTAATATTTAGTTGCAATCACTGCATCAAGTCTGCGACCCATTGACATCACCAAACTTTTGCATTCTTCTTTTGTGATGCTTTTCTAGGCTTTCACCGCAGCCTCTTTCAGTTGTTGTTTGTTTCGGATGGTAAAATGCATGCTCAATAGGGTTTAAATCTGGAGATGGACTTGGCCAGTCTAAAACCTTCCACTTCTTTCCACTGATGAACTCCTTGGTTGTTTTGGCGGTGTGTTTTGGGTCGGTGTCTTGCTGCATGATAAAGGATCTCCTGATCAGTTTGGTTGCATCTCTCTTTAAATTGGCAGACAAAATGTTTCTGTAGACTTCTGAGTTCATTTTGCTGCTGCCATCATGTGTTACATCATCAATGAAGATCAATGAGTCCGTCCCAGAAGAAGCCACGCAAGCCCAAGCCATGACATTACCTCCACCGTGCTTCACAGATGAGCTTGTGTGTTTGGGATCATGAGCAGATCCTTTCTTTCACCACACATTAGCCTTTCCATCACTTTGGTAAAGGTTCATCTTTGTCTCATCACTCCATAAAACTTTGTCCCACAACGTTTGAGCCTCGTCTCTGTACTTTTTGGCAAATTCCAATCCTATTCTTATTGCTAATGAGCGGTTCGCATCTTCTGGTGTAGCCTCTGTACTTTTGTTCCAGAAGTCTTCTGCGAACGGTGGATTGTGGTACCTTCACTCCTGCCCTCTGGAGGTTGTTGGTGATGTCACTGACAGTTGTTTTAGGGTTTTTCTTTACAGCTCTCACAATGTTTTTGTCATCAACTGCTGATGTTTTCCTTGGTCTACCTTCCTTGACGTCTGTTGCTCAGTACACCAGTGGTTTCTTTCTTCTTCAGGACATTCTAAATGGTTTTACTGGCTATTACCAACGTTTGTGCAGTGGCTCTGAGTGATTTTCCATCTTCTCTCAGCTTCAAAATTGTTTGCTTTTCTCCCATAAACAGCTCTCTGCATTTATAGTTAAAAAGGTGTAACAAACATGAAGACCAGTCTGCACAGGCGAAACTGAGAAACTGAGAGCAGACATTCAGCGCTATTTATTGTTTGAATAATCAATGTAATAGGACACACCTGGGCAACAAAAACACCTGTCAGTCACATGTTCCAATGATCTTGCTCACTTGAAAAATGGGTAGGCTCAAACAAAAGGTGCTATCTTCTAAGTTTTTTAACAGATCTAGATGTAAATACCTGGAAATAGAAGCTGAAATACTGATCTCTTCTCATAGTCATCGTCTGATGTCAAACCCAAATGCTTTCAGTGTAGAGCAAAAATAAAGGAATTGGCCTCGCTGCTCCAATAGTCTTCGAGGGGACTGTATGTAGTTACATACTTCTGAGACATTTTAGCTGGCCCCAACAAATAAAAACTAAAATTAAGTATATACAAATTTTAACTAAACCTTTGAGAAAAACTGAAACTAAACTAAAGCAAGCAAACAAACTGTGAAAATGAACTAAAATGAAATTGAAAAGTCAAAACTAAAATGAAATAAAAATTAATTGAAAATTAAAAACTATTATAACCTTGCTTCTGATGGAAGTGATGGGGGACTAAATCCATAGTCCTCATTTTGTGTAAACAAAATGTATTCAAATGTTTATATGAAGCTAATTTGAGGCTTCAGCTGTGTGAGTTAGTTAAATGACTTTTAAATAGGTATTTAAAAGAAAATGAGGGAAACATTGTGTAAGCTTTTAAAAAACATCTCTACATGCAGAGTAGTAAGAATAAGCAGCTTCACATCATACTGGGTTTATATAATATTATCACCACATTTTGGGAAACCACCTGTGCTGTCATCAATATTCATTTTTTAAATTTTTTTTTAACAGATGTTTGACATCTATGTGGCGACGGCTGACTACAACCCCACCATAGCAAGCAAAGAATCCATCTCTCTAAAGGAGGGACAATATGTGGAGGTTTTGGACTCAGCTCATCCACTGAAATGGTTGGTCCGGACCAAACCCACCAAAACTACGCCATCCCGCCAAGGCTGGGTCTCACCTGCCTACCTGGACAAGAAACTCAAAGTAATCTTAAAACTAAAGCCACTGATCCACCAACATAACACCTAAACTTTTTTTTTTCCATCATTATTAATTCATTGTCTTGAGGCCTTTGAACAATTTAAAAGTAATAGTAAAATGTGTATTCTTCCAGCTCTCTGCTGATACGAGCGACCTTCCAGAGGGAAATGTAGAGGAGGTGTCTGAGGGTGAATACAAGAGGAAATTATTGTAAGTAAAGTATATCTACACTCACCAAATACTGGAACTAAAGGACGTATCATAACCAATTATTATTTCATGTCCCCAGCCAACTGATCCAAGACCTGATAAATGGTGAATCAGAGTTCGTCAAAGAGATCGACTTCTTTACCTCCCATCACCTGAAGCACGCAGACAGCCCTGATACACCGCCTGACGTCAGCAGCCAGAAGGAAGTCATATTCAGGAACATTGATGATATCAAGTCCTTCCATAGCAAGTGAGCTCACGTCTTGATGACTTTTCATTTTATTCAGATATTTATTAAAAACAAGGGAGATTTTATTTAAGTGATATTTTCAATGCATTAATTTCCCCACAATTTTGTTTTTAGGGCATTCTTCCCGAAGTTGAATGACTGTGAAACAGATGATGATATAGCCATGTGCTTCCTGAAGAACAAGGAGGGCTTTGAGAAGTACCTCCAGTATCTTGTTGGTCAGGGTCAGGCTGAATCTGCTGTCAGTGACAAGGCTGTTCATCGCTTCTTCAAGGTAACAACAGAACTGTTATCGTGGTATTGTGGGTGACGCCCGGGCCACATAGGACGCGTGAGAAGCATGTGTGCGTCGCAGAACCTCTTGATTTTTATTTCCCCGCCCACGTTAACAGGTTAGAGCAGCCACGCGGCCGGTGTGAGGTCTCGCCTAATTTTTGTTCACAGTGAAAATAGCCAGTGTAAATTATCTTTTGACAGTATATTGACATACCAGCAACATTACAACAGTTTCAGTGTCTATCTGTAGAATATGTCACAGACATGAACAAAGTCAATATTTATTTTTAAGTCAGTGCTTCATGTTTCAGTTCCAAAATAAATGCCCTGTAGCGATCCCTTCATTTGTTAACACAAATAGTCCATGAGCCAGACCCCCAAAATTTGGCCGTCGTGCCACTTTGGAGGGACCATGTCTCATAGTGATTTTTTTAAAGGTCTATGTCCCTAGTGTTGGAAAACGCATGATAGCATTGCAGCAATGGTAGCTTTCTGTGTTCTATCACTCCTTTTTTCATCCCTCCATCATTAAAACTTTTCCATCTTTTTTTGCCATTTTACACAGAGATCCAGTATAAAAGAGGGAAACCAACACACAATATCATGAAGTCATATATCGTTGTAAAGCTTAGACTATAATCTATCCTTCAGTCACATTGTGATGACACTGAGGTCAAGAGAATTTGACCTTTGACCTCTAATGCTGCAATGGGGCAAATTCTGAATGCAACTCGAAATGCCCTTATAACTAACTCCATGACTTCATGATATTGTGTGTTGGTTTCCCTCTTTTATACTGGATCTATGTGTAAAATGGCAAAAAAAGATGGAAAAGTTTTAATGATGGAGGGATGAAAAAAGGAGTGATAGAACATAGAAAGTTACCATTGCTGCAATGCTATCATGCGTTTTCCAACACTAGGGACATAGACCTTTAAAAAAATCACTATGAGACATGGTCCCTCCAAAGTGGCACGACCAACCCCCTGGCTCATGGACTAAAAGCTTTTATTTTGAAATAATTGCAGGACAGTGTTGTTGAAAATGCAGAGACTTCCACGGCTCCATATATCAATAGAGTACCAGCTTTTCATTGTGGATTATTACTGTTATTTACAAATGAGCACATGCTGCTTAACCCTTTTCTATTCAAATGACATTTATAATTAAATGAAATGGCCATTATGAAAGGCAAGCTATGTTGAGAGAAAGGGCTGGTAGTAGCAGCGCAGCATCAGCAGCGCTGTCGCTGTGGACACCACACCCGTGAGAGTCACAGAAGTTCAGTGAGGTAGCCGTCACGTGCTGCTCATGCAGGCAGTGTGGCCCGGGCTTTATGCAGGGCGCTAGAACCTTACCTACATTCTGTAACCCTAAACTTAACACCTGTTATACATAAAAATATTTGTTTTGCCAGCGTATTTAAAGTTGTAATTTCTTCTGCAACTTACTACTATATACTTGTATTTGCTACCTTGTAAATACCTCGTCATTACAGTGACTGTGAACGGACTCCGGCACCGGTATAATTATTTGAATTTCAAAATCTTCCTTTTATCACATTGTAGGAGTACACAGAGAAAGTGCAAGCCAGTGCAGACCCTGCAGATCCCCCTGTACGCAGCATTAACGCCAGCCTCCAACATCCACTGGAGAGGATTCAGAAGTACAAGGCTGTCCTCAAGGTGACAGCTTTGACACACAACATGCATGAACTCTTATGGGGTTCAGTTCTCTGCATTACAGATAGGAATACATCACTTGCATGTGTAAGAGGCATTTTGATTTTAGACCTGCATCACTTTCACCACAGTTTTATTGAAATCTTTTCTCCAACACCTTCAGGAGCTCATCCGAAACAAGGCGAAAAATGGCCAGAACTGCTGCTTACTGGAAGAAGCTTATGCCATGGTGTCTGCACTCCCTCAGCGCTCTGAGAACACCCACCATGTCTCCATGATCGAGAACTATCCTGCCACACTGGACGTATTAGGAGAGCCAATGAGACAGGTAGGTGGAGTTACTGTTTAGTACAGTGCAGGCATGATTGTGTTTGATTCATTGTTTATGTACATTGATTTATTTTTTCCCTTTGTGAAACCAGGGACCCTTCCAAGTGTGGGAAGGGGCTCCAGGAGTTAGGACGTCCTCTAGAGGACACCACCGCCACGTCTTCCTGTTTAAGAACTACTGTGTAATCTGCAAACCCAAGAGAGACAGCAACACTGATACACAAGCATATACCTTTAAGAACATGATGAAGGTGCAACTTTTAATATAATCACACCTTTTTTCTTTATTGTCATCGTTCCTGATCAGCAGCCTAAACAATGTTTTTTCTGTATTCTTCATCCTGCTGCAGTTGAATAACATTGATGTGAATGAGACAGTGGAAGGTGATGACCGTGCCTTTGAGATCTGGCACGAACGTGAGGACTCTGTGAGGAAATACACCTTACAGGCCCGAACTGTTACCATCAAGAACTCATGGCTGAGAGACTTCAGAGAACTGCAGCAGCGATACAGCATGCCTGCATGGAGTGAGTGGAACACAGACACACAGTCTAACTTTTTTTTTCTGTATCTTATTCTCGCTTTTATCACTCAGAATGTATTTTGATATTCTCCCACTTTCAAACAGATACCTTTCATGATTAATCTCCTTTTACAGGTCCTCCTGACTTTGATGAAATTCTGGCAAACTGCACAGCAGAGCTGGGACAGACTGTGAAGCTGGCCTGCAAAGCCACTGGAGTACCCAAACCTGCGATCACTTGGTACAAAGGTACGCCATTTCTTTAGTCATTTGCTCTATTGGACTATACTGTATGTAGACAAACAGGGACTAGGGGAAATTTTCCCACCAGTTAATAAACTTGTGACAACACCGGTGTTACCGATTACACCGGGCATTTTACAAGACAAGACGGCGCTCAATATATGTAGAGCGCTTACTTTGATCTTTACCGTCGGATGGCGGTGTGTCTGGCCTCTCCGGTACAGCATTCGCTGCAGGTTTCCACCTAGAGCCACTGTGCCGTGCACACCAACTGTGACCGCTCCGTCCTACACACGGCGATTACCTTAAAGGATTGGGTGTTAATCCGAAGTATTGCCAAATGGACGCTTTTACTTTTTGCTTTGACACCAAATCCGCCGCCATCGTCTTGTCTGTCAACTCTCTCTCATCCTGTGTGTGTAAAATATGGCACCTGCTACTCTGTGCTGAGACTCCATACAGAGCAGACACTTTCACTTTCAGATTGTAGCGTCTGTCGTCCAATTATGTATTGATAACACGCCGCCGATACGCCAAAATGAACTAAATGGGTTTTATTTCTGTAAAAAAAGCAAAACGACGGTGGGCAAGTAATGTAATCGGTGTGTGCCCGACCACCATGTAACACCGCTACCACCGACTACTGCGGGAAGCCTAATGGGGAGTAATGGTACATAACGCTGTGTGACAAACAGTATCTGAGGCTAAATGTGTTTCATCAATGCATGGTGTACTTGTCGGCTGTAGATGGACGCACTGTGGAGGCAGATCCTCATCACATCATCATTGAGGACCCTGACGGTTCCTGCACACTGATCTTGGACAACATGACGGCAGATGATTCTGGCCAGTACATGTGCTTTGCCACAAGCTCAGCCGGCAATGCCAGCACTCTTGGCAAGATCACAGTTCAGGGTAAGTGGCAAACATGTACAGTGTGATCATGGATACTTTAATTTATACTATAATGCAACACAGACAGCCTCTTTGTGTATACTCGTTCTCATGCGACCGTGGTGTCTGGCGATGCATTCACAGTTCAAAATGGTGTTCATTTGTGGAGATTATCTTGCTGAACAAAACATGTAAGTATCATAAATGTTTGTTTGCCACAGAGCTTATTTTCTACAATAATCCAAAATCCAATGGAAAAATCCCATTGGCTTTTTTTTCGAGGGAACCAGGGCGATGCTAACTCCCTGGTTGGCCTACAAAAATACATCATCCCTGCAGCACTCTATTAGTCACACTGTTCTTTGGACAAAATGAAAGACCTTTTGAAATTATTAGATTTGTGTGAAGCCAATTTATTTTAGTTAGATATTAGTATTTTAACATGTATTATATTTTGACACATTTCTTGTAGTGCCGCCTCGTTTTGTGAATAAGATGAGGAATGCTACATTTGTTGCCGGTGTGGATGCTCAGTTCACCTGCGTCATACAGAGCGCCCCAAATCCCAAGATCAGGTATGACATTTGCAGAACATTTTAAGTAAATTCAGGAGGTCCTGTGAAAATTCTGTTGCCCTAACCTCTTTTTCTCTTCTCTGTCTGTGTTCATGGTCAAGGTGGTTCAAGGAAGGCAGGCTGCTGACTGACCAGGAGAAGTATCAGACCTACAGCGAGCTGCGCAGCGGGGTTCTGGTCTTGGTAATCAAAAACCTGACAGAGAGAGACCTGGGACACTATGAGTGCGAGGTTGGTCGACATTTAATCATACTCGAATCATACTTGAATCGCAAACTTTATTATAGTGTTATTTAAACTAGAGCTGTCAAAGCGGACTTTAAAGTCACCACACTGACACACTGACAGCTGTTGTCTCCTGTTGGGCTTGAGTTTGCCATGTTATGATTTGAGCATATTTGCTTGTGCTAAATGCAGTACCTGTGAGGGTTTCTAGACAGTATTTGGCATTGTTTTGTGTTGTTAATTGATTTTCAATAATATATATATACATTTACATAAAGAATGCATTTTTGCCCACTCTCATGTTGATAAGAGTATTAAATACTTACAGATCTCCCTTTAAAGTACAATTTGAACAGATAAAAATGTGTGATTAATTTGTGATTAATCCTGATTTAATATTTTTTAATCGATTAACAGCCCTAGTTTAAATTAATATGTAGAAGGGGAAAAGTATAAACGCTGACTCTAACTCAGTTGATGTCAATTAGCAACAATATGTCATCTTTAGGACTCTAAAAATATATTCTCTGCTCTTGCCAGTTGTCCAACCGTCTGGGCAGTGCCAAGTGTGCTGCTGATTTAGTTCCACCCTCTGCTGTGGCTCGCACTGGTGAGCAGGCCATCACTATTGAAGGTAGGAACACTGACTTTATCCTCACTAAAGGAGACTCTCTAGACCCTGTGTATAATATGCACATTCTTTTCAGGTTCTGAATAACATTGCTCTTCATGCAGATTTAAAGATACACATCAGCTGATGCATTTTATAATCTAGATGTGATTTATTTTGTCTGTTAAATGTCATTTATTCTGCTTCACCCCCCCATAGTGACTGAGCAGGAGACTAGAATACCAAGGAAAACCATCATCATGTAAGTGTGAACACGCTAAAATGATCTTTGAGCTTGTCTGTTGCCTGGTTGGACATCAAATCATCCTCTAGACAATCCTTCTGTGCATTACATGTCCTAATTACTTCAGTAAGAAATGTTGACTATAAGAAAGAGCTTCATATCGAACTTTGAGATCATTTGTCAACTTGAAGAATCTATTTGGTTCAGGATAGATTTCCTCAGCAGTTGCTGACTTCATGATACAGATGCACTGAACGTTTTATTTTTGGTCTTGCTGTGTAGATAATGCTTGCTAAAAGATAAAATGGACTTGATGGCGATGTGGAGCTCTTCTGTATGAGTGTGTGTTTCTCTCTGGGGCCCCATGTGTGCATTGCTCTGTAGTATTTAAAGCCTGAGTGCAAAGGATTCTGTCACAAGGATGGTGAAAGGATGGGCCGTCTTCTCCAGGGTGCGGTCAACTTTAACCGGCAACTTTATTATTGTAGCTCCTCAAATATGCAGTGCGGCAAGTTTATGGTGGCATGTGAGAAATGCTAAGATAAGAGATCAACTCGTATAAAAGCACCGCCTACTGACCAATCAGAGCTTGGTGCATTGACCGTATGATAATATTACACAAATACAAAGAATTTACAGTCATAACCCAGGCTTGAAAACACAGTTTAAACTGCCAAATACAGAAAGGACAGCTGGCTGTATGCTGTGGGTGACTACCGCTTTGAACCATGTTGTTATATTTTTTTATTTCTCAAGTCTGTTTCACACCGCCGGAGTCGGGGACGCAGCTAAAAGAAGGCTGAAATACTCATACACGCCACATCTTTGCCAAAGGGCATAATGAAGTGTAATCTATTCATCCATTATATTCTAAATGTTTTCATAACATCACTGCCCCATCTAGATGACTATATCTGACTTTTGAGTATTCCATTCAATTAATAACTCTGTTAATTTACGCATTCCCACATCTACAATTTTTTCTTTTGCCAGCTGTCCTTCCTGCATTTGGCAGCTTCAACTGTGTTGCTTTCAGTCTGGATTATGTGTTTAACTTCCTCGTATTTGTCTAATATTATAGTTTGCTCTTTGTTTTAAAATGTGCTGCTCTGCTGTCAGTAGACTTGTCCATGTTTGTGATTGGTCATATGCAGCAAACACCGCCCCGTTCATAGCCAGATTGAGAAACCCTGGGTTGACTTACCGAGTTGATAGCCACCGTCGTAGGACCGCTTTTGTTAGGGTTAGTTAAGCCAGATACCCTGGGTATAGATACCCTGCGTATAGATGCCCTGGGTATAGATGCCCCGGGTATGTTGAACTCGCTTCATAGTACAGGCCTCTGGTAGCGCTTTGTCTATAGCTCTAATAATGTCTGTTTTATCTCTTTCTCTTTACTCCAGTGAGGAGACTATAACCACTGTGGTGAAGAACCCACGTATGAGGAGGCACAAGTCCCCCGGCTTGACTATATCTGGAGCCCACCGCTCGGAGACCTCCACCCCAGAGCCCCCCACAGCCAGGCCGAGGAGGATGCCCACTCCAAGAAAGACCACCATCCCAACCCTCTATGTTACTCAAGCCGAGGGTGCTGAAGCAAGAACCATTGAGAGCAGGCCCAGGTGGATTGAGGTAGAGGAGGTCATCGAGTATAAGGTCAATAAATCTCCCAGGCTGTCCAGGAGGAGAGGCATCTCGCCGGCGGGGTCCGATCGCGCAGCCACTCCCTCCAGACCCAAAAGGTCTCCGCCGCAAAACCCAAACGCTAACAATTCCAACAACAAGCTGGTGGAGCAGGCCCAGCTGCAGGGAGACGTCAGCAGCCAGCCGCTCTCCTGGGAGGAAGAGGAGGGTAATGTTACCACTGATGCTGTCTCTGGAGCACCACACGAGCTCTCATCTGTCCTCACTCCAGCTGGAGAAGACAGCGAGGACCTGGACGATGAACAAACTATCATCTTTGAACCTGATGATGATGAAGATGATGATCATAACTCACTTGGAAAGCAGGAGTCTGAGATTCTGACTCATGGAGGCCGCGTTCTGACCCTCGAAGACTTGGAGGATTACGTCCCAGAAGAAGGAGAGACCTACGGTTCCTCCAGCAGCCACAACCCTGCTGCAGAGAAGCCCTGTGAGATCTCTGTGCTCCAGAGGGAGATTGGCGGGTCCACGGTGGGACAGCCGGTGCTCCTCAACGTGGGGCGGCCTGTCGTCGTCCCGAGGCAGAGGAGCGGCTTCTTCGGCCGCTTCAGGGATCATCTCTCCAGCAGCCTTTTCTCATCTGCTGTCCCCCAAGCCAGCGCAGCGCAGTCCAGGACGGAAAGGCACGTCCCCATCCAAGTGAGCCACGCAAAGCTGGAAGTGAAGCCATCATACTGTTCAGAGGTACAGAGAGTCGAGGGTGGGCAGCAGAGCTTTAAAACCAAAGTGTCAACTCAGACCTACGGCTACACATCAGTGGGCAACCCAGTCACTCTTCAAATCAGCGATAACCTTTATCAGAACCAGCAGTAGCAAACTCTTTTAATTTGGTACGACAAACCCTCTTAGTCTTAAATGGGGACATTTCTACTTAGATGAATAAGACATATCCTAACCTGAAGTTTATTTACTGCATTTGACAAACCATTCCATTATGAAGCTGCCCATCAGAAAACAGGCCCATCCCCTGAGTCTTTTTCTTGACAAATGGTTAGAGTCAGATGGTCTCTTTGGACTAGGCGAGTTGGAAAATGTAGGTATAAATATGTCACTGTATGACATATGCAGAATGTGTTGTACAATATCGATGTGGACAGAGAAAAAAAAAAAAGGAAATTAAGGTTTAACATTTTACTGATGAACTATTTCATCTGTTGAGTTGAATTTTATCAAAACAAAATACACCATCTTTCACTTGAACACACCTTTTAAAGAATCGTGAACGTCGACCCACCAGTATTACCTGATCCAGCCATTACCCTTAGTGATCACTCCTGCTCTATACACAAACAAATAGATATACAGTATATTTAGATGGATATATATTTTTTCGGTTTCACTTTTGTACCTTTTAAGAAATGTTGCCTTTTGCACTTTTGCAGTGCTTTTGATTCCTGGAGCAGCAAATGTTGGAGTTAATGACTGTGAGTGAGGTCATGTCTACATGTTTCTAATTCAGTATTGCTATAAGTTAATCTAATTATGCAACACTGATGATGTACAATTAACAACAGAGCTTTGGTGACCGCTGTGGTCCATGTGCTGTTGAATCAAAGATGTGCAGTCAAATTCAGTTTGGCAAAATCACACATAAGTTCTACTTTGGTTATTGGTTTGTGAATGATTTGTTGGTCGCGGCTTATACACATATGGCATTTCTACAAGTCAATCAATTGGAAGATGAACCTGTTTGACATTAGACATCGGTGTTTGACTGCATGTATGTCATTTATTATTGTGAAACTGAAGTTTCTACCATTAATTTAATGTTGTACTCTGCTTTTTAGACATTTTGTGTCTGTTAATGCAGTGCAATCACCTGTGAACTCACAGGGACGGTCATATGTAAGTGATAGATATTTAGATGAGTGGCTGCATGTATTTGCTAGGGATGCACCGATAGTGATACCTGGGCTTTTGGTATCTGCCGACACCGAGTACCGATCCGATACCAGTGTTTAACAAATAAGCTGTATGCCTCACTGTGTGGAAGTGACTGGGATCATTCTTTTAAGTGTAAAGCAACATCAGGCTTGACTTAAACATCGCTTTCCTAACTTTGTTAAACAAAATGTAACAAATAAAAATATATAGATATAAATTTACGTACACCAGCAACTTGGTTAAACATCTTGAAAATTAACAGGAATTACAATTCAAGTGTAAACCTTTTTAATGCAGCGACAAATTGGTCAAAACTAAAAAAGGAATTAAAATTACAGTATATAATGTATATAGATATATAAAATATAGAATTGAATTGAATAGATCGGCACCTTTGTCACCAATACCCGAACAGTCAGTATTGGACCGATATCAGATCCAGTATCGGTGCATCCCTAGTATTTGTTTATCGAGAGTTACCAGATCGGTAATGATGTATTTGATTGCAAGCAAATGTTTGTGCAAAGTACTTGAGCTCACAGAATTTACTACCTTTTCAATTTAAAAAAGTGACTAGAACGCTGTAATTGCCCCATTAAAGATTTGTGGTGTTTGTGTTGGGTCTTTTAGTCAGTAACAAGGATCATGTAATGTTTTAATATTTAAACACTAATGGATTGTAATTGCTTGTACTGTACATGTGTAGTTTTTGGAAACATGTTTGTGTACTCAGTTTTAATAAATAGATGTACTGCAAACTATGTCCAGTTTTTTTCATAATTCTTATTTACAGCACACATACAAATAATATAAGTTTTAACGGACAACGACATGTTACTGTTGGATTTATAATGGACTTATGAAATACATGACATTTTACCAGGACTACGTGCATCTGAATGAGTATAATGTAACATTTGGATTAATCATTTAGGGCTGCACGATTATGACCAAACTGATAATCATGATTACTTATCGCTATTATTCATAGATTTTAGGGACAAAATATTTTTATTGCAATTTTAAATTTAAGTAAAACGCTGCTTTCACTTCCATGTTGTGCTAAACTTTTCAACCGTCAAAAACTCTAAATGTTATCCCTTTACTTTGTTGTCATCTATAGCTGAAAAAGTCATAATGTGGTATGTCGAAAAAAAGTTATAGTATGGTATGTCGAAAAATTAAAAAATCATAATATAGTATGTCGAAAAAATAAAGAAAGTCAGTATAGTATTTTGAAAAATGTTTAAAAAGTCATAGTATAGTACGTTGATCAAATAAAAAAGTCATAGTATAGTATGTTGAAAAAATTTAAAAAGTCATAGTATAGTATGTTAAATATAAAACAAAGTATAGTATGTTGAAAAAAAGTAATAGTATAGAATGTAAAAAAAAGTCACAGTATCGTATGTCAAAAAGAAGCCATTGTGTAGTATGTGGAAAAAATAAAAGTCACAGTATAGTATGTTGAAAAAAAGTCATAGTATGGTATGCCGAAAAAATTAAAAAATCATAATATAGTATGTCAAAAAAAATTAATATATATATATATGTATAGTATATTTATGTCGGAAAAAAGTCATAGTGTAGTATTTTGAAAAATGTTTGAAAAGTCATAGTAAAGTATGTTTTAAAAGTCATTTAAATTTTTTATGGCATGGCTATGAAATGTTTTATTAATTGTTTTATGGCATACTGAACTAAGACATTTATGTGACAGTGTACTATGACTTTTTTATGGCATACTATACCAGGGGTTCTCAAAGTTTTTTTCACTGCTTCACAAATCAGGATAAAATCCAAAAATCATTAACAAGGAAATGATGGCTCAAATGTCAATAAAAAAGAATGATACAATTCATCAGTCTTAAATAATTTAAAATTAAGTTCATAAATGCACCTTTGATTGAACAACATGTTCAAACAAAAGCTGCAACAAGTCATAGTTGACTGCTGTACTTGCTGACCAGCCCTCACTTCTCTCTCTCTCTTCCATTTTTACAAAGTACATCCAGTAATCCGCCTTTTTTTGTACATAGTGTTTGTTAATTTACCTATGCTGTTTTTAGCCATTTTCTCATGTGTTTGTCATACTGTATTGTATCTGTGCTGTTTGTGTCACTTGTGTGGACTGTGCTACTGCCTCTTGGCCAGGTCATCATTGTAAATGAGAATTGGTTCTCAATTGATTTTACCTGGTTAAATAAAGGTCAAATAAATAAATAAATAAAAAATTTTACAGAAGGCTTTGTAGACTGCAAAGATAATAGAAACGGGAAAATAACCTAAATAAACAAGGTTATACTACTAGGTTATATTTCTCACTTTATGTTTCATGTCCATTTTATTATTCCACCCGCAGCTATCTCAGGTAAAGCCGTGTGTACGCCTGGTCTGAAGTATGTGTGGGGTGTGCACATCCTCACCATCTTTATAAATACCAGTGTATGTGTGGAAACGACATTTGCATAGTTGGCCCCGGTCTCTATCATGCATTTATGTACACATGCCATAATGGGTATTTGTTAAGAGGGAGCTGCTACATGACATCCCCCCCCTGAAGCTCACCAAAGTTTCATATATTAGCTTTTATCAAAGTTTATTGGTCAAATACTGGTTATACAAGTACATGTAGTGAATTTCTTGACCTCCTATTCCTTTAAGTAAACCATTACATACAAGAAACATAACATAAAGAATCGATATATAATAACCTAATAACAAAGCGTTTGAGTGTCTGTGTTGTAGGGCAGTGGTTCTCAACCTTTTTGAATCGCGACCCCATCCCCCCCCCAATAAATGTAAATAATGAATACTTTGATTAGTTTTGTTTTGTTTTAAGAGCTAGCACAATGTGCTCCAGGCACTGTGGATTTTGATGCCTTCCGTGACTTTCTCTCTCCCGCAGGCCCGCTGGAAATCCGTCAGAAACTCATATGCACGCATACTTAGACTCTCACAAATACACTCAATAAAATCTATTCTGAGGCAAATTATATCACTGGTAAAGTCAATGTAATCTTAAAACCATTACCCAGTCTAAAATATGTTATCTTATTTTTTTTCTCCACAAAAATATGGTGACCCCCTTGGGGTCCCGACCCCCAGGTTGAAAACCACTGTTATAGGGAACAATATTGTGTTTCTAGCTCTCATGTATTACGGATATTACTCTTAGAAATAAACCTCATTCTCTTGTGCTTTGTTCCCACCCCATCTATCTGAATTATGTTGCATTGAAACAGTGGTCCAAGGAGTTATTACAAACTAAGACTGTTTAGTTGTGCTGTCTTACAATCAATGTACAGTAAATCCAAGTTAAAGTGTGTCGCTGATGTAACCGGTTAGAACTCAAAGAGGCAATGAGGTCTTAAAATGTGTGGAACGGGTCTTAAAAAGGTATTACATTAAGGATTCCTGGTCATACATATTCTCTCAGTAAACAAGTAAAAGGAGACTTGTGTGCTTGATTTCTATAAGCAATATAGAAAAAGAGAAACATGCAATTTAATTTTTCTTCATATTTAAAAACCTCTCCTCTAGTTAGGAATCAAAACAGTCCGCTGAAGGTCATTTTACTGTACAGGGGAAGCTGCAAAACGATAGTTACACAATATAAAACAAATTTACAGTTGTAAAATAAACAGTTATAAACCCCCAGAAATAAAAAAAAGCTATATTCTAAGTGACATTAGATGTCCTATTGTTTCTTTGTTCTAAGCAACATTTTCTACCTCTATCATGGGATTTAATCCTACTAGAGCACGACAATATTTATGGTTTCAAACAAAACAAACTATAATGGAGTTCTGTGGCAATTTACACAAAATCTGTTAAAGAAAAGCATTTACCAGCACTGGAATAGTTGTATTGTTTCAACAGTGAAGTTGACTTGCAAGTACCTCTTGAAAGTAAACAGCCATCCTGTACTAAATGTGTGCAGACATCTGTCTCTGTAAATCTGTTTCCCCATTAACACAATACAACTCGCTGCCACTAATCAGCATATCCAGAAACTAGCTTTGTCCACACCCTTAAAAGACCAGTTTATCCACATGATGGAATAAACCCTGATAGTCCCCATTTGTGCTAGTCCAGGTTCGTGAGAGGACAAAACTTCAAGCAGTATATCCATGCTGACAGTCCAACAGAGCATACTGCATACCATGCCAATCACATATCAAGTAAGCATTATTGGAGTATCTTTTCTTCAAGTGAAAATAAAAATGTGGAAAGCACTTCCCATCAGTAAAAAAAAATTAAAAAAAATGAATATCATGTGGTAGTAACTACCTCTACACACCATATAAATCCTATGTATTTGTGTATCCGCTAAGGGACGTTTGTCTGAGCTTCACGGAACCAACGTCTGAGGGAATGTTCACAACTGGAATGGAGGTCCGTGGTTTTGTGAGGAGTGGCTGGATGGGACTAAAAGGTGTCCGGATGTGGCTGTCTCCTACGAAGACATGTTGCCTTTCTTGACCAGACTGATTTCCTAGAAAAGGGGAAAAAATATTTTATAATACTCACCAATACAGGTAGGTGATGTTGGTCAAGAAATACAGACAAATCTATAATGAATAAAGACATTTAAAGCGAGACTGCACAGAGCAGATTAACACAATGTTTAATCCGTTCCTTACACTTTAGCCCTTTTGTTTTTTGAAAGGCTAAATATGAAAAAACGATCATTACATCCAATCTCTTTATATGCTGTGTCGCTTTGGTTGCATTCAAAATTCCATACTAAAAACAGTGTATTTAGTACTAAAATACTGTATGTGCGTGTATCTGGCATTGGATTCTATCCTTTATTATTTTTATGTCTGCCTTGTAAAGCACTTTGTAATGAGCACTCGTTTTAATAAGTGCTATATAAATAACCTTCATTATTATTATTATTATTATTATTATTATTATCAACCACACAATATATGTTTGTTAACATATGAAACATTCATTGCACAACATTAGACTATATAAAGTTCTGACTTTTCTACAAAACTGAGAGCCAATCAGCTCTTTGATCAGGCGACAGCCAGGCGTATCCCATCATGCCCCGGGTTTTGCAGTCGGTGGAGAGCAACTGCGGCGTCTGGCTCTAAAAACTGCGGCTGCCTCGATCTCGTGAGGTTATCGTTGCCCACGTGTGCATGACGTCAGAGCAAGTCGGGATCAAGTCTCACACAAATCTAACCAGCATGCATTGTGCACCGGTCGCCGGTGACTGATTCTGCGCAGGCCTGGCTCATCTCGAAACGAGCCTATTAGCACGGGTTACCATGGTTACACGCGTCCAACTGGCAAGGAGGCGCTCAGGAAGTGACGATTGTAAATTACTGCTCAGTGCATCCGAAAAGATGCATACCACTGTTTGAGTTGTCAGGTCATATCTGTTGATTGTCAAGTCAACGCATTAAAGCAATGTTCAATATGTGTTTAGTGTTTAATATGTGTTGATTATCTAAGGTCAAGGACTGTGTTCCGCAATAGTAGCTCACCTCAAGAAGAGCATGTTTCAACTGCCCATAGGCCTCCTCCAACTTATCATTGATAATTTGGACATCAAATACACCAGGTTCTTTACCTAGAAGGACATAATTAGGTTAAGGGTCATATTTTTTTTTTTACATTTATGTGGTTTAATTTTTGCAAACAAACAATAAGTACTTACTAAACTCCATGTCCACCTTAGCTGCACGTAAACGCTTCTGGAGGCTCTCCTCTGACTCTGTTTTTCTGTCTCTTAAACGTTTTTCCTGAAACAATACAGAAGGCATTCAAAACTTGTATGACCAGTTAAACCTCAAGGTTACACCCTGGCAGGAAAATAGGAACCTCTATCGATTCAATGAAGTGCATATCCGTCTGTGCTTACCAGGACTGCCATGGATGGCGGCTGGACAGTGATGTAAATGGGATCGAAGTCTGTCTTTTTGATGCTCCTCACACCCTGCATGTCAATGTCAAGTATACAGATGAGGTTCTTGGCCTGGACCTCTTGCACGGCAGCTTTACTCGTCCCGTACATGTTCCCCGAAAACACTGCGCTCTCAATGAATTCGCCGTTGTCGATCCCTGTCTGCATCACCTCCCGTGTGACATAATGGTAATCTACAACCCGAAAAAGGAGACACACAGAATACAGATAAAGAAAGCTACAATACTACTGAACTACTCCAGTGATGTCCTCGGCAGTAGCAGTGGCTTTAAACTTCATGGCGTACAGGTCAGATACTTCTACTGTGCAGCCATGAGCTGTTAAAACCTCCACAGCGGCATATTTGGCTGCAGCGGTCATGAAATGGTCATGAAAGAGGAGGAACATGTTGTACCTTTGCCGTTCACTTCTCCAGGGCGAGGATTTCTTGTCGTATCTGAGGGTTGATAAGACATTTACGTCATACAGGGTACTTTAGTTGAATCTAGAGATGAAACAATTAATTGATTAATCCAACAGTCGATCGACAGAAAATCTGTATGGGATGCAACTAACGCTTAATTTCATTGTTGATTAATCTGCCATTTATTTATTTTAATAAATGAATCATTTGGTCCATTAAATGATGAAAAATAGCGTAAAGAAATTATCAGCAGATTAATTGATAATGAAAACAATCATTGGTTGCAGCCCTATTTGAATAAAACAACTGGATTTGATTGTATGCATGACATTAAGTACACATGTAGCTAGAGCTAAAACGATCAATCAGCTGTCAACTATTAAATTAATTACCAACTTTACCTTACCAATTTTGATAATTGATTAATTGGTTTGAAAAAAAAAGTCAAAAGTCTCTGATTCCAGTTACTTAAATGTAAATATGTTCTGGTTTCTTTACTCCTCTATGACAGTAAACTGAATATCTTTTGAGTTGTGGACAAAAAAAAGACATTTGGGGACGTCATCTTGGGCTTTGGGAAACTCTGATCAACAATTTTCACAATTTTCTGACATTTTATAGACCAAACAACTAATTATTTAAATCGAGAAAATAATAAACGGATTAATCAACAATGAAAATAATCGTTAGGTGCAGCCCTACTATTATACATCTACATCTCCTAGAAAACCTCAATGACCTGCCTGACAAGCATAGTTCCAAGTTCCAAGAAATCCATTTTGTGGTATATATAGTCTTACTTATTTGTGTATGCACCTACTGTAGAAAATAATTTCCTCCTAAACTATTTATCTATCTATACTTACGGGAAACGCTGAAGCCAAAGACACTGTCATATTCCTTCATGAGCTTCTTCAGCAGAGTGCTCTTCCCTGCCCCGGACGGGCCGCTAATCACCACAGGCCTGGGTCCAGCCATAGCTGAAAGAGAGGTGGAGACAGAGTTCAGCATTGGAAACAAGTGGGTGAAGCTGGAGGGTTTACACGCAGCCACTGGAATCTTATGGCGTGAGTCACTATCGGACCAAACCTGTTTGTGCACAACACCCATGGCTTTAAAAAGATTTCACTACATCACAGCGGGCCGGTTAAGGTGCTCAGACAATGCTCGCTCTGGTGGGATAAACGCCATAAAATGATAAGCCAGCAGTTCTTAAAGGTGGAAAAAATGATGGGAACATCTCCCACAAGAGCAAAGGCAATCAACGGGTTGGCAAGCCGGGAGGTTACCATGGTGCAGCAACAATTACTGACTAATTAGAGAGCCCTGCTCTGCTTGTGATGAGAGGAAAAAACAGAAGAGCTATGACATACAACAGGCTAAGAGGAAAAACTGTTTTTAATAGAGATATGGGCTCAAATTCAAGGAAACGACGACTTAAAACTCATTTTAACTAAATAATGTGCAGCAATCCAATCACTGACGAACCTATAAGCATATTCCCTTAGTATAAATCTTTGCAAAATAGCTACTTCAATAACTTAACCTTCTCTATACGGCAATATATTCTACACAACATTTGTCTCATTCATTCTGTAGTGCTCCTCCTTACCTTTCGTCAATACACACAGAGCTCAAGCAGACGGCGAATTCAAGTGAACAGGATCAGGGAGGGTGTGATTGTGTGCATGCAGGTTGTGTACAAGGAGGGAGGAGAGTATAAGAGGGGGCAGGACCATGTTTACACACTAGCAGATTTTGTTATGTATCTATATATTTTAAATGTTGAGTTGATTTATCCAGAGTGATCTGATACAGTAAAGACCTGTATGTGTGTTTTATTTTCTATTCCACAGGCTGAGTCAACCCTCCATTCTTCTCAGTAACTTTAAAGTGTTTTGTCTTTTTACTAAAGGTGAAGAAAACAATGCACAAGTCACAGCATTGTGAGCCTTCCCGTTTCCAAGCAAACCAGATGAAGAGAGGTTGTCTTTGCAGGTGCAGATGACAGGGAGTCATTCTCCACTGCCTCTTGAATCCGTAAAGTGAACAGCAACATGGCTAATTAAAGCTGCAGGTCAGGAGTTCCTTTTTTCAGAAGCCAGTGAAGAAAGCCTCAACATTTTACAGTCCTGTCCTGAAACGGGTTTCACACCCAACCCTCCGCAGGATTTTCAAGTTATTCATGATTCTATTATGGCCATTTGCATCGGCTTCCTGTTACCATATGGAAACAATTAGGGCTGCAACAGATTATTATTTTGATTATTGATTATTTGTTTGATTAATGGTTTAGCCTATAAAAAGAGCCTAAGCGGACCTCTTCCTTTATTGTTTTTTTGTCTGATTAAAACCAGGTCCAAAACCCAAAGATATCCAATTTACAGTGACATATAACATAAAAAGCTGCCAATCCTCACATCTGTGAAGCCGCAGCTAGAGAAGGTTGAGCATTTTTGTTGATAAATGACCAACAATTAACGGATAATCAACATTTCTGATGATTCATTTTTTGTCGATCAACTAATAGTTTCAGCTCTAGAACAATGTAGGACATTTTAATGCCTATTATCATATAGAGTGCTACTTCTTTACTAAAACTACTGTAATCATTAGTAAACAATTCATTAAAAAAGCCTCATAATTTGCTTGTTAATAAGATTTATTGCCATGGTTTAGATGGTCAATTGATTCATGAACCAAATCAATCGATTCTGATACAATACTAAATATTGTAAGTATAATAAATGAAAATTTTTAGTGGCTACAACTTTGCAAGGGGTTTTGTTCTTTGTTTACTAATGCTTCCTATATATTTTTAATGATATTTATAGACAGAAAACGTAATATAAAAAACATGGAAACTTTTTTAAACTAACGTATTGACAACGCTTCTGAAACTTACAGCTACTTATAATCCAACAGCCACACAAGAGTCCACCATTTGTTCTTGACGGAGAGCTGCGTGACAGGAAATGAGAGACATGTGAGTTTACAATCAGCACGGGCTGACACTGTGCTTGACTTTAACTAAAACATTTAATTTATTTAATTTAATTTAAATCATGTGAAATCTATCAGGTCTATCAGTGGTCGGATACAGTCTGTCCAGTCTAAGAGCTGAAACAAAAAGTTGATTAATCAATTAGTCGAACAAAAATGTTTTGGCAACTACTTTTCGAATAAAAAATGCTAAACATTTCAGCTTCGCAAATATGATAATTAACTGCCCATCTTTGTCTTATATGTTGTTTTATATGATAATATATCAAATATCTCTGGTTTGAACTGTTGGTTGGACAAAATAAGCAATTTGCAATATGTCACCTTTTTGCAATTCTCTGCCAAAATTATTTATCAATTCATAGAAAAAAAAATAATAATTGACAGACTAAACAGTAATTAAAATAATCATTTGTTGCAGCCCTAGAGAGTATTACATACAGTATGTACAACATACAGTATGCAATGTCAAACAGCAGTGTTGTTAGTTCAGTTTAACCAGAAACAGAGGTGATTATGTGGGCATGTTAAACCAGTTTTTGTCCTTATTCAGTCTAATGCTGTGATCTCTTCATTACAACTAATTATCTTAAGTCAATCTAAATATAGCATAGAGAAACTGCAAAGTAGCATTTCCATGTTCTATTATTATAGAGTTAATATTGAACAATAAAGTTGTTCCATATAGATAGATAGATAGATAGATAGATAGATAGATAGATTGATAGTAGCTTTATTGATCCTGAGGGAAATTCCAGTTTCCAGCATCACAGTTCCATAGTGCAAAACATTTTAGTAAAAAGGCAGTAAAAAAGTTAGTAGTGCAAAGTACAAAAAAATACACCAGATATAAAAATACAATACTACAAGTGTTGCTGGAGTTTTGAACTCTTCAGACTTTTCGCCTTCTCCATGCACCTTGGAAGTAGTACCAGAAACACCCACTCTGTTTACAATCTTATGCCAGAACTATCAAATGTAATGGCAATTTTCATATCTGCAGTTTAACACTGTACCTTTAGATAATCTCAGGGCCTCACATGTTCATCTTCGTCACCATAGGACGGTGACTTGACATTTTAGATCTCTGTAACTGCAAACAACAGATTGCTGGAATACTTGTTATGTCTTGTGATGCTCTGTTGTCTGCTGTGTGCTGACGCATTGATACACTTTCTATCCTTCTCTTCTTTTCTTCTTTGCACTTATCTTCATGTTATGCTTTAAATGTATAAATACTGACTACTCTTTGTATTTGCAGTCCATCTGCAGATGTTTTAGTTATTAATGTATGCCTTTTTATTAAATTCACTGAAAGACAAGTTGTTACGTTGGTTTGTGTCTTGTTT
Organism: Sebastes umbrosus; assembly: GCF_015220745.1. Lineage (NCBI taxonomy): Eukaryota > Metazoa > Chordata > Actinopteri > Perciformes > Sebastidae > Sebastes > Sebastes umbrosus. Next base: position 14,610,322 of record NC_051280.1, on the reverse strand, counting down.
TAACAGAAACTGCCACCACACAAACCAATAAAGACACCTAACTCAGGCATTGCATGCAAAGTGCACTTTGACTCACTGCTATAAAAAGGCAATAAAATGTTCTGATGTTTATGGAAATGCTGAATTTAGGGTGGGGAAATAATGCAAACTATAGAGAAGCATTCCCTGCAGAAAGTGTGTGTGTGTGATTTGCTTTGTGCAATGATACTGATGGGGAAGGAACTTTGGATAACTTTATATTATAATTATATGTAAACTAAATTGAGCTTAAAAGTATTGGCTGAGTTAAAGATGCAGGAGGCTTTAAAACAGCTCAGACATTATAGGCTTTAAGATATTATAGTGTATAACTCATAAAATCTCAACATAATGATGTGCATTTACAATGTGCATTAGCAGTATAATGACTAATTAATTAACGTGATTAAAGTGCATGGTTTTCGTTGCATCAGCTGAACTTAACCATGTTCAGTGAACACACCATCTTTCTTCCTCCTGCAACAACCTCCTGACTCCTCTCACACTGGAGGAGATTAATGGCAGTATTATAGCTACAGTTACAATGGGCAGACAATAAAAAAAAAAAAACATAAGGTAAAAGAGACATATGATATCCTCCTTCCTACCTGACATTAGTCTGGAAAAATATCTCATGTACATGAGGAGTTAGTCTGAGATGCTAGGTCCGTCTCTGCCTCCTCTGCTCCTGTTGTCTTTACTGTGAGAGCCATTAAAGGAAACTGTGCTGCCTACGTCACCACTGCGTGTCAAAAACATCGACGCGTTACGTTCGCGGAGCGTCGGGAATATACGCGACTAAACACAGAAACGTGTAGTTTTATCATTAGCCAAGGCGAATAGGCAATACAAAGGCAGATAATATTAAATACATGTATGCATCCCACTTGTAGCTGCAGATTCTACCTTAACTGGCGCACTTGAATTACTGTAGCTTTGTTTTTTAGGCCGCAATGTAACGTTAGCTATATATAAAGCATAGCCTAGCTTCAGTTGAACGCTGTTTTTTTATCCAACTATTCCCCCTTTGCGCTCTGCACATCTTTAACGAAATAACTAGAAAAAAAGTAGTTACCGAATCAGTTTCAAGGGGTCAAAGTAAACACTACCACCAGGAAACGCGTTGTTCCCAGTCAACACAGGGGACGTTGAACTTAACGCAAAAAAAGTACCCGGATGACTGAAACGCTGAAGGCCGACTCGTGTGCTAATGTGGCTAAAGTCAGGAGCTAACTTCTTCTTCTCTTAAACTACAATGTTTGGTTCCTCCAGATCTGGAGGCGTCCGAGGAGGACAGGACCAGTTCAACTGGGATGACGTGAAAGTGGATAAACACAGAGAGAATTATCTAGGTAAGTTTTAATAATATAAAACTGGCAGCCAAGTTATAAGTGCTAACACTTGCTAACAGCTAGTTTGCTAACCTGCAACCAAACACGTTTAAAACCACAGCTGCTCCACTACTCCACATGTTTACCTTTTGTTTTGGAGTCCCTCATCACACAGTGTCTGGCTGCTCGGTATAGTCCTTGTTTTAACACCCTACAACTAGCAGGTTTTCATTGATCCCTCTCTCTCTGAGCACACACACGTTTAGCCACTCTGCTGTCCGAGCTGAGACCACACTGCTGGCAACATGTCAGCATACCAAACAAGAGCTACGTAACTGTGACATGAAAGGATGAAGTAGACATACACACACACACACACAACTTGCAAATGTCATTATTTTGGGGACATGAACAAACCCCATGATCTGGTTACATTCATACAGTTTATGGTTACATTAAAAGGCTTGTTATTGCTACCATATATGATACTGCCTTATCAACAGCAGAGCTTTTATAAGTATGGTGGGATCAACAGTGATTCTGTGGAGAGGATGTGACCTAAAATGTGTATTTTCCTAAGTGAAATATTGCCAAAGTTGTTCATTCAGTTGTTACATCAAATGGAAATATCTGCCCAGAAACAGAATTTAATTTGTCCTGTTCCAGTGAGTTTAGATATATCTGTGTCTAGTTCTTTTATTGACACAAAAAGATAAAACATTTGGGTCCAAACTATATGCAAAATATATATATATATAATATATATATATATATATATTATATATATATATAATATAGCTTTATTTGTAGAGCACATTTCAGCAAGAGGGCAATTCAAAGTGCTTTACATAAACATTCAAGAACATTGCTACAAAGTGCAAAACAACATTAAGACATAATTAAAACAGTTATAAAAACATTAAAGATTAGAAAATAAAAACAAGCTAAAAATAAAAAGATAGGATAGAAGTTAAAATAGAATATAACACACAAGAGTAAAAGCTCTAGTGCAGTATAAGATCATTATGTGGTTTATTAAAAGGCAGCAGCAAACAGGAAAGTTTTAAGCTTTGATTTAAAAGAACTCAGAGTTGGAGCGTACCTGCAGGTTTCTGGGAGCTTGTTCCAGATATTTGGTGCATAAATTAGTAGAAATAAAGAAATATTAAAAGGTAATACCACAAAATCCCATCAGTCATTCTAAAGACGCTTGGTGGTGCTCCAATAATGCAAGGCAAGCGTGTAACATAACTAGAATGCTTTTATCAGTATCCTCAAAGGTTGAGCTCACTTCAGTGGATTCATATCCATACTTTACACGGATATCCTGTGTTCTAGGTTGCACAAGTGTGTGTTCTTTATTTTGTATGCCAGTCTTACAGCAACACACATGTTGTTCATGTGATGTACGGCTCCACTTCCCCATTTCCACACGCAGTCTGTGAGAGGACAACCGGAACCGTGTAAAACATGTGTTATTCTTTAATATTCTTGAATATATGATGCATTACTGGTGTAAAGTGGATGAACGGATATGTCTGGGTTGATGGCTTGGTAGGTTTTGTATCTTGTTCCCTCTTTAGATTATAATTTCTCAATCATCTCCCTAGGGTGACTCAATATGATTTTGTTTCTCCATCATCTCAGACAGAGCAATGTTCTACAAACGCCAACATCATTATAAAGCTGTAATGATTAGTCAATTAGTCATTAGTCAACCTACAAAAAAAAAAAAGATTGGAGACTGTTTTGACAATCGATTAATAGTTTTTACAACTAATGAAAACATTTTGTTTGCTGTTCAGCATAAGGAGGGACTGGTAAATGTAAAAAAACTGTCAATACAGAGGAAATAACACATCTTTCTCACCCGCTCTCAAATCTTCCGTCTTGTTTCCAGGGAATTCTTTGATGGCACCAGTAGGACGATGGCAAAAAGGCAAAGATCTGTCATGGTACTCAAGAGACAAAAAAGGCGCACCTTTGTCCAAAGAGGAAGAACTCGCTGCTGTCAAAGCTGCAGAACATGAGGCACTGATGGCTGCTCTGTACGTATAACTTCCTATAAAAGAAATGGTTGACAAAACACAAGTGTGGGTCAACAGATGTAATCAATTAACCGTATCCATTCTCCATCTAGAGGGCACAAGAATATGAAGAGGCAACCAACAGGCCTGACCAAAGAGGTATGTCACTTTGTTTGGTACTGCTTTCACTCAAAACTTGTGAACATTTTTGAAGAACTTGCCTTTATTGCAATTTTTCCTCATTTCGCTTTGGCTCAATTCTCGAATGAGATTTATTTTTTTCAAAACAATAAGTTCAAATCTCTGAACAATTAGTTTGTTGTTCACAACAGATTAGAATTTCTCATTAATTCAAGCAAATTGAACTAGTTTTGGCACAGGTGTGCAAAAGAGTAATTTCAATCGTCTACAATTTGCACCACAACCACTTGTCATCCTCGTCACAACTTCGAAACATTCTTTCATCGTTTCAGCCATCACGTGCAAAATGATCCATTCAATTATCAAAATCTGTCAGACATACATGATATTGAATAAACATCTATGAAATGGTGTTACGTACTCTGGGGAGGTACAATTAGTTGCTTTTTATTGAACTACCACATGTTTTATCATCGTTGCGGAGTTTTTAAATTATTTTCTTTATTATATTATACTATATATTTTTATTATTTTGTGGCAAATTTTCTGTTCACTGTATATGACTTTACATGAAAGGTCGAAGGTGAATTTTCTGTTTATAAAACATGTAACACATTGCTACACAAATACATTTACTGTAACCACAAATGTGAATACCCTGTTTCTGTGTAAACAGCATTGTAGCCTACAGTATTGACTTTTCTCGTTAAACTTTTACCTGCTGTTGAAGGGGGGAATCTAAAAAAGCTCCACGCGATACACAACAGCATTCAGCTGGACAAAACTCACATTCTTCTATCGTACAGTAAGAAGTTAGTATCAAGATTAAAGTAGAACAAATATTAGCATATAACAAACATTTCCTGGGTTGACTTTCATGGTGAAAAAATATTTCATTTTGGTGGCATTGGCCAGTTTACTGACACAATAACAGAGTTTTGAAGCATAAATGAAATGTTTCGGGTGATTTGCTACCTTTTGCAGACATTCAATAGAGTTATGATGTCCAATGAAACAGTTGTGACGATTGCACTTACAGTTTAGAGAAGACTGTTTCAAAAAAATGACTGAAAGCGATTGAGAAAAACTGTAAAAAAGGTTGAATGATTTGAATTTTCCCAATTTTGATACCAGGACCTTGCAGACGTTTGCAGGAGGGAAGAGGCTGATGGTGAAGAGAGAAATGTGGACCGTGTCTCAGGCTTGGGAAGCTCCAGGTGATTTTTATTTTCTTAAAAACATTGTCAAGCATTTATCTTCATATTTTAAACATCCTCTTCATATATAAACAGACATTTAAACATCCACCACTTTTGAGGGTTTCAGTTCATTAAGATCCTACTTTTTAATGGTTGTAAGGTCTTTCTTTCTATCCTAAAAATAGTGTTTGTTTTAGAGCAAACAGCATATTGGTAGGAAAAATGGCAATATTTGTCTCCGCCTCTCACCATGTTCTACTTTCTGTTCTATTAAAACTCATTAAATTGTTCCTCTTGACATTCAAGTGTTGGCAAGAGAGCCCTTATCTTAATAGACTGTGATTGTAAAGTGGTTGTTTATAAATGAGTGTTTCCATCTACAGTGTAGGGCAAAGGAAAATGGTGCTCTCCCAAAAGGAAAAGGAGGCAGCTAAAATTGGCTTGCCTGTTTTCACGGTAAGCTCTTAACCTCACTGTCAAATGTCACTGAACGTTTTTTAAGATGCAGATGTTTATAATGTAAGTGCAAAAGCAGTTTGATTTAAATATCTTTTGCAGGTAGGGAAGAAACTTTTAAGAGTTTCTTTCATTGGATCTACAACTTGATGCAAAGATTAAAGAAATGCTTTCTTTACAGCACCACAAAACAGAAGGTTGTCCAGAAACCTCAACAACAACAAAGACGTCTCAGAGTGTAGAAAAGGGGGACATGGAACAACGGTGAGTCTGTAATATATTAGTTACCACCTAAGATAACTTACCGAGCACCTATATGAAATTTGAGACACAGAAAGCATAAACACGTAGTTCTACTGGACAAAATGTGATCCTGTATCCTTTTTCCATGTTTACTTCAATAATACTTGTCTTTACTACTTTTTTTTTTTTTTTTACTCTGTAGGCACGAGAGCAAAAAGAAAAAGAAAGAGAAAAAGAGCAAAAAGGAGAAAAAGAAGAAGGAAAAAAAGAAGAAAAGGCAAAGAAGAGACTCGTCTTCTTCGGAGTCAGACGACAGAAAGAGGTTGGTTCATTTCTCAATACAGATCTTTTTTGCACTGAGGGTGGACAAAATAACAGGAACACTATTATTAACAAACCCATATTCCCACATCATGTATTTGGAAGAACATGTCTAATTATCACAGACTGCATTAATGAGTGACACTGTATTTTCTTTTTGTTAAATTATATTGTTACTGTGTCCATCTCCTGTATAGCATCTAAATTTGAAAAAAATACAGACTTGCCATGAAGCAAATGAGTTCGTCTGCCAGCACTAGAGGGCACTAAGGCACCGTCCTACACACAGCATCTTGAAGCATTACCTTTTAAATTCGGGGTGCATTTATCACAAGATCTTAGATATATCCTGTAAATCAAGTGTGGAGGAGCGGTGGGAACATATCAGATTGAATAATGTAATTAATGTGCTGGTGAGAGAGGAATCATAATGTAACAACAACATGTGATGGTAGTGTACAGAATTATTAATATAAGTCGTTAAATATACAGACAATTGTCAACACGATAGCCAGTTATATTAACTTACAGCTGTCATTAGGTGTTTTCTGTGGACGTCACTATAAAGCTCATCCAGCAGCTACTTTTTTCCCCAGACTTACAACATCTTACCCGATCCACCACGACCCAATCATTGATTGTTTGTTTCCTTTTTTACTCTTCAGGCACAAAAAGGACCACCATCATCATAATCCATCATACCACAGTCAGAGTGGAGCCAGACCCCATGACAGCCATTCAAGGTGGGGAGCAAAGGCCGAGCGACAGCCCTCCTACCCCCATCATCGACAGCAGCGGCATGACACAGACTCCTCCGATGGGGGGTCTCCTGTCCCCCATAACCCTGTCAGCCACAAGACGGCCCCTGCTGGTGCCACACAAAGCCACAGGCGGCGCCACGACACAGACTCGGATGACTAATGTCCTCCCCACCCCCCCAATTCAAAGACGCATAACGCGGACAGAACGCTCTACAGCAGCTCGACTGGCCCCCGAAGACCTCATTTACCCTGAACAGCCTTAACGGACTGTGGAGGTCGATGTGTCTGACTCGCAGGATTTGGCCTCGTGTTTTAACTTTCTTCGCCCCATTAAGTTGGTCAGTTAGTCATGATGGGACACTGGTTTCTTTTGTGTTTTTTTGGATTGTGTTTGACAACAAGTTAATTTTTAACACATTTTTATGTGATTTTAAACCACCAAATATCACATTTATAAATTGTCACAGGTTGAGTTTTTTTTTATTTTTATCTCATTAGTGTAAAATACATTGCAAGATAAAATATTTTGAAAGCAGAAAAAAAATACGTATCCTGTCTTTTCTTGTGTGCCATAAAATTTTTCCTGGAAACTACTTTCCTGACACTCTGTGTTTGGGATGACTTATATAAGAGATCCCAAAAAACAGATACAGATCATTCTTTTTATAAACATTTCTATTTTAAGGTATCATACATCTGGCAGCTTTTCTGCAGAGCTGAAACTTTTGAAGGTTGTCAAGTCAATTTGATTTGTACAGCCCAATATCACAAATCACAAATTTGCATCAGGGGGCTTTACTATCTGTACTTGTGGCAAGTTGTGTCATCAGCACAGTAATGTTTATATCATTAAAGGTGCAGTATGTAAGATTTGGCAGCATCTAGCGGGGAGGTTGCAGATTGCAACCAGCTGAAACTTCTCCCGTGTGCCAAGCGTGTTAGAGAACTATGGTGGCCGATGTGAAAACGGGAATGGCCCTATCTAGAGGACCTGCTCTGTATGTAGCAATAAACGGCTCGTTCGAAGGTAACAAAAACACAACAGTTCTTATTTTCAGGTGATTATACACTAAAGTATACACTAAGTACTAAATGTTACACACCGTTCCTTTAACATCAGCATTACAGAGAAAAAATGTCTTTAAATATAGGACATTGCTGCAGTCTTGTGCAAAATGAAGCCTATGTTAAGCAAGTGTGTTTCTTTTAATGTTTTTCTTGAAAATATTCCAAGATGCTTCCTGGCGTCTTTTTCGTCCTTGCACATGTCCTCCATCCCACTGTGCCTGTTGCACTACTCAGCAGCTCCGGCCCTTTTCTTTTCTCAGTCATGCCAGCGCTCCTTAATCCCTCACCGTTCTAGGTTCAGCTCCCTGACTGGTGCGATACCATTGGAATGCTCTCCACTGGTCATAATAGAGTGTAGTGTTTGCATTTGCCTTGAATTGGTCTGAAAGAGGGTATTCTGCTGGCTGGCACCTGGGGGGTGCACTAAAAAAGAGCAAGGCATTCATAAAGAAGAGTGCAAAAAACCAGACTGGTCCTTTTATATGGCCGAGTACCGTTAGACTGCCGCACACAAACCAAGCTGACGGAGCAGCAGGAGAGGAGGCCACACAAAGCAGCCCTATGAGGGACCCAAGACTCCAACTCCCTCCCCTTCCACTACCACCATACTTTGCTGCCATGTTTTATAGGCTTGGCTGCATTAACCATAGCAGCCTAATCAACCTGCAAGAATGCTGTCCTAGATTGCCACCCCTACACAATGTGAAACAGGGTGTGCTCTCCACATTACTGCTTTAACCCAAACATCGGGTGGTTTACATCACCTTGGGGCATCACATTTCTCCCCGGGTCAAAGGGTGACGGCCCCGACAGGTTGCTATGAGACCAGCACAAACCTGCGTTCCAATACCCATACTATTTAGTACGCCAGAAAATGATTTAGTATGTCCCAATACATAGTATGTCAAATGCGGTATGCCAAAAATACCAGGATGTCCTACTTCATCTGGTGGTTGCAGTATGCAAGTCAGCATGCTTTTCTAGCTATTCTGACCCACAATCCTCTGCACAGCGGATATATGAGCAAGAGGGTCAAAGTTCAAGGAGCAATGTTATGACGAAGTAGTACGTCCCTATTGTATGTATGCTGCATGCAACAGTACGTATGTAGGTGTAACGGCAGCTATAGTACGTACAATAAGTAAAAAGAAAAAAATATGCGATTTGGAATGTAGCCCAGGTTTTTGGGGTTGTAGTTTTTTTATTTTTTCCTGACGTGTTTTACTCTTCTGTTAGGACTGCAACTAATGCTTTTTTTTTTTTTTTTTATCAATTAACTTATTTTTTGATTCATCACTCTACCAATTAAAATGTACGATAATTGTGAAAACGGCCCATCACAAGGGCTTTTTTTGTCCGACACACCAAAACGCATGACTTTTGTTATAGAATATTCCTTTTTTTTAAAAATTGAATTCAACAGAAAAGTAGCACATACTCAGAATATGTCTTTTTCACATCAGCCGTTTTGACATGTCATTGCAGGATAAACACAGGTGTAATTAATAACATTAATTATGGCCATGATCCATTTAGATGGGCCGAGGCCCTGGTACTGTGCATGCTGGCTCACTGGAAAGGATGTGACACACTAAATAGAATGGGACCATAATTAATTTGATCATTTACACCTGTTTACCCGGCAATGACGTGAAAATGGCTGCTGTGAAAAAGGCCTTTGACTTTGCCACAGTAGGAAAAGCACAAGGGTAAATAATGAAATTAACGATGGCAGAATTCCATTTAGCTACTTTGATTTCAGGTTCCTTGTATCGTGCATGCTGGCTCACTGTTACGCTGACTGTAGCGTTTGAATACAACAGAGCCAAAATGGCTACTGTGACATATTTGGCGTGTTCTGCTTGATAAATGACTGAAAATTGATTAATGCATTTCAGCATTACTGTATATTTAAAAAGGTAGTAGGTTTTGGTATGTTTTTGTAGCAAAGATGCCAATTTTCAATGTAAAATGACAAAAATACTACCTTATGAGGAACACTGTGCTTTGAGCATTTGCTGGTATCTAGATCCTCAGAACTAGACAATGTTAGTATAAATTGGTATGGAGGAAAAGCTACATTACGCACCTTAACATTCAGCAGTTTTATTGCACAGAGTGTGAAAATGAAAATCAGTTGCAGAAACATGTTTTTATTCAGTCACTTTAATTACAGTGCTTTTTCCTCACAAAACAAAAGCTTTACATAAAAAAAGAGACAAACTTTAATTAAGAGATTAACATAATTCTCAAATATTTAGGCAGTTATAAATCAAAAAAACTGTTTGATTCACCCTCAAGACATATTCAGAGCAGTAAAGTAACACCCACACCTTTTAGAAAAGAAGCTTGAAAATAAAAAAAAGGCAACATGTGTCCTGGATAAGAAGGCGTATGTATGGCTTCCTGTTTACCCCAAGCACAATGTGCTGCAAAGGAAGAAATACTGGCACTACGTTAAACATGTAGATGAAACGGATTTTGTATTGCCATCAAAACGCCACTTCCAAGATTTTGATAACTCTGAATAAAAAAAGGCATGACTTGCTAGAGCCTTTAGTGAAGACAGTAGGGCCATTGTAGTGTGCAACTCCATAGTTACAATTACCTAACACAGTACACACGACGAGTTACAGTATAGGGCTGTTGAAATAAGTACTCAGTGGGGTAATAGTTCCTGTGCAGCCTAATGATGTAAACACCCAGTAAATATGCATGTCCCTAAAGACCCAACAGACCGCATCATGCAGTTTGGCTAACAAGTATATTGCAAAGGCAGCACATGATAAACCTGAGACTCGGAAATACAAAAACCCAATGCTGACTCAACATACTGCCTTTCAAACAACCATGAAGCAGGTCGATGTGAGATTGTTGCAGCATTTCTCAATTCAAGCCAACATACTGTAGAACAAAGGCTGGTAAGTCTTCATTGACGGGAGTTCTCAACTTGGACAAAGTGATGTCAGTACAGAGTACAAATAGTCAATGCCAGTGTTTACTAAACGGTAATTTGGGGGGCTAGTACATGTAGTCACTTCTTAAAAGTAATCACAGTAGCTGCAAGTAGTGCATCAGTGTTTAATTCAGTTTCCTGAAAATTAAAAGCCCCTAATGGATCACTCCCTACAGTACGTGTGACCAGATAATCAGTCATCAGATTGCATTGAGGTCCTGGGCCAACGTGCTGGTAAATTCTTATTCCTCGCCTCCCTTTTCTTATTCAATGCACACGTGGCTGCCCAACAGCCAGAAAGAGAAATAACCACCGTAGGATTTGTAAGAGTGCAATAAGCTGCCCCATTACCAAATATATTTACAGTTACATAGAATAAAATAATAAAACCCGACAGCTTTACAAGGATACATCACCCCCACCACTGGCCTGTATGTTTGTGACAATAACAGCTGAGCTGAGGTGAGGACGGCTTCCAGTACTTTTTTTTTTTTGGGAAAGGGTAACTCAGTTTTGCAACACCTTAAGAGTAGAGAACAAGGTCAGAGATTGGGTGGAGTAGATTAGTTGTGGATAGCAGGGGATTATGAATGGTTCTTGAGCTTATTTGACAACCAATCCAGTCCTTCGTAGAGGCCATCCCCAGTGGTGGCACAGGTCGCCTGGATGTACCAGGTTCTGCTGCGTAAAGCGTGAAGACCCAACTTGTCTGTGATTTCTGCTGCATTCATAGCGTTTGGAAGATCCTACAAACAATAAAACAGTGAGAAGACAAAACATTTGAAGCCAAGTCTGTGAATACAACAGGAAAAACTGGCAGGAAACTGGTTATGATATACACCGGCTTATATCTAAGATTTTCACAAGTACCACTTACTTGTTTGTTGGCAAACACTAATAGCACGGCATCACGCAACTCATCCTCTGTCAACATTCTATTCATCTCCTCACGAGCCTCCTGACATCGCTCTCTGTCGTTGCTGTCCACAACAAAGATGAGACCTAGAACGAGCAAATGGGGAACAAATGAGTGTGTGTGTGTGTGTGTGTGTGTGTGTGATGTGTCCTTTATCTTTTAACTACAAAGCTGTGGAAATTTAGTGAATATTTTAATAAAAAGCCCATTACAAAGTGACTGATGTAAAGCCAATAAATGTCAGGCACTAAGGTTTTGACATAACTAAACATACCCTGTGTGTTCTGGAAGTAATGACGCCACAGCGGTCGAATTTTGTCTTGACCACCGACATCCCATACTGTGAAACTGATGTTCTTGTACTCTACTGTCTCTACATTAAAACCTGAAGGAAAAAACAAAACAAAGAATCACATTAAAAACAAAGTTCTCATTTAACAGTAGTAAGGACACAGAACACATGTAAACATCATTATTTTACAATGTTTAACTTGCCTATTGTCGGAATGGTAGTCACAATCTCTCCAAGTTTCAGCTTGTACAAAATAGTTGTCTTTCCAGCAGCATCCAGACCCACCATAAGGATCCTCATCTCCTTCTTCCCAAATAAATTCTGAAAGAGTTGTGCAAATATATTCCCCATGGCGGCTGGTGATAGGATCCTACTTTGGCAAAAAAAAAGAAAAACAAACCTGAGGAGAAACAACAGATCAGTTGTTGAAATTAGGGCAGCATGGAAGACTATGGTTAATAATAAAACAAGAGTGTTAGAGCTAAAACGATTTATCAATTAATCAGTCATTGGACCAAAAAATCTCCAATTTTGATAATTGATGAATTGTTTAAGTATTGTTTCAGCAAAAACGTGAGTCACTGCTTATATTTGTCTTGTGCGATATTAAACTGACTCTTTTAGGGTTGGTGGTCGCACAAAAAAAACTATTTGAAGTCATAATCTTGGCTCGTCTATTTTCTGACATTTCTCAATAATCGGCATGTATAATCATGAAAGGCCTGGTTCCAAAGTGGTTAAATGTGCGGACACATTGCTCTATTTCTACCGACAGGAATTACGTTACATGGAGTCCCACATGCTGCTGAAGGTGCTGGTAAGTAAGTAAGTAAAGCAAAGCTTTATTTATATAGAACCTTTTAAAAGACACCGTTACAAAGTGCTTCACACACAAGAAGAAACATCTAACAATGAAAAAAAAACAAGGAAAAATTACAATATGACACACAGAAACAATTAAAAACAGATGAAACAAAAACAAACAAACACACATGTGGATGAGGCCTATAGAAAGGCTTGCCTATAGAGATGTTTTTTTTAGAAGCTGCATCAAACAGTCCAGAGATTCAGCAGCTCTAATAGACTGGGTAGGTGATTCCAGAGAGTTGGGGTTAAGACAGAAAAGGCCCAATCAACTTTTGTTTTGCAGTTTGAGCGGGGGATGGATAAAAGGCAGAGATTAGAGGATCGAAGTGTTTGACGGGTCGAATATGGAACAAGGAGATCAGCAATGTAACTGGGGGCGAGGTCATGCAGTGCCTAGTGAATATGAAAGTGTGAATTAAAAGTTCAAGATCCGTGGAGGACAAGATGCATCTGATTTTTGCAATGTTTCTGAACTGGAGAAAGCAGGTCTGGACAAGTTTAGTGACATGATGGTCACAAGTCATATTTCGGTCAAAGATGATACCAATATCATCACCAATATGTAGGCCATATAGTTCTTAACCATTCAAATGATGATCCATTTCACTCACATACGCAGCTAAAACAAAAAAGAACCAGATGGGACTGTACAGAAACATCTGAGAGGAACCACCGACACATTCAGGCGATCGCCACCAGATGTTATCTCATCACAGGTTGATCTGAGACAAGGGAATGAAATTAGCACTTGCCACCTGCCAAATACAGGGTAAATGTCGGCTGCGGCAGGTAAAAATTTAAGGTCACCTGCCACCATGGCAGATATAATATATTAAAAAATATTATTTTTAAAAAGCAATTCCTAAATTAAAAATAGTCAGGGATTGAGGTTACATGATCCATATGTCTACTGTCTGTTACCACTGACTCAGTGTTTACTAGGGGTGGAAGAAAATATTGAAAATATCGAATATTGCAATATTATGTTTTGTGATACTGTATCGATTCTCAGAAACCCTGTATTGATTTCTAATTAATAGTTTACAAGCAAAGATTAACTCAGTTAATATTTGGAAGAAATGCAAATCCTACTATTCTGATTGCATAAAAACGTAAAACATTTTACTCAAATTGTATGCATATGGCGGTGTGTTTTTTATACTATGATCGTTTTCCTAAAATTAGATTAAAAAAAAAAAAATCACAATACATCGCCTTGCTTACAATACCACAATATATTGAATCGTAACCCCTGTATCATGACAGGTATTGTATTGCCAGATTCTTGCCAATACACATCAATCTTAGTGTTTACGATTCTAAAGCGCTCTACATAGATTTCAGAAGTGGCAGACAAAAACAATTTTGTGGCTAGTAGAAATGTTCAGTGACCTGTCACAGTGGCAGGTGAGTAAAAGACTTAATTTCAGACCCTGTCTGAGACACCGGAAATGAAATTCCCATGCTCAATTTACGATATAACGAGTCCACTAAATTTGTACATTTTTCTAATCTAACAAAGGAAAATGTTATATTTGGTACAATTGTGAAAGATCCCGTACATGACCTGGATTCCGTACTCATTCTTGGAATGTTTTTTATACATAAAAATACATTCCTGAAATCAAGACCAAATTTCTATGTTTTTCACAAGGAGCTGTGTCTTTACTTTTCATCTCTGAAACATATGAAGAAAAAGAATGCTATGAAACTTTCAATGTTAGTTGAGGACCTTAACCTTACAGAGAACCCCTATAGCACTATTCACACATTCCCTTGTTTGTTTTTTTGTTTTGTTTTTTTCTCTCTTCATCCACACTCTTATGCACTGTATGCCAATATCCAGGCTTGTCTGTTCCCTTGTAGTGTGAAACTGTTCTGTACGATGCCATATTGTAATGTAAATTTATCAAAAGGAAAAAAAGTACAACAAAAGTAACAAAATAACACGTCCTAGTGTGGCTTCTCAAATTGGGAAATTGTTGCAATTTGACGAGGATCATGAAAATACATTTTGATTAGGACCGAATAGGGTGTAAGGTAACGTAACGTGATGAGGTCACAAACACGGTTGTACAACAGTATCAACTAACGTTAGCCGTGCATTTTTTAAATTAATTTAATTTTAATTCTCGCGAAGTTCCACATTCACAAGTGTAAATTTACCAAAAAAAAGCCTAACTTCTTTGTATTTATGAAAGAAATGGAATTATATCTGTCAACAATTTCTTCCTCCCATAACAAAAAAGCAATGAAAACAATAAATGTATGCAATATCTTTAACATTTTTAAGTGAAATTATTGTCATATTCTTGTGTGGTCTTTTTTATTATTATCTACTTATTTATTTATTTTTACTGTGTGTTTTTTTTGTTTGCTTTGTTTCATTTCTGTTGTCCTTTTATTTTTGGCACAGCTCTTTGTTTATGTTTTCGCTATGCTTGTTAATGTTTTCTGCTGTTACTATGTATACTGTAATATTGAAATAATAATAATTAAAAGGGACTATTTGTAACTTTGTACTCGCATAAATGTAGCGAGTCGTCACACATGCGCGCGCGCATATGCGCGTTCGCGTGTAGCCGCTGTACCCTCCTCCTCTGCCTGCTCGCCTTCACTCAGACAGCTCAGCTCGCTCCACCTCTAGACGTGAACGCGCGTTCACTCCACACTGCAGAAGAGTTAGTTTAGCTCTGAGAATATCTAGTGAATGTACAGGGGACGTTTGTGCAGAAATAACTGCTGCAGCTCCTCCAGACCAACAGAGGTTTTCCGTGTCTTGTGAAGTGACCGAGCTCTGCAGAGAGTTACGTAGTCTTCTTGTTACCTACCGGGTGCCGGTGTCTCCTCTGCTCTCTCCGGCTGCGGGCGGAGAGAGCAGAGGAGACACGCTGCAGAGCCCCGCTGCCTCAGCCTGCACTTAGGCAGGAAAAGCCAACACTAGGATCAGATCTAAATCATGTTCACGGAGAGACCTTCGTCTGGTCAGCTAACATTACTGCCAAGCAGCTGAAATATAGAGTGATATTGTGGTTTTAGCTGACGTGTGTCTCCTCACTGTTTTGAGTGATGCTCGTTCAGGTATATTGAGA
This sequence comes from Sebastes umbrosus, assembly GCF_015220745.1. Lineage (NCBI taxonomy): Eukaryota > Metazoa > Chordata > Actinopteri > Perciformes > Sebastidae > Sebastes > Sebastes umbrosus. The sequence goes on along the minus strand of NC_051280.1, from coordinate 14,594,634 downwards.
GCGAGCAAGCGCGAGCCCGACGCTGACTTTCGTTGATTTCACGGCCACAGGTGTCGCTGTTAAGAAGCATTTCTGAAAGTTACAAATAGTCCCTTTAAAAAAAAAATAATAATAGGGTGTAACGTAACGTGATGAGGTCACAAACACGGTTGTACAACAGTATCATGTAATGCTGATAGTAAACATGTTTTCTTCGCAAATTAGATTATATGTTAGGACACCCCGGCATTTTTCACAAACTAATACCCAAAAGGCATTTCACTGGAGTACTTTGACATGTACAAAAAGCTGCCAGTCTAACCTACAGTACATTAAAGATTCACTTTATTGTCATTTCACTGAGTATATGCAAACACAGAAGGAAACGACATATTGTTTCTCCCAGCAGCTCCAGTCAGTGCATTAAAAAGGATAGAATAAATAAGTATTCAAATTAACATACCTAAAAATAACAATGGAAGAATAAAATAAGTAAACGTTTCCAATGTTTATGTCCATAGTAAAGTGCTGTGTACGTAAACAAACAACGTTAGCTGCGATGCTAACTAACACTCGCCTGACCAGTTCAGATTATTAGCTAGAGTTACATTATTTACTGCGATTAGATGAGATTTCATTTACTCACGCCAACTTAAAACCGAAGACATGTGTGCACAAGTTAGGAATAAGGAAGTAACAGGAGGAATGTCTGATTAGTTGACAAGTTAGCTCTTAGCTTAAAGTTAGCACGTTTCTCTCTCGTCGTGCTGGATATATCTACTACCCGCGGTCATGAAGTGCTTGGAAACACGTGGCTTTTTTGTACGACTACGTTCATCTAAATACAGTTATGAATGTGCTTCGTTAAAGTCTCTCTGGTTTACTCACACAGCTGATGTGTTCCTTCCTTCTTTGAGTCTTCAAGGCGTTTCCTCCTTCCTCAGGGAAAATGGAGACAATTTGACACGTCAGAGCTTCCGGTTCCAGCAAAACTCCCCTCGAGTCCGGGAGATGTCGCCCCCCTGCGGTGGAGGGGGGAATTACAGGTTAATTGGCTTATGTTAGATTCAAGATTTAAAGGGATTGTTTGTAGCTTTCAGAAATGCTTCTTAACAGCGACATCTGTGGACGTGAGATCAACGAAAGTCAGCGTCGGGCTCGTGCTTGTGCTCGCTCTAAATGGACATGAACGAGCATCACTCAAAACAGTGAGGCGACACACGTCAGCTAAAAGCACAATATCACTCTATATTTCAGCTGCTTGGCAGTAATGTTAGCTGACCAGACGAAGGTCTCTCCATGAACATGATTTAGATCTGATCCTAGTGTTGGCTTTTACTGCCTCAGCGCAGGCTGATGCAGCGGGGCTCTGCAGCGTGTCTCCTCTGCTCTCTCCGCCCGCAGCCGGAGAGAGCAGAGGAGACATCGGCACCCGATAGGTAACGAGACGATAACGTTACTAGCTGAGGAGCTCCGTCACTTCACAAGACACGGGAAACCTCTGTTGGTCTGGAGGAGCTGCATCATTTTTTTTCTGCACAAACGTCCACTGAACATTCACTAGATATTCTCAGAGCTAAACTAACTCTTCTGCAGTGTGGAGTGAGCGTCTAGAGGTGGAACGAGCTGAGAAAACGCGCGCGCTCTCTGAGCGAAGGCAGGCAGGCAGAGTTGGAGAGGCAGCGGCCACACGCGAATGCGCATATGTGAGCGCGCATGTGTGGCGACCCGCTACATTTATACGCTTAAAAAGTTACAAACAGTCCCCTTTAAGGGACTGTTTGTAACTTTTTGAAGTTATTTTTTTGGGGGCATTTTTTCATTTTTTATTGACAGGACAGTGGATAGAGTCTTGGACAGGGGAGAGAGAGAGAGAGAGAGAGAGAGAGAGAGAGAGAGAGAGTGGATGCGGAAAGGGCCACAGGCCGGATTGTGTGGGGTGTGGCCGGAGGTGTGGGGTATTTGTGTCTCTCATTAATGTCCTTTGCCACCAGTCTTATTGTAGCTGGGAAGAAGCTGTTGTGAAACCAGAGGTGCTCTGTGAGTGAAGATGCTCTCTGGCCTGTGGTGCCTCAGGTTGTGTCCTGATTCCCTCCACCTGAACAGAGAGTGAGCTGGGTGGTGTCTTTCCCTCAGGATGCTGATTAAAGGTCCCATATCATAAACAAGTGAGATTTTCATATTTTTTTATTATAAAGCAGTCTTAAGTCCTATATAAATACTATGAAAGTATCGAAACACTCAATCCACAGGGAAATACACACAGCCCGTATTCAGAAACTCTGCATTTGAAACAAGCTGTCAGAATTTCTGCCCATTCGTGATGTCACTGATGTTAGCTGCGGTCTAAACTTAAGGAAGGACTTGACAAGGGTCTGATTGCATATCTATGAAGCATTTATTGTTAATACACAAGTACAAATCATTCACAGGCAGATTTAAAACTGTTCGGTTTAACAAAAAAAAACTTTAACTCCAGGTCCAAATTGGTAGATTTATCCCAGAGATTTTAGCTGCATGTTACGGCTCACTTACGTAACATGGAAAGTGTTCAAGTATTCATAAAAAATAAATACTTAATCAACACATATAATTACTAAATACATATTTCATATTCATATATAGAATTGTGTTATATTGTCAGTCATTCATTATCTGTTTATGGATCAGTTACGGATGCTTCACATGAGATGTTATAGTTGTTTTGCTTACAAGTACAATATGATGTGTTAAAAGCCATTTATTTATTTATCTTTTTACTGCTTATCTATCTATGTAATATTATTGAACTTTTTGAACGAATATCATAAACCCCAATACACAATATTGTCATTTGAATGATCAACAATATATAAACGGAATATATAATAGAAGGTAATACAAAATAACAGCATAACAAATCTTATAATGCTCCTGTGGATTGTGATTGCATCCCCTCAACCACATATCATGGTTTTGTAATTCAGGAAGTATGGACATTATATGTTTATTTTTTAAAGGGACTGACACATAAACATAGAATATTCACTGAAAAGTCTAATGCAGAATGTGATAGCATTTACAGCCCAAGCTAATTTACAACACTGGTCCTTAAATGGGCTACATTGTGAAATAAAATACATGCATTTTTTACAACATACAAACAAATAAAATCACATTTCAATAAATATATCATGGATAGAGATAGTCTACATTTCTAAAGCTTTTGTGCCGAATTGAATCTGAATACATGCAGGTCTAATGTGGATCAATTTGATATGAAAAAGCATGGAAACTCCTCATATAGTGTGAAGTGATGCATTATGTGCTGTGTGTTAACTGTCTAGACTCTAAATGATGCTTAAAGAGGGGAACTCTTTTATGCCAATGCAGCATCCTGGTGATGACCTGGTCATCATACTGTACATTTTAAATTCATTTAAATCTGTGGAGGTATTTATTTTCAAACTATGCGACTTCCACTTCCTTTTGCTCCTCAACCAACAGGTCATTAAGGAAAAGTCCAACCACGTTATTGTTGAGCCAGTTGAATTTTAACCAGGGTCAACTATGCCTGCTACCCCCAGCAGAGGGGGCAGCAGGAGGGTAGAAGGGCAGGAGAGAGCAGCAGGAGGCGAGAAGGGTCTATAGTTGGTGATGGACCACACAGTGAAGGCTCATAATGCTGTCTCACTCTGTAGCCATAAATGTTGTGGTTTTGCCCGGCCAAATGCCTGAGAGATCGCTCTCAGCATATTTTCACAGCAACTGGTGTCTTTGTGCGTGGAAGGTGTTTTACTGAGTAGCAATTGTTTAGATACTCGTAGATTCTCATTAACCTTTCAATATCAGTGTTGCAATCAAACAGACATGTTTCCAATCCTGCTTTACTATAACAAAACCCTCAGCATCTAGACAACTTTTCTTTCTTTATCTTGTTTTTCTTCTGCAGATATTGTTTGAACCCAAAGCCAACAATTAGGGACGTAGATCTTAGAGCACAAAACAAATTGTTTGTGATCTCTTAAAAAAGCATGAACCAAAGGTTTTCATAAAGGGTCAGATGTCTTCAGATGAAAACACAAATTCTGGCACATTTTGGTTTGACTTCAGCAAATGATGTGCTACACTTTGATATATGGAAATTCTGCAAGCTATGGGTTCATCTAACCTTTTCAAAATCTATTAAAAAAACAAACAAACACATGACAGTAAATCTAAAGACAAGGCAGTTTATCAGTTCTAGAAAAGGTTGCATTTTGGTGAACACAGTGATATCTATGTAGTATATAGGTGGTGTGTTCTGCGTACTTAGTAAATAAGAGCAAAGTTTGTGCAGTACTGACAAGTTTGGAAAGTCACATTTGCACAACAAAGAATTTCCCTCTTGCAGAGATAGAACAGCCTACCCCTTAGTGTACAATCCGTTAAAATGAATGTGCTCCCCTGATATTTATACTTATTTCAATGGTTACCCATTTTTCACCTATTGGATTCAATAATTTCAAATTTTATATGGGGGTAAAACTCCAAGAATTTGGGAACTCAGTCTACCAAGCTTTCAATTATTTTACTGAACAGCTAACATGCACTACAACCTACTATCTGGAAGCTAGACTAGACTAAAAGCTAAATCTTGTCTCTCCTTATCCTTAAAAGCCCCGGTGTGTAACAGCCTTCCATTTAAACCTAGACGACTCTCCTCTAACCCCGTAGTTATTACCACTTTGAAAGCCTGGCAACAAATTAGGCAGCCGTTTGGCTGGACTTCTCTGCCCCCAGCTACACCTATTAGTAACAATCAATTCTTTCAACCAGCCAAGATTGACTCAAGATTTGCCTCCTGGCACAGACAAGGCCTATCCTGGGGGGACCTTTATGTTTGCTAGTGTAAGGCAGGCTTTTTGCTACCTTAACTATAACCTTACCTATTACTTAATTAAACTCCTGTAGGGCTGTGGGTAGAATAAGAGCACGGGGAGAGCTTGGTCTGTTCAACAGGATCCACATTTAATCACACAACTCAGCGTAGGACAAATCAAAAGGTGGCACCTCACTTCATATCCCTCCGCCAATCTTAACCATCACTCCCCCCACCAGCACGCAAGGTTCGCCAAACCATATAGCTCCATCTCTAACTTAAAGAGCAGAATACAATATATATAAACTGTATAAAATATGTCATTACAAAAATAAATCTAATCTTACACTAGCTTTGCACAATTACGCTCCATATTGCATATGCATGCAGCTGTGTGTATGCATTAAGTGTGTATATGAGTGGGTAAATATGTGTGGAGATGTGTGGGTATAGCCTACATCTTGGACTGCGACCTTGTGGGCTGCATATAATGCTTAAAGTTAGGTTGACATGTGGGATTTGTCTATTACCAATTACCCCCTTTTTTTGTTGTACAATTATTTTGTTACCTATATTTTATGTAGGTCTGTATTTTATTTAAGAATTATTATTTATTTTATTTTATTTTATTTAATTATGCTTATTTTATTTTTATGAGCAGGGAGGGGATTTCTGGGGGTGACAAGGTGGGATGGAGGGGGATATTACTGTCTTAAAAGAAAAACATGATACCTATAATACCTCATCATCCGTGCAGTTTGTTGAATAAAATTTGGTTGTAAAAAATCATTTCACTGAGCATTATAATTTTGATTATCTAAAGCAAATACATTTTCTGAAATAGTGATATCGAATGCCATGTGCTATCTTGTAAAATGTCGTTCACCTGTAACATTGAAACTGCTTAGCATATTTATGTTTAAGGGAGTATATTTCATTTTAGGTTGTAACAGTATCAGACGTACTAACATAAACAGCACAGAACAAGGGCTTCAACTCTGCACTGTTCTGTAATTTCTTAAAGCAAATTACAACACAGACTATGAAAATTAAAGAAAATATAGTTTAACAAGACTAGAAGTAGCTATAAACTGTTATTTGAGCTATTAAAAGCAAAAGTCAAACCCCCATTAGCAATAGCAGCCGACCTCTCTTTTTATTTTTTGAGGATTCTAACTAAAATAAAAAAAAAAGACTTTATGGGGTTGACATTATCATAGTGTGCATTTATAACGTACCATGAGCCGAATGTACAGTTAAGATCCTGGGCGTAGTGCTAAATCCACCTTTCCATGCTCCACAGGCAAACACGGCAGTAATATCCATTTGAAGGGCTCTCCTCCTTCATCGTTTCTCCTTTTCGGCTTCATATCTCAGTGGTTACTGACAGTTGTGATGTGTGGACTAGAAATAGGACAGTAGGGGGTGTATATATCACCCCCTCAAAGCACACACACAAACACACAAACAAATTCTGATGCCCTGCTTGTGTCAACGCTTTGACAACTTTCTTCCACACATTCACGTGTGCACTCTCTCTCTTTTTTAAATCCCTTCTTTATTTGTGTCAAATGTGTCCCCAGAACACCTAAACATATATATATCTGCAGAGGGGACAGCTGCAGTAGGACTATAGATTTTCAAGGCAGTCCCCTTTTTCAGCTGGAAAAATATGCTTTTGGTAAATTTCTGGGCAACGTATGCAGACTACATCATCACCTGAGAGGCGTTATCCAAGTCGCTGAGTCAGTCAAGCCTAAGTCAAAGTACATTTATGGCTGATGAGGCAGAGAGTGAGGTTTGTCTGCAGTTTGTGAATGGAAAAGGGCTGCCAAGGAGCCAAACAGGCTTCCCAGTAGGAAGTGGGTTAGGATTTCAGTAGGGGCCTGACTCCCCTCTGAGACGAGGCCTTGCAAGGATAAAAACGCTCAGTAAGGGGCTTGGGAACGCTGGTCCGGTGTGTGTGTGTGTGTGTGTGTGTGTGTGTGTGTGTGTGTGTGTGCGCGCATATGCATAAAAGAGAAGTGTTATCTGCAGTTTTGTGAGCCTTCAAATTCTTAAATATTAAATAATTCAAAGAACTTATTTGGGAAATGGAGTTATGGTGTGGGGTTTCAATAATCATAACAATCATGATAATAGAAGCCCACTATGGGATGGCCCACGGGCAACCAATAGACTGCTGTGTGAGTCGCACAAAGGAGCTGGTTTGGGCTAAGCAGTGCTGGAACTCGGATGGACAGGCATGGGATGCCTCCCTCTGCGTCTCATGTCCTGGATTATAGGTCGGGCAAAATCCCAAAGGAGGTGTGAAGCAGGAAACAAACCAAACATTATTACAACGACCAGCATCGTTGCCATGAGAGGATCCATGCTGGCTTCATCCATTGGCAACAAGTGCCACTGGGCACCCTACCCCACGCCTCTCACAGTAGGGGGCGCTACAGAGAGAGACAGGCTGGGGCAAAAGGATAAATGTGTACCAGTGTCGGCTGCCAATCACCTTTGTATGGTGATTGCCGGCAGCCTGAAAAGGTCGTTAAGGGGATTTACATAACATTTTGCACTCCGCCCCGGCTACATGCGGAAATATTCGATTCCATATTGAGTCATTACCGCATGAAGATTGTTTTCATGTATTTTGACAGCACAGTTTATGGAAACAAAGGCATAGAGGTAAATGGCAATGTAGAGTATGAAATGCATAGCAAACCACGTTTGGGCAACAAACTTACAATTAAAGATGCTAAAGTTCGTAGCCCACGCATTGTTTTTCTTGCATTAAGCAAATGTTTCCAAATTTGTGCAGTACGAATTTCTTCATCCTTGATGCCACAAATTATCTTTAACTGGGTTTGCATTTAAATTTGGGCTACTTGTGCTACCGTACATATGATGTAATTCAAATATTGGTTTTCAGTTCCCCCCGTGACCCATTCACTATTCCAATGACAACTGGTCTAGTATATGTGGGATCCATTGGGGTGGATGGGAGATGTCCCGGGACATCCGTGACAGATGGTTGAGACAAGCTCTTCAAGGACGCACTTCCTCAGAAAGGACATGGGGGCCTCTGGTGTGGGAGGGGTGGTGGGGGTTGAGGGGTGTATTAAGAATGGGAATCGCTGGCTTGCAGGAAGTGGGTATACTGGCAAGGTGTAAGGGTACGCGCAGAACACCGCATCCATGCCAGGGAACTGGATTTCCTGGTAAAGGATGATGACTTGGTTGGACGTGACGTTACCATGGTCCATTTCTTCAAATTCTCAGCAACCTTTAAATGACCCACATTTAACAGGAGATTTCACCTTCTCTGAACTCAAAGGACATTTTGACTGGTGTAATATCTGAGGCTACGTCTGCTCTTTGAAACCTGCTTCAAGCATCCACATGGGCCATGGCGAGCCATTGCAAGATGAAACAACAATGAGGATAAAGTTATTTCTTTGAAAGACTTTTTTGTTTCCCTCAGTGGGTTGGTTTGAAGTTGATTCATGTTTGCTATGTATACAAGTTTTTAAGGGTTGTCCCACCCCTGCTCCCTGTTTTAAATCCAGCTATATCCCATTGGAGGAGGCATCAAAGATTAAAGTGTGAACCTGTTGCACCTTGGGGTAGATAATTGGTTGGAATGCACAGCATGTCGAAGCAGGGCCTCGAGGACCAACCAGCACCAACCGAGACCTGTGGCATCAAAACCGGGTATGTGTCCAGATTTGGCATGTGGGATTTTTCACTTGTCAGGTTGATGCCAAATGATTTGTAACATGGTCTCATCTTATTTCTCCAACATTCAGGCATCCGTGACATTGACAGGTTGATTGTAAGTGGCCCTTTGGGCCCTTTAGAGAGGCCTGATGGTGACAGGCCTAACATGCATCCAAGGTGGTCCGGGTATGGTGTTTTTTATTGTAACTGACAACTTGGTTATGTAAGCCCCTCAAAGATAATCCTTAAGTGATTGAATAATGAATTTGGAGGCATTTTGAACATTGCATACAAGTGTGTGCGCCAACGGCCAAAACCCATGTCACAATTGATAATTCCTCCTTAATATCGTGATGTTTGGTTTACTCCAAAGATGTTAATATAGACATTTAACATGTAAGCTGTTTTATTCATTTTGTTGGTCATTGTTTTGATAGAGAGGGCTTATTTGTGTGTGTATGTGTGTGTGTGTTTAGTGTGTGTGTGTTGCTCGACGGCGCACCTGTCTGCCTTGAGGCTGGAAAGGCAGCAGCCTCTCATTTCTGGCTGGAACTCGTGCGGTAATGCATTAGAGGGCTTGTCATTGTACTTTATTGAAGGGCTCTGACAAGCTATTTGACACCCCTGACAGGGTCAGAGGTGTCAACCTGCTCAGACTGACAGGGAGATGGACACATGAGGGCACAGGCAAATTAGGTTGCTACCCGATTCAATTGCAGGTTGTAGCCCCAGGGCACTTTGCTAAGCCTGGATGTAGTCATGTTTGATGCAGAAAAGAGGAGAAATGCAGATGACTTTAACCATACTTAACTCATCTGTGCATTTTGTATTTTTCCTCTTTGTGATATTTTCCTTATGATGTCTTTGTGTTTGGTTTCTATTGAAGGCAGACAAAACCATCTGTAGAGCTACTATACATTGGTGTGTGGCTCAACACCAGAAAAGGCTACAAGGCGAATGAATAACGCCAGTTGCATGTGATGTTTTACACACCTCTCAAATGCATTTTGTGCATGTCCACATCAAATATAGAAATGGGAAACAAACTGGAAATGGTTATTTATCTGAATAAATTGACGATTAGCACATTATGTCACAATAATTTAAAATATCGTGCATGCACTTGCATGTAAAGATGTTCAGAACTACGGGCTTGTAGGGCCACAAAACGGCAAACAATTTAGCTGAAACTGCACAGGATGGAAATAATGGCATAATGAATTCTAAAGTCTCAAATCCTTGTTAAGACCCTCCATCTTTCAAACTAAACTGGATCACACCAAGAATCTCCTATCCCTTTATCCTGTTTAGATCCTCTAATCCCTCAGCCATTTTCCGTTCTTTCTCCCTTTTTTTTTCTCATTTCAAATGGCAACTGTTTGGTTGTCCGGCATTGGAACGTTGAGAATTTGTCCTCCGAGTGAAAGGAAAGTAACTATATTGAAGAAAGGAAGAACAGCTTGACAGAGCTGAGAATGCTACGGATCTCTTTAAGTCCCATAATGAGATGTTTTCTCTGCTCGGAGCTTGTATTGACACGGAGACTAATGATTTCCACAAAGTAATAGATTGAGAGAGTAATGCGCAGGGGTGGGAAAGACAACACGGAGTGATTTAAGTCGCGAAGTAGCCAAGATGCTCAGTGCCTCTCTTTATATGGGATGTGAAGAGCCTTAATGACATCACCTCTATGGAGCACGCAGAAGCAGTATTGCAGAGTTTGCATGTACCTTCAAACAAATGCAGAACTAATGAATCTAAAACAAACATGTCTCTCTTGATCACTACAAAATAGATTTAATACAGAAACAGTTATATTCACTCAAGGACTGCAAGAGATTAAAAAAAATGACAGGACTTGTATGAAACTTTCCTTACGGTCCGAGACCTTCCAATTAGGTACTAATGTTATCTATATTAACCCTTCGCCCCTTCCCCGATGTAGCTTTATTGGGGGAAGGGCAAGGGGGTTGGGGTTTGCCTCAATAAAAACAGCACTAAAAAGCAATTACAGTGCTGTGAAGAATGGGACTTGTCAGTAATTTGCTGTCTAAAACCGAGGAGATTGCAGGTCTGGGGCCGATTGGAATTCTGAGCCTGGAGTGCAGTGTGGGAAAAGCAGTGGGAAGGCAAGCACCACCCTTTGTGAGGTAATTACTGGAACTACCAGAGGCCAGCGCCAGTCCCTGCTAATGATAACCCCGCTCCTCTCCCCTGCTAGTCACCTTGTAATTGATACACCCAATCTCACTCACTCAGTACATGTCCACAATAATGTGGATGAATTTGGACATGCATCCCCCCCCCCTGTTCATTTTGGCTATCCATCCACACTAAGCTGATGTTTTTCAGTCACCAAGAATGGAAATTTAAAAAAGGTGTATTCATTTGACAATACATATATTATGGTAATATGGTTTCCCTTATGAAAAAGTAGTATACTTCAAGTTTATTTTATGAAGTATACTAAAGTAAAGTTCAAGGGTATATTTCCCAAGTATACTTTATCTAGTAGGGATACTAATATCAATGTACTAGTAGTATACTTGTAAGTGTACTACTAATACTTCTTGGGACTAAATTGGCTCACATTTTAGTTTATAAAAGTATACTTTTGAGAACACTTTAAGTATAAGAATAGTAAACTTCTTAGTTTACACCTACATTTTATTTTGTACTGCAACTACACTATAAGTATACTGATAGTTTTACACTTGTAGCCCACTTTTTAGTTTATGAAAGTACACTTTAAAGTAAATTCTCAGTAAACAACTACTCTAATAATTTTTTATATTGAAAATATACTTTTAGCCCACTTTATAGTTTATGAAAGTACAATTTAAAGTATACTCTCAGTAAACCACTAGTTTAATAGTTTTTATACTGCAAGCATACTATATATTCGTAGCCCACTTTTTTAGCAGAAATGGGGACTCGAGTCTGCGACTTGGACTCGAGTCGCACTTAAGTCGCACAAACAGTGACTTGAGACTTGACTTGAGACCTATTATTATATTATTGTTATTATCATTATATTATTATCGTGAACAGATAATCCCAAAACTTTGAAAATTCTTGATGAATTGAAGTAAATTCATGTCAAAACACACTTTAATAGGTTACTCTATCAAAAAGTAACCACAACTACAAGCCAAGTATACCTTTCTGTAGGCCCATAAGGCAAGCATACTTAATTATACTTCTCTTAAGTACATCTCGATCAAAAGTACAAGTAGGCCTGTAAGCCAAATATACTTAGACTTTTCTGTATACTTGTCAGTATGAGCCAAGTATACTTAAGTATACATTCGTTAAGTATATCTCTGATAAGTACATAAAAAGTAAACTGAAAGTATACTCTCTTATTTTAAGTTTAAAAGAAGTATACTAAAAGCACACTTGAATAAACATATTTTTGGTAAGGGTTGCATTAAACAAAATTCTTCCAAATTGACATGAGTTGTTTGCTAGTTGAGCCACTGTATGGAAAGATGCAAGGAAATAGAATACGAAAATGGAGGGTGTATATTAATTTACATACAGGTTCCGTTATTTGCAGTGTTGGTTGTAACAGCTGTTTCACAAGTTTTTATTTTTCCACCACTGCTACCCATTACATGACTTTTCTGACACAAATCTGTTAATCGAGAGATACCTACAGCAATTATGGTTTTGACAAAAAGTAAACTAATGATGCATACGTGATAATTGCAAGAATAAATTCAGATTTACACTAGATATTATGTAAGGCATAATGTACAGCGAGCCGGTCATTGTTGTGAAATAAACCCTGACAGGGTGATGATCGACCCCAGACGTGAAGCCCTGATATGATTTATCCCGCTTATTACACGGCTACTTAAGAAATCAATAATTTGACATAAAAATCGTCCTCCAGAGTCCAACATCAGAACTGCGTCCATAGCAACGTTCTGTTATACATAGCAACAGTCTACTCTAAAGAAATAACAGACCGTAGAATGCAGTGATTGTCCAATCAGAATCGAGGATTCAACAGAGCCGTGTAATAAGTATTATTAGAGTACATAACTGACTGGCTGGGTGAAAATTTGAATCTGAAAATGCCTTTTATGCTTTCAGTGTGTAAGTTTACCATTTTATGGGTAATTTGAAAAAGTTTGACTTCCACACTTGTTCAGATCTTGTCCTCCACTTTTTATTTTCACCTCATGGCAGATGACTGCACAGCTATAAAATAAGGATTTCACTGACATTCATAAATGCTGCCTGCATGTTAACTGAGGCTATATTGTTATTTTATACTTCATGACAGTACCTACTGTATATTGTGGCTATGCTGACGCAACATGATTGAGGCCCTTTTTCCATTGCTGCTAAATCTAAGTACTTGACCATGTTTGTAAAGAGTTAACAAGATGACAAAATAGTTGACATGGTTGATGACTCCTCATTCATACTATAATCTGCCTTTTTGTTTTTGATTGATTTTATCCACCTTGAAAGCTCTACTTTTGGGGTGGAATATAGTGGTGATTATCAGCCTACATTTTTTGCAAAACTTAACACAATTTTAAATTTGATTGATTACTTCATTGTAGAGATTTATGTAGCTCCAAGCCATACTTTTCAACAGGCTCAATTCCAAAAATGCTCGGTTTGAGCAGATGTCGTACTGTTTTGGCTGCACTTGAAATTGGTTAAAGGAACAGTGTGTAACATTTCGGGGGATCTATTAGCAGTATGTTTTCTTTAGTGTATAATCACCTGAAACTAAGAATCCTTTTTTTCTCGTTACCTTTGAAGGAGCTGTTTATACATACAGAGCGGGTCCTCTTCATGAAGCCGGCTGCCATGTTTCTACAGTAGCCCAGAATAGACAAACCAAATTATGGCCACCGTAGTTCACCTAAACACTTGGCACATGACTAAAGTGTCAGCTGGTTGCAATCTGCAACCTCACCACTGGATGCCGCCAGATCCTACACACACTCACACACACACAAAATCTCACCTTGGGCCTAAAAAGTCTTAGGCAGGCCCTGTATATTGGCAACTGAAACCTACTTGTAAATTTTAGGGCTGTCAATCGATTAAAATATTTAATCACGATTAATCACATTACTGTCCATGATTAATCACATTTAATCGCAAATTAATCACACATTTTGTATCTGTTCAAAATATACCTTAAAGGGAGATTTGTCAAGTATTTAATACTCTTATCAACATGGGAGTGGGCAAATATCCTGCTTTATGCAAATGTTTGTATATATTTATTATGAGAAATCAATTAACAGCACAAAACAATGACAAATATTGTCCAGAAACCCTCACAGGTACTGCATTTAGCATAAAAATATGCTCAAATCACAGCATGGCAAACTCAAGCCCAACAGGCAACAACAGCTGACTTGACTATGACTTGCCCCAAACTGCATGTGGTTATCATAAATTGGGCATTTCTGTAAAGGGGAGACTCGTGGGTACCCATAGAACCCATTTTCATTCACATATCTTGAGGTCAGAGGTCAAGGGACCCCTTTGAAAATGGCCATGAGAGTTTTTCCTCACCAAAACTTAGTGCAAGTTTGGAGCTTTATTTAGCCTCCTTCCTGACAAGCTAGTATGACATGATTGGTACTGATTGATTCTTTAGGTTTTTCTAGTTTATATGATACCAGTATCATCACTTTAGCTTTAAAACTGAGCAATGAAATATCAATTGCGTTAATGCTTTAAAGAAATTAGTGGCGTTAAAACAAATTTGCGTTAATGCGTTATTATTGCGTTAACTTTGACAGCCCTAGTTAATTTATAATTGTATAAAATGAGACACTATATAATCCCCCAATAACAACAAACAACATTATGATTCACTTTTCCACAAGTGAATAAATAATCTCTAATTCATGCATATTCTGGGAGTACCATAAATATAAGATTAGACCCCACTGGAGAGATGAGAGAAAGAGAAAAAATGAACATTAGTGAAACTGACTGAGACTGCTTCTGGAAATGCATACATGCTCATCCTACCTGCTGAACCACTTTGCGCTGCAGAGAGGTGAAAAGGTGACTAATGAGTGATCATGTCTGCCTCCTCCTCCCCACTACAACCCCAGCCTGCATTGATCTGGAGGATGACCTCTTGTCAACCTCCAGGCTCGGCACCCCACCACCACCACCTCCACCACCACCACTACCAGACCACATCTTACACCAGCATACCTGAACACATGCTGAAAATCTCTTGGAGCGTCAGAGCAGTCAGTGTGGTAATCAAATGCACGCACATGCATGTGCAAACACACACCTGTAGACTGTGTAGTGCATTAGGATGTCTCCCATATCACCCCCCCCCTTCCACCTTGTTATCTCCCCCAGTTTGACTAATGTTCTCTTGTAAGTACAGAGGTGGCAAAATGCCTTTGTTGGCTTCAACAATACAAACAGGCACTTCAAAAGGGGATAAAGCTGCTTTACAGGTGCCACATCTCTTCTGATGATGGCTGCCCTCTTTAGAAATCTTGCAGATAACCCATCATCCTCATTCAAGGCAGGCGACATACTTCACACGTTCCCCTCCCTGGCTGTAAAAGAGAAAATGTAATGCCATGATTGCTACAGATGTTAAGATGTTTCCACGCAGCCATTAGAGAATGGTTTGTTTCGTATCAGTGCATAGTGTTATCGGTAGAAGACTATTTTGTCTGTGTCTAATGTTTATCCAAAAGTGGCAAAAAAGTGATTAGTATTGTGTGATAAACAACACATTGGCGGATCTTAAGTTAGAATTTAATGGCTGAAGTGTTGGATAAAGGTGTGAGTGCTGTCAGGATCTATTTATTTAGAAAATAGAAGTGAGAAATATCACTTACAGGCCATATAAAAACAGGACTAATAAGGCAAAATAAATGCATTTTGTGGAGGATTATTTTGCATTATTTAAATTTGGGAGACAAATACAGTAATCATGTGCCGGTTTCTCAAATTAGACCGTGAGTCACAGTCTAATTTGAGATTCAAGTATAAAAATTCACCATAATGCAGGAAATGAGACCTCCCGCTTATTACCCATTAAAAAAAAGATTCTAGACCTCACTAATTTCTAAACCCTGGCTACGTCCCTTTCTGTGGCAGTATGCACGTTTTTCATGGAATATTCACACGACAAATTTGCTTTCAATAATCTCCCGCTCTGGATGGTCCGACGTGTTAAATGTGTTAAAGACGTGTACTGAATCCGGGGGAGTGATCTAATTTCAGACAGAAGAACACATAGACATCAAAAGATTGGCTTCAAAGTCAGTTACATAATGAAATGCCCACACACTGCACTTCCCCTCTGTAGTTCAGTTTTGGCCCATCACCTTTGGCGTAGTATGAGGCTATAAACAAAAAGAGCTTTGAGAATCACATTCTTTTAAGTCTGTCCTGCAGTGTTGAGCATTAGAGTCTCTCTGATATGTCATCTTTTGATAAAAACTGCTTTTCAAACATTTCCATGCAGATAAAACCTCAAATTGAACAAGTTATCAATCCCAGTTTCAATGTTTGTTACTGGGGATTTTTATGTTCATAACATCAAAAGGCCTCAGGAAGAGTGAAACAGAAAGCTGGCTGTAACCAAAGTGTGACTTCTGTGGGAGTATTTGCATCGTGTCATTTGAGTGTGGGCCTTTGCACCACTCACACTGTATATACGTCGCTCTGCTCTGCCCCACAACACGGCTTTATTGAAATGCATGCGGTGGTCTCTTGTGAATGTCAGGGTGAAACTCAGAACATAAAATAAAAAAGAGGACACTGATTGCAATTAGGCCCATTGTCTCCCATTTATATGGTTATTGGGAGGTGCCTCTTGCAGTCTGGTCGCGTCGAAGTTCTCACAGTCAGGATGCCACCTCTCTCACTGGAGCCACCGCAGCCTCCTCTGGCAACTATCTGCTAACAATGTTCATCTCACTTGGGTGACAAAGCTGCTAGGTGGGTCTGGTCTGGAAGGGGAAGGGCCCATTTCCTTCAGCCAAAAAGACGGCGTTGCTGCAGGGCCAGAGTTTCTGTCCATCCTGTGATCTGTTTCATGTTTTGCACTTGTTTTCTCCCATTCAGACGGTGTGAAAAGTGTCAAAGGTCGAGGTGTGGAATGAGCTGCCGACAGCCTCCCAGTCACTAAACCAAACCTGAACCTGGCTGGCTCCCAGGAGGGAGTTCATACACAGAGTCTCCAACAAGTCTTTATTCATCTCCCATTATGAGGCAGGATTTAAATGCCATAGCATTTTTATGAATGTCTGGGAAAATAAGTATACCCAAGTAATGAGTTTCAGTCGTAGGACAAACTGTGAAAGACGGCTTAAAATATAGTTTGATGTGGGGTCGGGCGGACTAATGAATCCACATGAATGAGAACGGAAGGGTATCACTTTTTGTGGTGCTTCCACTCTGGAGGGGGTGTGTATCAATCTTTCTGTGAGATAATGGGGTTAGATAGCAGTGAGACCTGGCCTCTGGTGGTGACATTGTTGCAGGGCTCAAAGACTATCAGGGGTCCAGCGGCTGAGCCGGAGCACTGGTGGGCTCTATTCACATCCAACCCCTAATCTATCTTGAGATCAGGTCTTTCTCTTCAACAAAGCTCCATCTATTTCTTAATTCTCATCACTGAGATTTTTTTTTTTTCTGGTATTATTGTTTCTCCAAAAAGCACAGCTGGCTTCTGCAGTCTCTCAAAGGAATCAAATTATAGGTCCAGCTTTATTTTCTTCTTCTTTCGTCGTTCTATGACGAATCCATAGCCCATGTTTGGGCCTAAATCTATTAGTCTTCATGACTGACAGCTTGTCCATATTCTAAGTGTGGGACTGTGATTCGATTTTTCATTCATTCAGGCATCAGTATTATCTGTGGTAGGTTGCAATGGTGTCTACATAATGAGGCTGCGTCTGCAGACAGGCAGTCGTGCAGCTAATTCAGTGGCCCATAGGTATTCAACAGGGTAATTACATGGTTTTGGTTTTCTGTTGCTGGCTGGAGGCTTACCTGCATGATTGTCACTGAAAAGGATTCAGAGTTTGTTGACCGGTCTTAATGCTTCTGTTTAGGGGAGATATCTTTTTTTGTCTTGAGGATTGCCACCTGTGTGCTGAATCAGGATTCCCCCGCTACTTGTCCCTTAATTCAACATCATTTGAATCCGTAAAATGGAACACAAAGAAAGTATTCTGCTGTCTAAGCTGCTAGCTTGACGGTGGTGAGTACGAACCATGGCTCCCGTTCTTTCATATGAGAGTTGCTTGGTGGCGCGTGAAGCCAAAACGTTACAGACGTCTCTTTCCCAATGTAAGTCTATGTGAAAAAGGTATTTTTCGGCCCAATGGCATCACGTGACGGACACGGAAGTTGTTATTCCACCGTTTGGCCACAACGAAAACTTGCCTCAAAGCCCAGCGTGCTTCCTGTGGTTTTGATACTAACAAGAGCCATATTCATTGTTTACATTCATTATATGTTTACGTTCATTATGATGATTTTGGGGGAGTGGCTTTGAAGGGAAGCCTGAAAGGACGGATTGTCAGTGTTGCCGACTTGGCGACTTTCTGGCTATAGATTTAGGGAGATTTGGAGCTAGTGCTGCTGGCTAACTTCATTGGAAAAGAGTTGGCCACACTGGGCTGGATTTTTAGGTTGGATCAGGTTTAAAATCTAGTGTACTCTGGCTAGTTTCTTAGCTTTACCGACTCTACCTTTAACATCAAAACAATTATACTCTAGCACTACTGCCATTATTACTTATCACTATTATTATACCAATTAAGGTGCTCCTGGACTTTGGGGTTCTCCCATCAACACAACATGGCTATCACTGTTACTTTACACCCTTCCAAAGCTGAGTTTGACCAATGTCAGTCTATCATTCATGATTCCATTTCAACACATAGTCCTCACATCATAGAAATAGCAATCACTGTGTCATTACACATATGTGCGTCCTCCACGAGGAAGCAGCAGATTAGTGTGACTTTCCAATCAGGGCTGTTTTTAAAATGTTTTTTTTCTTCTTTTATCCATCAATACAAACTATTTAACACAGTTCATTAAAACTGACAAACTAATTTAGTTCTTCTAGCCAACTGAAACTCGTAGGCATCACTTCCCACAACCCATCACCCATAAATCAAAAGGGGAATTGCTTTTTAAAAAATAATATTTTCCTTCAAGACCAGATCAAGCTATTACACAAAAGTCACGACTTGACAAAAATGGTCTGAATTTGAGAGACTTTTTTTTTCTTTTAAAAGAGCTTGTTTTCATTGTCCAAGGCATTTAGTGGCTGAATAATGTTACCTACTTATTTCACATTGTGCTATCATCTTGAAATTCATACGCTACATTTATACACACACGTTATATGTATGATATTGAAGCCAGTGTTCAGGAGCCTTCCCTCAGGTCAGCCCCCAGTTGTCAGAGGTGGCCATTTTTTGGCAGTCAGAATTTGCAAAAATCATCAAAATCATTTGCTGTACTTGAGGATGGTTGGTAGTGTGAGTGGGAAGAATGGAGCAGCATGCAGGTGTTCATTTTCCAGAAAAAAATAATTTATTAAGACCGGCTACAAAAAGGAAAATGATAAACCATTTCATTAGGTATATCGATTGGGGTTCTCTGCAGTCAATTAAAGGGACTGTATGTAAGTTTTTACACATAAACGTTTTTTAATCATTGTTTTATTGCCAATGTGTGAACAGGTTGTAACTAAAATTGAGACTCTCCGTGACTTTCTGGGTTTCCCCTATCAGCCTGCTTTTAATGTGAAGAGTGCAGGATGTTTTTTTTCCATCCAACGGACGTGACGTCATGCGTGCTTGTGAGTGCCTTTCCTTTCTTCAGCTCTGTTACAGCATTAACAGTGTGCAACGATAGCTAACATTCGGTTAGAAATCAAGTCAGCGGACGGCAACAAACAACCAGCCCCCAACACAACTCAGACTCCGACACAAACTCCACGGAAGCATGGTGAAGTCCATGCAAAACTTGATTTAACGGCCACAGGTGTTACTGTTAACAGGCAATTTCTGATTCTTACATATAATAACTTTAATGAGGAAAAACTTTCTAGTACACAAAACGACAGCCTTCCGCCATTTCCCTGGAGAGTGAAACAGACCAACCAGTTTTCTGTCTTCTAAGACCTTTTATACCCTGTCACCTGATTGTCTGTGGCCAATCAGGGAGGAGCTCTGGAATTAATGCCACTTTAACCCAGGTGGCATCAATCTCCCCTCATTTGGAGCCAATTTGCAGTGAAATGTACTTTGACAAAAGATATTAAATCAAATCTACCCTCTCAAGAGGCTTACGTATCAAGTAATATTGTTAGTAAAGTGGAGAAATAAGTAAACATTCCCTTCTTTGGAAGTGACAAACATTACAGCAGGAAACATTACCCACAAAGACATTTTAAAGGGGAAGCGCACTCCTTAAAGGGTCAGGCAGGTCAGGGAATTAAAGTCCCACTACAGAAAACCTGTGTGAGCAAAAAGACTAAACACAAGCATTTCTCAAACATCACCAGTTAACGACTCATATAAATGTTGAACAGATGAGTGAGAGGAGCATATATACCAACATTAACTCATCAGTCATAGATCATAGAACACGTCTGGTTGTTTATGTTGCTTTATTTTGGTGTTACAGAGTTAACTTTAGAAATCTACTACAGGCAGTAAGACAAACGATACCTGTGTGCAGTCAGTGAAAAAACAGAGATGAGGTAAAAATGCTACAGCGTTACAAGTCACAACACTGTTTTAAAAAAAATGTATTTCTGCAAATATATACTTTTACTTACTAATATGTACATAGCATGAAATAAATAATTATAAAAAAACATACAATTTTAGAAATCTATAAAAACGCAAAAACTAGTTTGTACAAAACTTTGGATTTAAAGACTTGACAAAAAAATTAGAACATAAGCGAATTGTCCACACAAGCAATCAATCACATATAAAGTGTACAGTAATAAATGCAAGATAACAGATCTTGTACTGATAATGGTTGCTGTATAGTTTATTAAAGATGACTCAAAATGTGAAACTGGTTATGATATTTTCAGTCAGGATGAAAAGTAATCATGCATGGGCGCTTCTAGCCTACTATACATGCCTGAGACATTACATGGCTGTAAACAATAATTCATCAGTGACTGTACACATGTCTCTATAGTCAAGGTGATCAGTGAAACAACACGCGCACCTTTTCATAAACATTATGTTACTTGTCTCAGATTTCAGTAGTTTTTCACTTTCCAAATAAATAAATACTGTGTTGTATTTCTTCTCAAATTAAGGGAGAGCAACATGAATTATTTTTGCCCTGATGTTTAGCATGACTACAAAACCAACTAAGGTAACATAAACTCTATTTTGGTCTATTTGGTTAAAATGGGAATTACTGTATGCAAGAATTAGTCAAAACTTCACATTTTTTTTCAAACTACATATAACAGATTTCTTTCACAGAAAGAAATCAATACATGCAAGAATATACATATAACACAAGACGTAAGGACCTAAACACATACACATACACACAAATATTATCTTTACTTAGCAGCATTAAAATAAGGGAAGTATTGATAGTTTCAGTGATGCTGCTTGTTGTTTAGTTTGGGGAACAAGAAGCCACAGCTGAGAATCATCTCATGCACAGGTTTTGGTCATCATTTTACCACAATTATACTGCATTATACAGAGCTTATATGATACAGCTTAGTTTGCGGTTTGTTTGCCATTTGTGTTTCATTTTACCAGGGAGTACAGAATTCACCTCTATTTTATCAAATATCAAAATAAAAGAATATTATATGTGTGTACATGAAACAAAAATATAGTGGGAATATCCCTTTTTTATAAATAACAGTTTTCCCCACACCCAGTCACATGAGACGTTGCTAATACTGATAAAAACAAGGATAACAAGCTTCATATTTCTCAACGGGACACAAGTGCTGACCACTCAGATTCATTTACAGCTCTCTGACCATCGCAGACTCACAGGGGGGGTTTCTTTTCTCGTCTTTGGTCATAACTATCGATGTTGTTCAAAGCATTGTTACTCTTTTAAGAAAAAGCTTCCAGTGTTTTCAGATGTTTCAGGAAACATGCAGACTGTCTATATTCTTGTTTCGCCGATGTTCAGTTGATGTGGCTCATGTCTACTCTCGAGATAAAATTAGTCATTTAAAGCAGATATTAACTCGTTAGCTTAAGAATTTTGAGAATATGTAAACACATTGCAGCATAATAACTACATTCACTCAGGTGCAAGTGCATTCTTACCCAAACATCAGTAACATATTAACACTATATAAAAAAAAACTCATTCACACAACGATAATGTTAGTTTTCCGATAAACACATACATACTTATAATGTTGAGGAGGAGATTGCAGGCTGTTGAGTGTCTGATCATAAATGTTGTCACTTTATTTAATCATAACAAACAAGTTATGATTAAACATTGAAGAAAATGTGACACTTTCACTGTTTGCCCCGTAAAGCATTAGCAGTGCTCTACTACTCTCAACAAACTACTTGGAACACAGAAAGAAAAAAAAATCACCAATATGGTGTTTGTCAATTAGCCGACAGTACTCCTTTCCTACGTCAAAAAACTCTTTCGTCATCACTAGAGATATCAACATTGTCGTCATCATCACCATCGTCATATGGATGACGCTTTGTGATGTCAACATCTACTCAACCCTCTCAGTTGATCAAGGCAGAGACTGGCTCTTTTTAGCATCGCAACACATCACAAGGCCGCTAAGTCTGCCACTGGAGTCCATGGATAGATCAGACAGCTTTACAGTCTCTCATGTCTCGTAGATGAGTTGCTGTGTTTGTTCTTCTGCCTACTGAAGTCTTTTAATTTTGGTGAGAAAAGGCGAGAACCAGACTCCCTTATTTGCAGGTGTGCACGTCGTAGACCCTCACACACTCCTGACAACTGACGTAGCAGCACCAGTGGAAAATACAGTGACACTTCTCCTTTCTCTTCTCAGTCCTGGTGTTGTGACCTCTGCCGCAGCAGAGGAGGTCACAACCGTCTATGCCGTGGGACGTCAGATTGCAGATGCGATCGCGGGTTCCAAAGGAGCCGGTTTCGGGATTGGGGTCACAGAAGTTGGGTGAGCTTTCGTAGTAAACCAGATCGCGCTCTGTGGGGGGTTTGAAGTAGTTGTACTTGGGTCTCAGGGTCTCCACCCATCCACGGGACTCCTTATGTTTCTCCACCACCATCTCTGATGCGCTGTCGTACTTATCCTTCATGTAGTCGCCAATAACTCGGAAGTCAGGCTGCGACCACCAGCACGTCTTGACCTCGCAGCTGCCCGACAGCCCATGGCACTTACACTTCAGGAACATGTTGTCGTTGAGGGACTAAGGATAAACAAAATGTATGTGTTAATAAAATATCTGAAAGTAGAAAAAACTGTGAAAACACAATCAGCAAAAAGAGCTTTTTTTTTTTTTTGAAAGCTCACCATTCTTCCTGCCTCATTGTTATGGCGGTTCATGGCTGAGCGTGCATCGGGGCGATTCTCCCTTGCATCAGCAAACTCCCGGGACACCATGCTCCCAAACTCTACATCCTCGCTGCAGCCGCCCCACTTCCATCCCTCACCAGGGGGGCCCTTGTGGCGTGTGTCACATCCGCAGATGGTGGCTGAACCCTCAGCGCAGGCACGGGTCACTGCAAATGCTACTCCCGCCGAGGCAATAGCATGAACAAATGCTGACTCTCGAGTGGCTGGAAAGAGAATTTCAGATATCTGTCAGACATAGAGGAAGAAATACTCGGAGGCAACATCCTGCAGAATGATGTCGTGCGAGTAATGAGCAATGATTATTTTCAGTATTAATTCAACTTATAGAAAAGTTATTTCTATAATTACTAGAGAATGTAGGTCACCACCTGTTAATATGGATATCTGCTTGTGTTTGGTCTTGTATGATTGAATAGGCAAATATTTCTCAACCCAAGCCAACAAGACAACATCAGACAAACTATACATACTGTAGAGTCCATTACTATTGTTGGCTACACATGTTAAGGTTGTACCAAGGTATACCAGAGTGTGTGTTCATTCAGCCCATACATCAATCATCCTGTCTCTGAATAAGGCCAGCAAGGCCTCCATGCCTCTGTCTGACATAGCTAACTGATGACTCAGAGGGATCAGGATCTTCCAGAGAGATGAGAGGAAGAGACGGGTCTGACAGGCCTATAATTAAGAGACTCAATTAAGCTTTTGAAAGGTTAGGAAACTGCCTCAGACTATAGGGACAAATCATAGACACAACATGGAAATGGCACTGTAGCGTCCAGATATGGAATCCTGAACAACATTTCAGTTATAGAAAGGGAGGCGTTAAGTGAATTCATTATGACAGGGAGTTTGCTTTGAATATATGTACTTGTATGGTCTTGCACAATCACATGAAAAGACAGAGAGAATAAAGTGATAAAGAAAAATGGAAACACCAGGTGTAATTATGCAATGAACAGAGAGTAAAGAAATGGACAGAGAGGGTTAAAGATCAATAGTGAAATTTGGGATTGTGTGTGTGCAAGTGCATGCTTCTGTCCAAAGAACAAGAACGACAGAGGGAAAGAAAGAAAAGAAAGAAGGGAGGAGTGTAAAGCTAAAGGGAGTAGGAGCTCCTCCCTTACAGCAGGTTCCAACCAGTTTGAGGACTAAAGGGCATTAGGAACAATGATGCAAGAGAAAAGGTCTACTGGCATCCTCCACCACAAGGCTGCCACCACCCATTTCATACTCCCATTGTATACCCACTAGTTTACTAATGCTCACAATACATCAGAACCTCTGATCTCCTTCCTGGAGTCCACATCCACCACAGATCATTTCACTTGGCTATTGTATTAATTTCTGTACAATCAAGGTAGCCGAGGGCTGTAAGAATCACAGCATGAGGAAACTGTCCACAGTAATTCAATACATATCACCATGCATCATCTAAAACTGACAAAGTATAGGCTTGTTGTTTTTTATTTTGGAGCTAGCTGGAGTGGAGGTGTATGTTTGAGGTGTTAGTCCTACATACATCAAAAATGTCAGGGTTAAGAAAAAGCCTCAGCCTGTTACAACTAATTTGAACCATTTGAACCAACATTTCGGTGTCAGTTTAGTTAGATTCTTCTCTGCTATACAAGACTGTGTCCTCAGCATAGAAAAGTAATTGAATTTAGCGCTTCACTGAGTGTTTGTCAGTATTTATGAAAAGAGTAAAGAATTGTGGACATAAAATGGAAACATCTTTGGAAACGTGACCTTATGGATGACTGGCAATGATGCTGCAGAGTATAATGGGGTGGCGGAGTTCAAATAGGAGAGGAAAAGAGGATTATCTTGGGATAAAATGAGCAAAGGGGAAGGATCAGGGCAAATTAAATATGTCCTGGTTTTTCTGTGTGTGAGTGGATGAGCTGACCTGGAAAAAAAAATATTGTGACTTCTTGTGACAGCCTCTTTAATATTAAGTTCCTTGATTTCCAAAGAAATACAGGGAACATGAACTAACCCTAACAAAATATAGCTCTGTACATTACATGATCGTTGATGCATACATAACAGTTTAACTGCATTCAAGTATATAAATATCTAACCAATGATGCTACAGTCCATTTAGCCCTTAAACTCGTATTGGCTGTGCAGAATACTTCACCAATAAGCTGCAAACCTACACTTTTTAGTTGATGAAATATGTTGTTTTTATTTTAACCTCTCACTGAAATGTTTTAATGAGTGCAAATACAGTACACTGATGGTTTATGAGAAGAGAGTCATTCTATATACACCTTAACACCACATTGTGAACCTGGTGCTAGTTTCAAGGCATATTTTTAACCAGGTGTGTGGTAAAGGCATTTACATGTTGTATCAAAAAGCCAACAAAAGAACAAAAAAATTCAAAATATCATTGAGAACTTCTAGGTTGGATTCAAACTACTACTTATGTATCATGCTTGGTGTTTCATACAACATATACAGTGGCTATATACACCTGTAATAGCATTTACGTCAACTGGAAACACCAGCTCTTCCATTAGTTGCTCAGCTTTCCTCAATTTTACGACCAATTTATGGTATTTCAGGACACTTTTACTCCGACAATGCTCCTCCACCAAACTTTGCCAGACCCTGGCAGGCCAAGTGGTCCCTACAACCTGCTGGGGGGTTGAATCCCCTATTGTGCTGCCACTGTCACGCTGTGTTAGTCCCACAATGGCCCCAGATATTTTATATGAAATTTGCCCTGGCCAGTGATTAGTGGGGACCAAGTTAAGTCATAGCAACAGAGAACTATGCATTGGCTGGACCCCGCTTGTCGGCAGACGGGGAAATCCCTATTCAAATGGTTTAATAAAACAATCTAAAGGGCGTGTGAATGGGGAAAAGCACTTTTTCTCCTGCTTAATCTCATGGTTGCGAAGATATTGTGCTCTGAGCAGTGCCCAGCAGGGAGTGGGGCTAAGGTCCCCCCATCAACTCCATTTACCACACCCCTTCTTTCTTTCTTGCCCAGAGTTAATGATATACTGGTGTGCTAGTTTCCCTCCCCCAGCATGAAGAGACATACGTCTCACGAGAAGCGTAGACCTCTTAGCTCATCCTAAATAGTTACACTTTCTCATCCTCAGGTCATAGGTCGCAACCCACATCCCCTGACCTTTTCCCAGTTAGTTTAACTGGGACTTAATGATTTAGGTTAATTTATTAGGTGGATTTCCTGGTATGCAGAATGGAGGCAAGACAGAGGTACCTACAGGAGTTTACAACATTATGAACCTTTGCAATCCATTCCACATGCTTTGTATATTACGTAATAGGAGTTTCCTGTAAACCTCATTTGAATTTAATGGTTTCAAGTAGTGACGGTGCATGTCTATACCTGTGTGGGTGGTAACACCTGCAAAATTGTGACTGTCCACTTTTTGTAGCAAAGTTTCCCTCACTAATTCTATCATATGACTCATAAACTGCAGCCTGATTATACCCATACAGTTGGTAGGTGTTCTGTAAATACAAAGAATGCAGAAACAACTCTGGGATCGGCTCCGCGGACTAAGAACACCTGCGCAGCTTTCTATCACCTTTCATCACAGGCAGATTCCAGCAGAGCATGTTTTGACACTTTAGTTAATGTAAATTAATGAGTGCTGACGCAGACATAGCCTGGAGGCAGGGCTCGTGATTTGGGGTGTGGAGTGAGAGAGAGACGTAGAGAGAGGATGAGGCCATGTGGAAGGGAGAGAGAACATGCACACAGAAGAAGTATGTGACCATTTTAAAGGCAGCAGTAGCTCTTTTATGGGTTTTTTTGGTGCATGAGGTGCATGGTGAAAGTGTGAATTTAGATGGTTTGTGTGTGGTCAAGCCAATATATGACCACATTTGGCATGTTTGCATATGTATTTGAAAGGAGGTTGTGTAAGTGATCAAGCAGAAACTGAAAAAAATGTTTCCCATTCGATTCTATTAAACTGTAGTCTCAACTAAATTCACAGAATGGCCTTCTCTTCTTAATGGTCCATGTCTTTCATTCTTCTAGTACTTATCCAGTGCTTAATCCACCTCTGTAAAACAAACTCCTGATGTCCTCAGTGAAGATGAGGAGGACATGGGCAGTGATGGGCTAACTGATAGGATCTAAGCCCCTGAAGCCTATAAAGGCGCCTACTCTTCCTTTCAGCTCTGGCCCCCAAAAAGGCAAGAGGAAACCGACACACAACAGTCTGAATCGCAGACAAACAGACACCAGTGAGGACAATGGCCCTGTTGCACAGACAAACACCAGCATCAATCAAATCCAATGAAATGGAAGCCCTCTCCTACTAAGCCCTATCAAAGGCTTGTGAGCCCCTGACTCACTCTCATTGGCCTCTGACAAAGGCACTTAATCCAGCCACTTTGACCTCTCACATTATTAAGGGCCTCAGTGACCTTAATCCAATCAAAATGATTTACTAAAGCCCAGTAGCTGCCTCCTCTTTCCACTCTGTACCCCTGCAATTTAGGCCTGGGAGGGGAGGCACTGGGAGAGATGTGGTGGCATTTTGCACCACAATGGGGCTCGGATTGAGAACCCCTATCGTTAGCCACCTACTTGAGCTCAAGCCTCTTCTATCAACTGGCTCAGGAGTTTATTAAAAGCAATTGCCCTACGTAACCTCCAACCCTCTGTGTTTGCATCAATCTTCTGTAAACTAGGTGACAGGTTTAGATGCCTGATGCTCAACCTCTATGTTTAGCGCTCATTCTCAATTTTGTGAGCCTCTAACTCATTCTAGCAGGAAGTCACACAGACGAAAAAAAAGACTGAACAGCATATTATAAAAAGCATCTGCTCTATAGACTGCCACAGGGATGACGTATTTTTGTAGGCCAACCAGGAAGTTATAGCATCGCTCTGGTTCCCTCGACAAAAAGCCAATGGGATTTTTCCATTTGATTTTAGATTATTGCAGAAAATAAGCTCTGTGGCGAACAAACGTTTATGATACTGACACGTTTTGTTCGGCAAGATAATCTTCACAAATGAACACCACTTCTATGATTTTTGAAGCGTAAATACAATCGCCACAAGTAAAAAGCTAACCTTAGGCTATAAACGAACTTCACCGCGGTCTCATGAACTGCGAGTATACAAAATGAGGCTGTGAAAGGCGGACGAGTTGGCAATGATGACGTCTTGTAGTCTCATTTAGCCGCTTGTTAGCAACCGTCTTTTTTTAAGACACGTAAAAGCTTCAAAATTCACGAGTTGGATGTTTACTGACGTATTTTATATTGTAGAACAAAACGTTAGAATTTCTTAAGCTTGTGTTTACCACAGATCTTACTTCAGGCATCTAACTAAAAATCCATTCAAAAAAACATTGACTTAAACAAGGGAACCGGAAGTGCTAAAATTCTAACTCATTTCCAGGTTTTAAGACTCATTCCCTGAAGCGGTAAAAGAAACCCTTAGGCATTTTTGGAAATACCCTTGTGTGCTTTCTTGCTGGGAGTTAGATGAGAAGATTGATACCACACACTCACATCTGTCCGTTAAACATGAAACTACAGCCAGCAGGCGTTTAGCTTAGCTTAGCATAAAGACTGGAAACAGTCTGGGGAAGTAGCTTGCCTGACTCTGTCTGAAGGTAACAAAATATGCTTAACAGCACAGTGGGGATTTCTACACCCTGAGCCCATAAGTAGACCAGAATTGACACTTAAAAGTCCTAATACATCATCACAACAAAAAAAAGTATTTTGAAAAACTCCATAACAGAGTTTACAGTCTTGTGAAAGACACTTCAGAGGATTGTACAGCAGAACAATCACAGGGGATTCCCTCCTAAAGAAAACTCCGACAAGACAGAACTCACTGGTCTTAATTGTGTACATTATTTCATGCATACAGGCTGCTCAGAGCTTGTTCAGTCTAAAGTCTATTTGAACAAGGATTCGAGTGAGCATAATGAATGATGCAGGGAGTGCAGCTTTTCTAATGCGAATAGAAGACGGAGAGAATGTAGTATTGTTAATGGAAGAGTTAATCAGCATTGAGATATAATAAGTCACTTTCTTTTTTTTTTTTAAGTCTTTTTTCACGTGGTTTGAAGAACTAACTTCTGAGAAATGACCAGAAACATAATTTTGGGGCCGCATCACAACAGTAAGTATTGTAGGTGTAATGTTACGTGCAGTCACTCAAAGCATTATACTTTCGTTACAAAACCATATTTACATAAAAATAGGTCATACAGGATGAAACTAGGCCTATTAATGTGTTTGTTTTTCTGTAAAATATATATATGTTGCCGTTATGTTTGTCATATTTCCTGGTTATGTAGATTCTTGACAGCCTCTTATTTAATATAATATGATTGTTAAAACCTGGCCTGTTTATGGGCAAGTAGCATTGAATTTGGATGTCTATTAAGAACAACAAATGAACCAAGTAAACGGTGCCAAATTAAAACGGCTGGACTCTTTCGGGGGAGTTGAAACACGACCTGTGCTTGAGGTACACTGGCAGGTTCTTTACATCAAAAAATAGCAGCATATGTGACCTTTGATGATGTTAAAGAGAGCACACTGCACATCTTATTAAAATCCACATGTTTGTTTGCTGAGTAGCATTACCTTTATCTAACACCGGCCCAAAAATGGCCAGGTTGTCATTGACCGTGGTGCAGTTCCAGCGTCGGCCTCTGAACTGGTGCTGGCACTCCTGGATGCCAATCTTCACCCCCTCGGCCACGCTGGGCATGATCTCCACGTAGTTCCGGCAGAAGCGCAGCTGCTTGGGCACCAGACCCGGGATACTGCCACAGAGGATGGGTTGAGTGCCCAGTGATGAGTACTGGTGGCCCACTGCTAGTGACCTACAAGGAGAGGGGGGAGTCACATTGTCAGTGATCTTTATCTATTGATTCAACGCCGATCAAGTGGAGGACTAATTTCCCTCTCCAGGTGCAGTGTAATTTCACGTCTGAGTTTGATTGTGTGTGTTTATTTGCCGTATCAGATGCTACCATTAGGCGTCCATCCTTTATCCCTTCAACTATCCGCTCTGCAGACACCTGGCCTTTGTGTGAATTGAAATTGCAGCCCTGTTTCTGTCTGAGATGAAAGTCCACAATGCATCTAGAGGTCTTCATAGACCTTAAGCTGACAACTTGGGAAACTACACCTTGTTATTAACTGTCCGCACACTTAACAGGCCTTCGGCTTAGGGTAATAAGAGTGCAAACCCTACATTGAAACTTCAGAGAGTGTATTAAGTGTAACACAGAACCCAACCCCCCCCTTTGCCTTTGAGGAAGGTATTCTGGGATACAACAAGTGCAAACTTGGTTCACTGATTACATCTCTCTGTCTCGTTCCCTTTATTGCTTTCTCTCTGTCTTTCTGTCTTTATTTTCTATGTCCTCTCAATTAGGACATTTAGTAACTAGTAATCATAGAAATGGGATATCCATTGTATCATTGCATAGTATGTAATTTAGCCAATTTTAAGAAGCTGTTCTGTGCTTGTACATGACCATCTGTACTAAAGGTGGATAATTGGTTTGATTTGTATGTTGAGCTCTTTATCAGAGGGCACATACAGTATGAATGTTGTGCAAGCGTTATTGTAATTTAGATAAACTCATGCAATTGTTTTCTATAAGTGCATGCAGTAGTGGAAGAAGTACCCAAATCTTTTACTTAAGTAAAAGAAATGTCTAAAAATGTCTAAAATTACTCCATTACACGTAAAGGTCCTCAATTCAGAATGTTACTCAAGTAAAAGTATGGAAGTATTATCAGCAAAATGTACTTAAAGAATCAAAAGTAAAAGTACTCATTATGCAGAAGGGCTCCTTTTAAAGGGCTATATTCTTGTTTTTATCACTAACACATACATTTTAATGTTGTAGTTCTTCAATTTGAAGTCAATTTAGCTACTTTATATACTACTGAGTAGATTAGTAGTACATAAATGAATCATACCTCAAAAGCATCGTATGTTTTTTATGTAAAAAGTAATTCGTAGCTAAAGGGTCAAATAAATCTAGTGGAGTAAAAAGTACACAATATTTCCCTTTGAGATGTAGTAGAGTAGAAGTATAAAATGACAGAAAATGTAAACACTCAAGTAAAGTACAATCAAAATTGTACTTAAGTACAGTACTCGAGTAAATGTACTTGGTTACATTCCACGACTGAATGCATGACCTGCTGACCTGAGTTTTTTATTGAAATGTCACCAAAATCAATATTTTGACTACTTGATTATTTAATAGCAGAGTTCCTGTTATCTTTGGCAAGAGTTCCACAGAGTAGCAACAAAGTAGCTTGTTGGCAATCCAGGCAAGTCTACAATTCACCCCAACTGTCTATTAAAGACCGAACACTGGCAGCAGTAATCTGCTGATCCTCCCCTGAGTGATAACAGTTACTGTAGCTGCAGCACAAAGGCAGAGCCAGAGCAGGTGTGTGCTGTCTTTTGCCGCTCAGTTAGCTCGCTATCTGTTGACCCGTTCACTGTTGTTCAAGGACTAATCGCTGATCACAACAAGATTACTGAAACTCCTGACACTGGCCTCAGGCTGCTTTTCTTTAAAAGCTCACAGCCCAAGAAAGGATCCGCTCAGCCAGCAGCTGACCCCTGGCTGACCACTTCTGAAGGCAGCAAAACATGTCGACCTTGAATACCTCAATTATACGTTGAAATTCAAAAGGCTTTCATTTTCAATAATATACTTTAATGCTGTCTGTTCTCAAGGTGTGGTTTTAGCAATCCGCTGACAGTGAACCGCTGTTATTTCCCCCGAGCGAATGTCAGAGTTGTGTGTCACGCTGGTTTAAACAGAATTTCTCGTGCAATATCTGCAGACTAGACCGCTCTAGTTAATCATAAATGAGGCATCCAGTAAGCGAGCAATGGCAAGTTGAAAAATGACTGAGGAAATCGCATTTGTCTGAAAGTTTGTCTGCAACATCCATCAGTAAACAACAGCACTCCTGTTGCACAGTGACCTCTCTTTGGCCCTTGTCAATCCATACACCCCGAAGCACATCTTTCCCAGCAGAAACCTGAGTCCCAAACTGGTGCAGACTTTTGGTTTGCCTCTAACACGCACAACAAAGAAAAAAACATGTAGAACAATTCATCAGAGGTTCAACATTGAGAGATGTTTACTGGGACTGAATGGAGGTGAAAACAAGTGCTGCAGGCCTGCATTTTTTACAAGTAGTAGTTCCAGTAGTCAGTCTGGTCTTGAACCTCCTCTGCTTCCTTTTCCTCTACAGGAAAATAAATGTGGTGTCTCTGAGGTTTCCATGGCGTTTCCATCAACTCCAAGATTTTTTGCATTTGTCAATGAGCACCAAATGTATCTCAACAGCAGGAAACAATGAAGGTCATATAAGAGTTTGCTCTTGATCAAAGTCTGTAATGAGCCTTATTACTCATCTACACCTGTGAGGGTCTTTTTGCACGCATTTCTGCCAGGTCATCTTCCTGAACTGTGCCACAATAAACCATCATGAGTCAATGTGCCTTGGTTGCTCCTCCACTCATGTGTGTCTCTGTGTCTGTCTCAGTGGGGATGAGTAATCCACGCCATCTCTTCCTGTGTTAGGAAATGGCCTCAGAGTGGAGGCAGGGCATGTTCCACCAAGGATGATTTATGATTTATTGTATGATAAACATTCTATTGAATAAAGAACAGCATTGTTGGATACCAGCTCTAACAAATATTTAAACTTAAATGATGGTTTTGTGTGGATTGTACATATCTATCGAGTGCTTTTGCTTTTCCAATTACTGAGAAATCCATTCATCCTCCTCACACCAGCTGCCCTCCAAAGAAAACGTATATTCAGTGTAAGCAAGGATTCACTAATGCTGTTCAGGTTTATGTTGTCAAATGTTACAAATAAATACTTAAGTAAAGCATATATTATATAAAATTTTAGTCTCCATGCAGACTCTTTCCCCCTCTCATTTAAGTGTATCCAGCGCAGGTTTAATGCATATTTCAGCAAGCCCAAGCAGGGTGCCTTAGAATTACCACTTTACTCGTGGGCCCTGGGGCCTTGGAGCCGACTTTGACATCAAGAGAATATGTTTGGGAAAAGGAATGTGCGGCAAGCTTTCACCTCCAGGTATTTATCTTCTAAGGTGGGGTGGACTAGGGAAGGGGGCGGTGGGGCGGCGGGCGCAGCCAGGCTATGTCATGGCAGGTCGAGTAGAGACAGACATGAACCTGTCTTAGTGCATATCCCCAGAGACTACTGTGGCACAGAGGTTGAGTGTGATGCAGCTCCGATGGCCACTTGAAGCAAAATTCAGCCGAGTCTGTCAGCGAAACATCACAGGTTGCTTCTCACAGAGGCGAAAGCTCTTAGATAGCTGACACGCTGTTGGAAAGCAGAGAGACAATGCAGACGTATTGAGCGCAATCCAAAGGGAACCACGTTATTTGACTTGGGATGTGTTGCTACGAAACATAAAACACATCAGTATTACGTCAAAACTGACACCATGTCCTACTTCTGCAGTCAAAGATTGTTTGTATTGGTCGGAGTTATACAGTCAAACTTGCTCCAACACTCTTTTGCTTCTGTAGGTCCTCTCTTCAATCAAAGACCTGAGCAACCCTCCTAAATCAAACCACCGACACAGAAGTTAGTTCCTGACTTGGTGCAGTTTTGTTATGACAGAATGGAAACCTGCCTTCCATTGTGTAATTCATAACTGGCTCTACCCAAAAAGAAATGAGATAAAAAAAACTCTCATGAAGATTGAAATTCAAGGCTTTTCTTCTTCTTTATCTCCATATGTGTGTCAATCAGCAGAGCTAAAACATGGCACCGCACACACTGGCATCAACAACAACAAAAGAGGCTCATATCAGGTGATAAAACACAAAATATACTGAACATCACGTTGCATCCGGTGTGACTTTATGCACCAACTTTAAGAACCAGGACTTTACTGATTTGGGTCAGTTTTTTCCCACCCACTGTTCTATCAGGATTTCCTTCCAGCTGTGCGTGTAATTACTTTCTCATCAGTATTACCACCAGGAGCCCCATTAAGGGAAGTAGTAGGGTACACCTAATATCTATGCTTTTTTTTCTTCTTCTATAAAACACATATCAGCTGTTTGTTTAGTAGTTTAACAACACATTATTAGTGACTGATGTGTGTAGCTGATGGATCAAGCATGAACATTGTGAAACCGGACAAGAGCTTCTAAAGAAGATGAGAGAGAAAAAATTAAATGTTCAAAAAATAGTGCTAATTTGTCAGTTTCTTAAATATGAGGGATAATTAAGCTGCTGCACCATTCATTTACAATGTCATTATTGCATGCTCACTTGTGTGATTAAAAAGAGAACGGAAAATGCAAGAAAGACATTTAGGTTTAGGATTTTTTAGGACATTTTGGAAAGTGAAAAAACTGATGGAAGAGCTGTGGTGGACTGAGATATCCGCGATAATCCATTACAGCAAATACTGCTATCACACTTCAAAACTGATGAATGTGTTCATTAAATCTTCAGTTAAGTTTTTAGGTAAAAATAGGAGAATTGTCTGAAGTCTGAGAAGAAAAAAAAAAAAAAGATTCTATTTCAAATATTGAAGAGAAATATTATAGATTACACAAAGAATAAATGATGTACAGCATGTTTTACATGATGAGTTTGTCAGACGCATTATAAGGTTAAACCCTGGGCAAGATTTCATAATTGTTCTGTGCCACTTTGACCCTACACGCACACACACACACACACACACACACACACACACACACACACACTCCACTGGACACGCGCGTGCACACACACACACACACACACATGCACACACACAAACACACACACTTGCAAGCGCACAAACTTTGCACCTGCTGCACTCTCAATATAAAAATTGCTCTCAGTTTAAATTGCATCGTTCATGCTGCAAATGTCTGCGTCTATATAGCATAAAAAATAACATAAATAGAAATGTTTTTTTTTGTTGTTGTTGTCATTAGTTGTGTTTTTTTCTACAGGTCTATTCTCTGCAGAATCAAATCAAATGATCTTTTTTTTTTTTTCTCTCCTTGAATTACACTCCTCAACACTCATGTCTCAGAACAACTTTTACCATTAGCGCACCTAGAAAACGAAATTAAAACTAGAAGCACTCAAAACTAACACACAATAAGCATCAGATCAACATTTCCAAAGACAAATCCATTCGTTCAGAGGGGAGAATATAATGAGAATAAAACTTACCACCAGATGGGATAACTTGCCATGACATGCGTGAGCCCACAGAGCAGCAACAGGAAACATCCAAGGTATATCATCCTTAAAAGTTTCGCTAAAACTTCTCCAGCAGAAAAGCCTACATGCGCGCTCGAAACGCGCACTGAGATTTGAACTGAAGATTTCAAAAAAAAAAAAAAAAAAATCTAAAAATTTCTATCCTCCAAAAAACCCACTTGAGGGAGAATCTATCTGTCGCGACTACTCGTGGCACAACTCGGGAGCCAAATATTAAAAAAGTTAAAAGCTGCTTGCTCTTTTTTTTTTTTTGTTAGGACCCAATCAGCAGGTATTGCCAAAGGGGGAATAGTGATGATATGTTCTCTCTCTGTTGTTGCCTCGTCTGGCAGCTTGAACTCACACAAGAGAATGAGCTAATTTTAAAGATGTGTTTTAGTGCTCATTGAGTATTGGGTGGCATTAGCATGCAGTGTGTGTGTGTGATATATAATGTTGTTTAAAGGAGAGAGGGAGGGTCTGAGGGTTTTAAATAGACATCGGAACCCCTGTGGATCTCGTAGCTATAACAACCTGTCCGGATTTCACTCCCTGGCTTCAAGCTTCTAAAATGCAGAAATAAATATGTGTGAATTGCTTGAGACCATTATTAAGCTCTCCAGTCCCTTTTATTTGTTGCCTGTTTGCTGTGAATGTAAAATTAGAAGTTGGGACGTTTTTTTTTTTCTTTCCTTTTTGGACTGATGGATTCACAATGAATTGAATAAGATAAGATAAGATAAGATGAACCTTTATTAATCCCCACAGGGAAATTCAGGTGTCAAAGCAGCAACATCAGCAAACAGAGTGAAACACAGGAGATGTATAAAAGGTATACAAAAATTATAAAAACAATAATAGAGATATAAAAGATACAGAGTGAATGGGTGTACATAGTGTGTGCAGTCCGTCAATAAATAAATGTAGTATGTGCATATGTTCAGTCTATAAAGTGGTATATAGGATGTATAGCGTAAAGTGCGCCAGTGGTTGCAGTCCAAGATGGTTGCAGATATAGTGCATGTTTAAAGGTAGATAGTGCATGTTTGAAGTTCTTAATGATTAAATTGATAAATTGCTTAGATTTGTTTCCCAAAGAAATACTTAATAATGATTTGGCCATTTTTTCTATATTTATTTATTCTTTAATGTATGAAATAAAACTATTTGGCTAACTGTCCCTGTACAGCATAAATTATGCTCTAAAGTGGATTATCCGGAGGTATACAGGTAAAAAAAAAGGGCATATTTTGCGCATTCATTTTTTTTTTTTATAATATGTTTATTGGGTTTTCTTATTTTCACAAACAAATCAATAAAAATAATAAAAAAAAACAAAAAACAATAAACAAACAAACAAACACTGGTACAGCTCAGATCAAAAAAATAATTATATATAGGACGTCATATAGGAAATAGTCCATATAGTGCAGGGAAGTCACAGGATATATGAGTTCATGTTCAAGAGACTCTTTGTGAGATAATGGAGGAGAGATCAGGTCCAATATTAGTCTGATTTTGCGCATTAATTAAGGAATATTTTTTTTTCTCACATGGCACTACTTCCTGCGCTGTTACAGCCTATAACTGTGCTGCCAACAGTTTGAACTTTTACAGCTGCCTGCATGATGATGAGCTGCCAGACTGTTTATTCCAACGAAAATATTCGATCAAATTGGCTGCACCGCTGAGTTTAAATGGCAGACTGTCTGTTTCCCTTTCTCAATGTCAAGTGGCTGTTGATAGCTGATCTAACAGGAGGTGTCTCCATTTACAGACACTGATGCTTACTGGAAGATTAAAAAAAACTGTCCTAGTTGTGCAACATCAGTGACTAATGGGCTTTATATATAAGGAACAAAAAAGTCACTTTCGAAATTTAAATCAGAAATTAAATCAGTTGTCACTACTGTTATTTTCTCTATTGTTAGTTAACACATGTTGTTATGTAGTAGACTATATAATTATAATACTAATAATAGTGATTATCTAATTATATACAATTATATCAAATCAAGTTTCTTTAGTGCATTTGTGTCTTGGAGGGACTGAAAAATAAAATATGTCACCCCAATGGAGGCATTTGACCAATAGAAGCTAGTGCAGTGAAATTAAATGTGCATATTAATGAATTAATTTGACATAATGCTGTTTAAGACAGACAGCAGAAGCATTTATAGCAGCAAGATTCGTTTAATAGTTAATAAAAGACAGCTGTCTCAATCAGCCCAATGGTGAACTGTGTATTTGTAAAACAACTGTATAACCTGTTTTCTGTGGCTAATATTGAAAACAGAAACAAATTTGATACCAAATTTTTAATTCAAATATCAAGTTTTATTTGCTCGGATCCAACTTTTTTCCGTGACAGATTAAGTTTATTTCACCTGTTCATCTTAATCTAGATGTGTATACAACATTTATTCAGTCGAACAACCTGCCATTGATCTCCCATTCCCAAAAAAAGTGTTCACATGCTAAACTTTGTTTGGCCTGGAGGAGGGAAAACATGGCACACATGGCCCTGAAGCCTAAAGATGCTAGCATCATCTGGTGGAGAATGTTACACACTGCAGCCCTGAGAAAAAGGCTTGACATTAAATCTCATATTACAGTGATAAATGAGACTGAGGCATGCCACCTGTATGTCCGTTTTCATAACCAGTGGTGGAAAGTTACAACATTTATTCAAGTACTGTAGCCTACTTATAGGTGCAATTATACTTGTACTTCACTTGAGTATTTCCATTTTCTGCTACTTTATACTTCAACTTCACTATGTTCCTTGGGGAAATATCTTACTTTATGCTAGACTACATTTATTTGACAGCTTAGTTTGCAGATTTTTACATGGAAAACCTATGATCACTTCATAAAATATCATTGCAGATTATATTAAAAGTTGTTCTCTCAGATAAAATAAAATAAGATAATTCTTTATTTGTCCCACAGAGGGGAAATTTGCAGTATTACAGCAGCAAAGGGGGGACAGTGTAAACAACAAGAGGCATCAGTAAAAAACAAAACAAGATCTATTAAATAAGCAAGTAAACAATGAAGATATAGTAAGTAAGTAAACAGTAAAAACAAGATATAATAAATAGACTGAATGAGTGCTTGGGTTCACATTATTGCACATATGAATATGAAATAGGAAATTTTGATATTGCACATGAATGAATGAGTGAATGAATGAATTGTCCGTTTTTTGGTGTGTGCAGTCTACTGCATGGGAACAGTGTTGATTGTAGAGTCTGACAACAGCAGGAAGGAAGAACCTGCGATATCTCTCCTTCACACAAAGTGGGTGAAGCAGCAACATTTAAATGCCACTTAAAGGTTTATGTATCAATAATAGTAATAATCCCAAATTTGGTAATATACCTAATAATATAACTCTGACAGGATATGCATAATAAGTTTGATTTTGATACTTTAAGTTCATTTAGGTGATATCACTTTAACTTTTTCTTAAGTGAGATTTTGAAGACTTTTTCTTGTAATGGAGTATTTTGACATGGTGGTATTGATACTGAAAGTATTTGACGTCATTTAGCAAAAAGTCTATAATAACCTTTTAGAATATTGTAATTCAAGTGTTCTGAGAGATATAGACTTCTGAACCTCCTCATGGCTCTGTTTTCAGGCTTTGAAAAATCTATGACGGGAGACTTTGGCCAATCACAGGTCATTTCAGAGAGAGAGAGTTCCTACTGAGCGTTCCTATTGGCTGTTCTCTGGCTGTTGGGCGGTGCTTGGTATTTCCTCAACCGATCTCAACATGGCTGCCGGGTAAAAACGTTCTAATTTTACAGCTAAACCGTACACTACAAGATGTTTCTGAAAACATTTTATGCGAGAAATAGGGATTACAGTAACAGATTATTGATTCATATTTGATCAGCGCTGCCTAGTTTGACCATTTGATCAGAGTTAATGAGTGATTGACAGCTTCTCAGAGACGGCAGGCTCCAGCTCGGCTCTGATTGGTTGTTTTCCTCCAGTCTGTGAAATCATGCAGATGCCATTAGGAGGACACCGGAGGACACCGGAGGACACCGGAGGACACAGAGGCACAAGATTTGTTTTCAGATTACCTGTCTCATGCACTACTGTCAGGAGATAGTGACCGTTTTATAAAAAAATACTTTTTTTAAATCATATTTGCTCCATTTCTACCCACTGCTGCTTTAAACATAAGGGCTGAACACTTCACTTCACCACTGCTTACATCCACAAGGATGTCGTCATGAATGACTTTTGATTAATATTACTTTGATAAAGATGTATTATTCCATCAAAATTACAGTCAACAGTCCAGTGATTAAAATGATTATCGTTGAAGTAACAGTTATAGTAATCATGATTGTAGTAATAGGAATAATTGTAATCATAACAAATTCAAGAAATCATAAATTAGTCAAAACTACACAGACAACTGCTGCTGCTACTTCTACTACTAATAGTTTCACAATGACTACTCATAATCAAGTAAATATTTGTTCTACAATGTTGACTTTTTCAGACGTTGTCACTAAATGACTGGACTTCTATACATAGAGTGAAAAACTACCCAGCTACACAGAGGAGCCGGAGGGTTTGGGCAGCTGCAGAGGGGGAAATCTGGAAGTTATAGAGCAGCTATGAACTGGGCCTTTTTTTCCTCTCCAGTAGCTGTCAGCACTGGCACAGAGGCCAAGACAGCCAGGGTGTTAAATGCATGTGAAATATGTGATGCCTGTTCAGCTTACGGCTACTGACTGTAGATCATTTAGTTCAACACGACATTTAATAAGTGCTAAAATGTGTGTAAAACATGTTTGACTTCTTCATAAAAATCAGTCAAGTTAGAGTTTTATATAAAGTGGCCACACAGTGAATTCACTTCTCCAAAGTACAACCGTAGACTGGTTTATGTTTATTTCATCTCCATCAACACGTTTCCCACCACGCTGTCTCTGCAGTCCATCCATTCAGGTTTTTCCCCCCCAAGCAGACAGAAGGACATCATGGCACCTCTGTGTGCCCACGGTGACCTCACTGCGATGATGATGTCATTCAGCAGCGTGCCGTTATGTCCGACAAGTGAGTCTTGTCATTGCTCTGCATCACAGGCCTCAGTCAGACTCCCTCTGTTTGACAGACCACAGCTACACCAACATCATGCAATACACAAATATTGAACTAATCACATTTTCATTACTTCACTGACTTTTCCGTGAATAGTTTCCTGATGTGCCACAAAGTTGTTAATGCTCATTTGTGCAGTTGTCTTAATAAGTTGCAACATACAAAGAACATTTTTATTTAACCGCAGCTTCTTCTGCACATGACGAATTAAGATCTTTGTTATGTACAAATGTGACAGCACCACTAGATGTCAGCATTGTAATGGAATTACAATATCTATTGTCACTGTTGAACTTTAAAGCAGAGAAAAAAAAATCTCAATGGAAATCACATGTGATATATACTGTATATTTTGAACAACTTTAAGGCAAAGGTACTTTAGTAAAGCAAGGAAATGCAGTAGAACAACACTTAAAAACAATAAACATTATGTGTATTTTTATTATATTATTATGATTGAATATAATGTAATTGCATATAATGTATGTATATATTATGTAATTATATAATAACACAAAATAAAATAAAAGTAGATAAATAAAATAAAATACTAAATAAAATAAATAAAAATAAATACAAATAAATAAAAATAAAAATAAAAATAAATAAATAAATAAATAGATAAATAAATAAATAAATAAATACAAATACAAAAGTAATAGACCCGAAATACACATACCACAGTACAATTCAATTTTATTTTTTGTATTTATTCTCCGAGAAATGTGTTTGTGTTCAATATCAATCCAAACTGCAACAGGTTAATATTGTATGTAAAAATCTGGGACTTTTTTGAGTGGTAGGCTTAGTAAATCTCATATTGAGGCAGACTTCTGCGGTGGATCATTTAGAAAGGGACCTGCTGAATAAAAGTTTATCCGTTTTTCAGCTGTTGATGCTGTTTAGTTCAAGTAAACATGAAAGACAAAACATATAGGCTAAGCATTGTGATAACCTAAGAATGTATTAGCCTATCCACTCTAATCTGCTCTGTTGTGTTGTTAAATGCAAGTTTATTCTGTAGATGATCATCAAAAACAAACCCAGATGTTCAGTAAGAGACAGAGACAAGATGACGAAAAGCAGACCCACACAACTCTTAATTCTGTTTGAGTTACAATCCTTTCAAGGGAAAGGGAGGAGAGTTGTGCCTCAATAAGCTGCGACACACCCCACGAGCTCACACCTGGAAATAACTCATCACTTTCCCTTGTACTTCTCCATTGGTCTCCAGACATGGGAAACACAGCAAAGGCTCTGCCTGTGCTTTGACTTTATCTTCAGGATGGGCATTACCACAGGCGTTGACGTCCCTATCTCGCCCGTTCGCCTCTCGGTAATACAGGGTGTAAAAAGGCTTCTGATAAGACAAATCATGGGAGACAACTTCCAAATCATAATGTAAACAGTCTTTGTGGTTTCTGAGGTCAGATTAGCTGCTTTTGAGCTCAGAACACACGTCATGTATTGTACTGTATGTTTGCGGAGCCTGAGGATAGATATTCAGTTCAAGTACAGATGGTTGGTAAATTAATTGAGTGGTTTGATGAGTATGAAAATGATGTGAATCATATGCTATTGCCTTCACAGTCACCAAATCTCCATCCAGTTTAGAAAATGCTCTTTCTCACCAATTGAAGCTTGGATAGATATAGAGAGTTGCGGTAATCTAATCAGGATGTAACAAAAGTATATATTACCAGCTGATTAGACTGTTATCAGGCCATTAAATAGGCTTTATCGGTCGCTATAAGCACAATAGATGTGGGTCAATAGTTGGGCCTACTACACCCAATATTCG
This sequence comes from Sebastes umbrosus, assembly GCF_015220745.1. Taxonomy (NCBI): domain Eukaryota; kingdom Metazoa; phylum Chordata; class Actinopteri; order Perciformes; family Sebastidae; genus Sebastes; species Sebastes umbrosus. The sequence goes on along the minus strand of NC_051280.1, from coordinate 14,552,301 downwards.
GTTTTATCACCTATTCACATCGTAGATCACCAGAAGAAGGTATAAAAGAACAGGACGGCTACCTGATAACAGTCAAATAGGGGGAAATTACAGATAAAGAAAGCAGGAAGACAAAAAAACACACAACTAACTTCACACACCTCTGAACAACCCTGCGGGAAGGTGCGGAGTTACCATATTTTGAATGGAGTGTCCTCTCTGCTTGGTGCGTGTGTGTCTCGGTCAAACTGACACACCGATAGCAGCACACAACGGCCACTGCACACAGCAGAGGAGAGACAGAGGAACAGGGGAACTCACAGCGATGTAACAAACCTGTTCTCATCCGTCAAATACGACATACGGCAAAGCATCTAAAGGAGGACTTGTACCCATCGATGTATAAATTCTTTTACCTTAGTATCAGAAGCCGAGAGGCGTGACAAAGCAGCAGTATTTGACCACCTGAACGGACTACACACCCTGCGCGCTATTATTGGCTGGGGTACAAAGATGCCCAGAAGAGTCCCGAGCACAGCAAAGTAAGTGGAAAAGAGAAAATACAGGCAGAGGGCTGCAGGGTCTTTGCAGAAACAGACACAACCACACATCTCTAGTGGGGCACAAGTGATGATTGAGAGGGATTATTTTTGTATCAATCTATAGGCCTACATTGTTTTTTACGAAATGTTGCATATTATACCTTTAAGACCTTCAGTTAAAATCAAGTGGTCAACTGTATCAAAAGCCAAAGTAAGATTTAAAAGCAATAAAACAGATGTCTGATTTGGTTTTAATCCTTTAATTTAAAGAATGAGTCATAACTAATATCTGAGGCCATGTGAAGCAAAAAGGTGCACCTGATGGCCTAAAATCATTCTGTCTGTCAACATGTGTAGCCTGTTAAGTCTCATTTAGTCCGTAACTGAAGTCTTAAACTGTTGTGGGAGCCTTTGGTCACAAAGTTTTTCCTCAGAGGGACTCAGTTAGTTGTGTTAGCGCTGAGGTCACACATTAAGCAAGCGGGATGAAGCTCCGGAGGCCAGAAAACAAGAAGAGACAACGCAGCTCTAATTACAGGAACAGCCCTGTGTGTCATATCAGGGTGCAGTGTTTTCTATCAAATGCTGAGAGAGAGAGAGAGAGAGAGAGAGAGAGAGAGAGAGAGAGAAAGAGAGAGAGAGGCTCCATATCTCCACCTCCTCTCAGTCTCTTCTTCTTCTCTGGTGTTTTCCACACAATGACACTTTCCTCTGGGTCATCCGAGGTCGCAATCAGCCGAGAGGGAGGCTGCAGCTGCTCAGCTGGACCCTGTCTTGTTATATTAACGCTAAGTAAAGCAGATCATACCATTCCATCATCACCACCTGCTGGTCAAGAGCACGACCCGTTCACTATACGTCTACCGTATCGTCTGTCTTCGTACGGCAACCTGTACTTTCCTGGCTCGAACTCTCTCCACATGTCACTACTTTTACTGTTGAGACTGTGTTGTGTCATTGTAGACGCTTTCTCCAGCGAGACAAAGTCAACCTGGATGAATGGCCATATTTGTTCAAGGGCAAATAGAAAACTGCGATTCTGTAAACACCATTCAAGCAGGGTGTTTCACAGGTTGCTGGGAAACCAAAGAGTGGATTGTATCATGCGGCTTTGGCAATGAAAAACCTAACGGACTAGAAGGTTTGATATTAATGTCAGATATTAATGTCCTTGTTTGCAAGACAGGAAATGTAATTGATGCTTGAATGAACAAAGCTGTTGGCCGCCAACGGGATGAAAATGTTAATAAAATAAACCAGAAGTATGTCTTTGGAATGATCATTTCTCTAATGTCACACCAAACTAAAGTTAAGTGATCGCTTTTGGAAGATCATGTTTAATACAACCAACCATTTCACCTTGCGTTATAGGTATTTCATGTTTTCCTCAACAGTTACACAGCACAGGCTTAGATGTGCCTACTTAAACACTTTCAAGAATGGACAAGCCGCCACATGCTCACATACAATTTGGCTCAAGTGTGTCATAACACGTCACTAAAAAATGTGCATGGACCATAGGTTACATGCCACAAATGAAGCACCGGGATTAAGTTCCACAGTGGTGTTTTTTGATAGCAAGGTGCTTCTTCCTTAAACTGCAGCTACTGTTTTGGTTTCTGCACAGAAGGTGAATCCCAGAGACAGTAATTCTGTAATCTTCTAAGCTCTGAGGACACATTTTAGTGGTATCTTTTCTTAGTTACGTTACTTTTTTGTTTGGACTTTTCATTTCTTTCTCACCATTTGGGTCTTTTGTTGAAGGATAATGTAAATATTGTACAGGTTGAATGTTGTTTGATATTTATATTTTTGATAGGGCTGTCAAAGTTAATGTGATGATAACGCATCTAATGCCACTAATTTCTTTAACGCATTAATGCAACTTGCAATTTTGGGTGAAGTTACTGACATCATATGAAACTAGAAAAAAACCTAAGGAATCCATTGGTACCAACCTTGTGAGGAAAAACTGTCATGGCCATTTTCAAAGAGGTCCCTTGACCTCTGACCTCAAGATATGTGAATGAAAAAATGGGTTCTATAGGTACCCACGAGTCTCCCCTTTACAGACACTTTATAATAATCACATGCAGTTTGGGGTAAGTCATAGTCAAGTCAGCACACTGACACACTGACAGCTGTTGTTGCCTGTTGGGCTTGAGTTTGCCATGTTATGATTTGAGCATATTTGTTATGCTAAATGCAGTACCTGTGAGGGTTTCTGGACAATATCTGTCATTGTTTTGTGTTGTTAATTGATTTCCAACAATAACTATGTACATACATTTGCATAAAGCAGGTATATTTGTGCGATTAACTATGGACAATCATGCGATTAATCGTGATTAAATATTTTAATCGATTGACAACCCTAATTTTTTATAATAAAAGAAAAAATATACATTTATTAGCAATATCTGATTTGTTTTCTCCCAGGGATGCAATCAAACCAACACAGAAGGTTGACAGCGCTTTCACTGAGGTTTCAAAAACAACAGCTACCTCTCGAGCCCCTGAGGACGGACTTTTCCCGAATCCTGAATCCTGAGAACCGCTGCACATGGTGCACCCGACGCCTGAAACAGCAGAGTGGCGCAGACGCACCGTCAGCCTCCAAACCTAAGCCACAAATTATGTCTGGTACATGGAAAAGATCATGTGGCCCTGCAGCGGAGTAGGGGTGGTGAGAACGAGGAGTTTGGTGGTAACTGGGTTGGGATTGGACGGATACGATTTACATTCCTCTCCAGGGATGTGATATCAAGACAAGGTCAGACCAAGGCTAATACATAAGACTCTGAGGAGAGGGAGGAGAAATCGAATCTCTGCTCTTGACTCAATTTTTGACTCAAATTTTTTATGTTGAATACCATATTTTATCTTAACTCTACATCTTGCATAACATTCTACGAGATGCAATCTGTCTTGCATTGTATTAATAACCTCTTCTTTTAGATCTCTTTATTTGTCTAATGTATATGCGTTGATGCCTTGCACACATACTGTAAATGCTGTACATTGAAATGCTTTGAATGCATTTGATTTTTTTTTTCTTTAGGAGTTCCTTTCAAGGAAATACCTCAAACTCCATCAACGTCCCTTAGCACATTCCATCTCATTTGAATAGCCGGTGCACAGACTAACCTCAATGCCCAGAGGAACCTCATTGTAATTGCAAAAGAAATGTAACACTGCAGGCTAACACACTAATCTGAACTGAGTATTCTGGTCACACTTGGAGCTGGAACAAAGTTCTTCTACACCGTAGCTTTAGGGTGACTTTCTCATGGATATCTGATACGACTATTTTCAGAAGGATCCATAATATTCACATCTAAAATGCATTTATATATGCATGTTAGCTTCTGAGAGAGAAGTAGAGGATGGTGAGGTAGTATCTCCAACAGCATGGAGGGGAAAATATCCTGACAGCCTAAAGAGATTAGTGTCCATTACCAAACAAATTTCTGCTACCACCTACAACACTTATGACAGCCCTCGGTTCAACCCTCATAGGAGCCCTGGTAAAAAAAAAAAAACACACGCTTTTGTCCTCATGGCCATGTTCCCTCGACACCAGAATGAAACAAGCTCTGTTTTCTTGGTTGCCGGGTCTGAGAAGAGGGGGCGAGTGTGCTTTAAGAAGGGTGTGGGAATCAATTATCCCACTCAAGAGACATGCAGGACCAGTGGGTATTGCTCGGGATTAGTGTCCATTCTTGTCATGTACTGACAAACCCTCCCGCTGATCTCCTTAAAACCAGGTGTTATTAAGAAGCACGGCCCTTACTGGGGGCCTATAGGCTTTTGAATAACTGCCCTTTAGGAATGACTGACAAGCTTATAATGTTTTTTTTTGTTTTTTGTTTTAAAGTGCATTCCTGTGTTTTCATGTGCTCACCTGTGTGAATTGTGTGAATGATATTGAACATGAGTTGAAAGTGAAATCATGCAAACAGACTTACAACTTTAGCTGTGACTGCTTCGACTAATCCTGCTATACCAGCACGTATCTATCATCTTATGTGAAAAAAAGTTAAGCAGCATTTCGTTGAAATTTTTCATTTTAAAGGAATAGTTTTGGGAAATATTCACTTTGAAGCTACAGCCATAGGTCAACTAGCTCAGCTTAGCTTAGCTTAGCAAAATCCATCTACCAGCACCTCTAAAGCTAAAGCTACATCTTGTGTGTTTAAAGGGGAGCTACGCCCATTTTCAAATTTCATACATGTTATTCCTATGGTCTAAATCAGTCCAAAAAGTTATTAGTAAACATGAACAACTCCATCCCAAATCCCGAGGGGTCCTTGAGGGGCTTCTAGGGGGTCCCCAGCAAAAAGGAGAATCATTCATTTCCACTATAATTCCATCCATAAGTAACACAATGACAGAATGTATGACTGTTTTGGTGTGTTTCGGGGGTTTCATACACTTTATGTAATAAAACATCTAAAAGCAAAAGTCCTATCAGATGGGGGACCCTGGGACAAAATCGTATTGTGTCATATTTGTGTCAGTTTAGGGGTCCTAGGGGACCACTGTTCTAGATGACACTGAGAGCACCCAGGGGAATGTTCTGAGTATATGGGGACATTTTCTGTTTCACAGCTGACAACACTACAACAGAATAAAGCTCATTTGGGTATAAAAAAGAAAACAAACATTCATGACGATGGAAATAACATGTTGGAATTCTTCATTTGGGTGGTGTTCCCCTTTAAGTGTATAAGTGTAAAGTGTTAAAACGTAAAATCGCCATTTTACTGTGGGTTATGTGGAGGACTATTTCTTGGCTCTAAGCGATTACCAGGTAACCAGCGGAGACTCTAGGAAATTAAGAAACAGTCCGGCACATATATTCACCAGACAGACATCACAGTGGTATTAATCTTCTCATCTTACTGCCCATCAGAAAGCGAACACGCTAAATGTTTGCTTTAAAATAACCTTCCACAATGCAGCAAGTCAACCTGTCATGTTCACTCATACTCAGATAACACACCATGCAGAAGCTGAATAAAGGTGATCTGTTGACATGAGCGATCATCAGAGATCCAGTATCCCGTGAAACCGTAAATTATCAAGCGTGCTCACTTTAATCTCTAATTTGAGGTGCTATGTTGTTTACACACACACAGTAAGTAGAAACTTGGCTCTGTGAAGCCACTTGGCCCATCTGGGGCTGTTTGTGATCGGCGGTGAACGGGCTGGATATTGTTTGAGATTGGGAATGAATAGACTTCATCCCGAATCCTGGCAGGGAGCGCTCCCCAGGTGTAGCTGAGAAAACCTGGACCCTTCCCAAGTTCAGATACCTCTCTCTCTTGACGTGCCAGAAATCAAGGTGTGTGCGGACACAAAAGATGTCAGGTGGTAGCTGAGCCACTGAAAGGTGTTTACACAGGAGTTAAGTAGGGTTGTCCCTGACTAAAGACATTCTCAGCTGGCAAACAGTCAGTGGATATTATTTACAAATCAAGAGGTCAACCTAGTCAGCAAATCTGTAATACTGCTTATTACTTATTATGGCTGTCATGCTTGAGAATAAACCTGTAAATATTGCTGTAATATCAGTGACATGTTCCTGGGAATCACTGTCATTTAACCATTCAACCAAGTCTATGTTTTGAAATAATACATTTAAACTTTTAGTCAAGAGTCCATTGTTTCAAGCGTTGCTACATTATATGTGCATGTATGCATTTTATGTAACTTTCCAATACAAGTGAGTCAAAAGTGTGTTTGCATGTTAGAGAATCTTTTTCTGTGACAATAACTAAACGTTTTGGTAATCTCCAAATCTTACGCAATCAAATGCGTAGGAAGAGTAAATATTTTTCAAGAGCAGGCCTGCCAGAGCGTTCAGATTACTCGTGAGAATGATTGATAGTTTGCCAATTGATTTACGGTGCTCAATATGATTTTTTTTCAAAGTGATTAAAGGTTTTGTCTTCAGCTCTTATTGCGAAATCGCCCACGGTCATATTTGCGGACTAATTTGCTTTCTTCATTGTGAACTGCGAATGAACTCACGGTTTAGGAGAAATGATCGCTGGGCCTCGCAAAAGGCAAGACCAGACTGATATTTAACTTCAACAGACAATCGTTAACCAAAAATATTCTAAACAGGGAGCCTTTTCTGCAGTATGTGACGTAATTTCGACTGATGAAATCAACACAGGCATGACGATATATGGAGCATATGAGTGACTAGTTGATAATAATGTCTAGCACTGACTATAAACCTCTCTATACAGTGGTGGGAAAAGTATTTAGATCATTTAATTAAGTAAAAATAGCAATGCTACTATACTATTAGAAGTACAAATCCTGCATTTAAAAGCTTACTTACTCACACTACTTAGCTATTTGAGCAAAATGAACTTTAAAGGTGCTAAATTCCAAATGCATGAGGGATTGCCTCCACATGGCTCTCAACATGGTGACGGCCAAGCCTGCAAACACAAGGCTTTCATCCAGGAGACCGCTGTTTGTGTCCCATGTGTTAAGTTTCAATTTCACGTTACAATCAGCTGTTTGTTCGTGTCCCGAGTTCACAAGGTTCAGTTTTATGTCACTTTACGAACGTAGTAGTTTTAAGCCCAACCATGTAGTTTTTTCCTTAACCTAACTAAGTGATTTTGTTGCCTAAACCTAAAGTGACGTCAAGGGACCTGACAAAGTGGCGGTATGTAAAAAGATGAAATGAGAATGTGTTGACAACACAGAGGGAGTGCGATTTCATTCTCTGCTCAGGTAGCCATTACTGGATTTGGAATTGTGCACCTTTAAGTATCAAAAGCAAAAGCCCCCTGAGAGAATAAATGCTTACGGTTGTCTGGTTCAGGTAGAGCTAATTTTTACTTAATATAGTTTAAGACAGTTTAATGTATAACAAAATGCATCATTTTATAAGCCTATCATATGTTTTCTGTGTAACTGAAAAGTAACTTGTAGCTTAACTCCAGCTGTCAGATGGAGTAAAAAGTACAATATTTGCCTCTGAAAGTTTGTGAAGTAGATGTATAAAGCATAATGTGGGAATAGTCCACTCAACAACCAACTAAATATGTCAAAACTTCAGATTGAAAGTTCATTCTTGACCTTGGGAAACTACAAAACTATTTTGACACTTCTGTTAAAATTGCTCCAGCATCTGTTCTGGAGCTTTCGATCGTATCACAGTCTTCTTCAGGAGATGCTGCTGAGGTGAGCTTGTTTTGTTTAGGCTGTCAAAACTGTACATGCAGGACTTATGTATTTAAATACAATAGTGGAGTAAGCGTAGCCTACTTAGTTACTTTCCACAGCTGCACAAAAATGAACCATGTTAAAATGCAGTCTTACTACAACATCTTTTTTTTTAAGACATAATGAATTTCATACCAGAGGTATGGACTCAAGTCATGTGACTTTGACTCGAGTCAAACTTGAGTCACAAATTTGATGACTTTAGACCTGACTTGACAAAATCAAAAAAGACCTACAACTCGACTTAGACTTCAACACCAATGACTTTTGACTTCAGGAGATTACCATGAAGAACTAACGTTATGTTACTGATCGCCAGTTGGAAAAAATGATACCAAAGATTATTTTGTTCACATACTATAAGTATATTAAGTGAAGAGAGCATTAGGACTTGTTTAAGACACAATACTCAAAATTTAGGACTTGGGACTTGCATGTCTTGACTTGAGACTTGACTCTGGACTTGACTTGGGATTTGTCTGTCCTGACTTGGGACTTGACTCGGGGCATGCCTGTCTTGACTTGGGACTTGACTCGGGACATAACTTGGGACTTGACTCGGGGCATGCCTGTCTTGACTTGGGACTTGACTCGGGACATAACTTGGGACTTGCCTGTCCTGATTAGGGACATGACTCGGGACTTGACTGTCTTGATTTGGGACTTGACTCGGGACATGACTTGGGACTTGACTCAGGACTTGCCTGTCCTGACTAGGGACTTGACTCGTGACTTGACTCGGGACTCGCCTGTCCTGACTAGGCACTTGCCTGTTTTGGTTCGGGAAATGACTTGGGACTTGACTCAGGACTTGCCTGTCTTGACTCGGGACATGACTCGGGACATGACTCGTGACTTGACTCGGGACTCGCCTGTCCTGACTAGGGACTTTGACTCGAGACTTGCCTGTCTTGACTCGGGGACATGACTAGGGACTTGACTGCAAAGACTTGAGACTTACTTGTGACTTGCAAAAACAACGACTTGGTCCCACCTCTGCTTCATACCCTACACTACACAGAGTGCAGTACATGGACTCGTATTACTGTATGATCCTGCTTGTGCTGGATTTGACTAATTCAGGGTTTGCCATTGTGGAAATAAACTGTGACTGACTGATGGTAAACAAGTATTTGATCATATAATAGGCTGCAGGCCAGCTCAGACTGACCTCAGTCTGCACAAACACTGACGGTATGGTGCCTAACCACCACAGCCAATCACATAAATGAAGAGAAGATTTATCTGTCTGAACCCTGAGAGTGAATTGTGAATCAGCTCAGCTCTCTGTATGTATTGCCATATTCCCCTCTCTCTCTCTCTCTCTCTCTCTCTCTCTCTCTCTCTCTCCCTCGCTCTCTCTGCTGATGGGAGGAGCGCAGCGCAGCTCCTCTCTGTATAAGAAGTGTTGAGCTTTCAACAAGGGATTTTACACAGCTACTCAGGAGAAACGAAATGATCTGCCCTGGAGCCGCAGCAAAATGCTGGATGGACACCTACTCCTGGGATGGTTATCGTTCACAGTCATAGTGTATCTTCTCAACTTGCCTGGACCAACCGCAGCATATTTCGGGTAAGGACTTGACAGACATTATATACAGTTATGTGTTATCATGATGCTGCTTTACTTTCATTGATTTGATTGGTTCCTCAAAAAAAAACAAAGCAGGTAACAAACTTTTGTATTTATCCTTTTTTAAACTCACTGAAAACTTTCTGTAAGTTTATTTATTTATTTATTTGATCAAATTAACTTTAATTAGTTGTTAACTTTTGATTGCATTAACATGTGAGTGGTCAGTGAAGGTGCCATCAGCTGGTGTGCAGCAGCAGCAGCAGCAGCAGCAGGTTGTCTTGCACATGATTTGGCCTCAGTGAAGCTGTTGACAATTAAAAAAATAAAATGTGACAAGCAGAGTCAGGGAGTGTTTTTAAGCAGCATCTATTATAGGTGGATCCACGCAGCCTCGGAGTAATGTTGGCCCCATTCTTTGCCTGACAATCGAGCCAGAAAGTAATGTAAAGTAAAGTAACCCCCACCTGGCACTGTTTGAATGGCAGGTAGCGGTCCCAGTGATTATTTTGCTGAAACACTTGTAAAATCATATCCTTAGTCGACTCTGAAAGCAGCCGAAAGGAGCGAAAAGGTGAGTGTATATACGCCTCAGACTCCACAGCTGGTAACAATAAAGCAATCTGGTGGCCGAAACGTCTGCTCAGCTTGCACAGAAAAATTCCCCCATCCAGCATAAACATCACACAACTCTGGCAGGGCTTTTTTTTTCTGCTTCTTCTTGTGCTGCCTCCATCAACTTTTAAGAAATGTTAGGAAATTAATCAGAAAAAAATTCATGAATCATGTCATATACACACAATAATGTTTAATTTAGAAAAAGCTCAAGGGTGTAGATTTCAAAGTAAGTCATTCCCAGGGAAACGCCTTGGGATTTTTTAGGTGTAGCCCACTATGACCTCCACCTCAGAGTGCCTACTATAAACTCCAGTTTGCCTTCTCACATGAACTGCTTTTTTCTCTGTCTTAGTTACAGAAGAGCAGGGAAGCCAAGGTCATTCAAATGAGGTCAGCATGTCACGAGGGAGAGCAGCCATGTTTCACCTTTTTTATCCCCAAAAAAATCCCCCCCAAAGTGTCACCTAATCTTTGGGAAACTGACAGAACAAAATGTACCATGTCATACTAAACAGAAGCGAGATCTTGGTGCTTTTTCCGTATCTACAAATATAGCTGGCGTTGATGGGTGCTGTTAGTGCTTCCCCCTTGGCTGCAAACAGTGCAGACGTTGCACCGAGACAAATAGCGGTAGACTGTGGAGTGATGACACTTGAAGGCTTTCCAGCAGAGTCAAATTTATGGTAGGTATGGCCGGGCGTTGTGCGGGATCCAGGAGTGTTAGTTCATCTGGGAACTGTTGTGAATCTGCACAGAGAGCACAGGAAGTGTCCCCTGAGGGCCCGTTAGACTCGTGTGACAGACCTGTTGAAGTAGTAGGTATGTTGGTACAACAATCTTACGAAAACTTAAAAGGAATGGCGCATTTTGGGAGTCATTTTCTAGATGTGATGTGATTTACACCCTCGTGTCTGGGTAAATGTTCTCTTGGGTGTAGCACTGAAGTGTTGGCACTCATACGAGTGATGTAAACACGCTGTACGGCACCTGTAACAGCTCCGTATGGTGGAAATATCTCAGCCCTTCTCAGTAAAAACGCCATCATCTGTAATGCTCATGCACATATCGAGCACATTCTCTGTCTCTGCCTTCGGTTTCAGCTCCAAAGTTGCATTAGGAGGACAAATGTAACCCTGCTCTCTGTTTCTGTCTCCCTCCCTGTAGCAGTGTCGCCCTTGGCAGGCAGTGTGTACGGAGGGCTGACGTGCCAAATTGGCACTCAGGTCAGCCTTAATGGTCCTAATGGTAATGCATATTTACTTATTCAGTTAGCACTTGTTTTCAATTCCCTCTGTCAGTCTGTTCTCTATCTGTGGCCTGTGTAGCGCAGAGAGACATGTGGTATTACGATACTCCAGATTTATTATTCCGCGGCTCGGTGAGGAGGGAATATGAATGAGTGTCAGTGAATGATTTAGCCCTGCAGCTGAGGAGCACTGAAAGAGCCTGCACAGGTGACACTGATACAAAATGTGACCGTGCCCCGCGGCCAACTTCCCAGAAACTCGACACCGGTGACACTCCGGGCTTCGAATGTGCATGGGACACACTAACACAAACCTGTTCAAATAAATATTCCACGAGCACGAGGCATCCTAGGGCCTCTTGAGTACTGATTTACTCAAAATAGAGGGTCAATGTTGCATACCCAATTTCCAGAGTGCGGTGGAGCGTAAGTGTAACATAAACACCATCTCTCCTGCCCATAGTCTGCGCAGCCGAGGGTGGGGTGGGATTCCTGGCGTAGTCAAGCACCCGCTTAAATTGTCATCCTTTGCCACAAGAATGCGAGCGCTCATTTTCTTCCCCTCCGCCTGTTGTGGCAGGTGCTGGTTCTGCTAAATCCGTTATCATTAGAATCGGAGATGTTTCGCTGAGCTTTTGAATTAATAGGTTACAGCACCTTGATGAGATGTTGTGTTAACTGTCGGAGGAGGAAGTAATCGCTCCGTTGACCCCGTCGGGGCTCTGACGGCTCTCCGAGACGTCTGTGTCGGTTTAAGTTTGGGCTTTTTGGTAAAAGGCATGTCATTCTGTGGTCTTGTAAACTGCGCTGAATGCGAGGCCTAACACTGAGTCAAGAGTTTGTTTTTATTTAGATCATGTGCGACATATACAGGAAGGCTGGCCACAGTCATGCAGCTGGGATTTACCAATCACAGAGGCACCGCAGCATCCGGAAGAAGCAAATATAGCGGTTGCTATTACTTTGCTGTTTAATTACTGCCATATCCTTAAACACTCCTCCTGAAGCAGAGCTGATGATGCCCTCTCGGATGGTATTGTTGTTTTTAGTGTTCCATTAAGTGAGGCAGAATGCCAAAAACAACAGGATAACAAATGGGATGTGTGTAAATTTACTTTAGGAGGAGGTTTTTTTTTTCAGTTTGCAGCTGTAAAAGCTTTTTATCACTGTGCTGAATTAGTTCCTGGTGTGCATCAAACAGCAGTGTGCTTTAAAGTTTAAAAGGAGCCACGTTTCTGTTGCACCAAAAAAGGTTACAAGTTGCTTTTTAAGCGGCTCGATGTAAACATTTTGTTTGGTTCCCTCCTCTTTCTCCTGGTTCGCCCGCCTTATGTGCGTGCCGGCGTCCCTGCAGCGGTTTGTGGGGAGCTGCTGGGTGATTACCACTCATTAGGAGCTGCAGAGTTAGTGTGGGCTCAGGCTGGCGATGCCTGGCAGACAGTGGTGGCGGGCGTCTCATTACCAGGCCTTAAGGACTGATTAGCCCTGACGTGCAGCAGGGCGGGGAGCACCGTTGATAGAGGGATTTCCCAAATTCATAGGATATCCTGTGGCTACAGCCACACCTCAAAAGGGTATCACTTTACTGTGAGCCAAGAAGATAGGATTCTCTCAGCACTGCGGCGTTGTGACCGCGTAGCGTGGTGAGATCACGCAAACCTGGAGGCTTAGATAACACACCGCACGGCCTCTGAAAAGAGAGAGCTTTGTTTTCTTTATATTTCTGTTTGATACATCCGGATTTGAGCTTAAGCCATGCTTTGCTTTTGCTGCTCTGTAACATCCCTGAGAGGCTGCTGTGCTCGTGGACTCCACTGGGTGGTGCAGCGCCTTCTGAGAGTGCAGGATGCTCCTCAATCAGCACTTTGTAACCTTTTTGTGTAACAGTAGGAGAGTGGGAAATGAAATGTGAAAACATCAAGATGTAAAGGCAGCCAAGTCTGTGTAAAAATAATTCAGGAAAAGAAAATAGTTCTTCTTAGTTGTGGTCAACCTGCATGACATGTACGACGTGTGTTTCAACTTCAGCTTTGCAGAGCAAAAATCCCCCTCTGTGCACAGAATATCATCTAAACTAAGCAATGCACAGCGTTACAGTTTATTTTACAGGTTGAATCATCAAAAATTGCACAGTGGCACACACCTTTGTCATAGAGGTTTCAGTGGTGACTGTAGTGGGTTGTTATGGGGCTCATACTGTATAATAATATGGTTCTTGTGAATATTTTTGAAGATTACATGGTTTGGTGAGGCTCTTAAAATGTGTTTGGCCTGCTAACATCCGAAGGACTTACAGCTCTGGTGTCATCGGCATGCCGAGGAGACCGCAGCTAAGACATATTTGATTTTAAAAGGACTGTCCCACCAGTCAGCTGCATGCACTTCATTGGTGGGTGAGAAGATATGGGAAGGAAACTCCCGCTGAAGGAAACTCTTGTTGGTAAAACGCATGATGATCTTTGCAGATGGAGCTGGAGACATGGGCAATTTGCAAAACAGGAAAACTAATATAGACTCAAGATACTTTTAGTGGTCGGGCATTGATGAGATGATGCTAGTTAGTGTGACCGCTATGTCCTGTGTTTTCCATCCTTGACCACAGGCGTTTTCTCTGCCTGGTTTGTGGGGGTAGGAGAGACATGGCACTTCACATATGTGCCAAGATTAGCAGATTGACAAACCCTCACTTAAGGCTTTGGTCTTCTAGAGAATATCTGTGCATTTCCCATGTCTAACTTTGTTTTTTTGTTAGTCAATTTTCACAATATAAACTTGTTTTTCTGCAGCAGCCAACACAAAATCCTGTTTTTAATCTTGTGCACCTGTTTGCAAAGATTATTAATTTCATAAAGGATAAAAGAAAAGTGCAGGGTTAGACTTTTACTGCACTTTATCAGGACGTTCATCTTGCATAAACACAATCCTATAGAAGCCTGACCTGACATGCTCTCAGATACTCCACTCAAAATGTGTGTGTGTTTGCCAAATGGGTGTTATTACATAGACTAAGGTTTGCCCCAAAAGACACATATATCCATAAAGCCTGAGAATTAGATTGATAATGGACACAGTCATACATACACTGACATGAATGGGCCTATAACCGCGATTAACCCATTGAAAATGGACCATTTGCATAACTTTCAACTGGTCGCTGCTGCTTTAATCATCAGTCATTTGTCAAAGAGTCAAACTTTTTCACTCCAGGCGATAACTGAGCTGTGTGTACATGCACAGAAATTCATGCTACTGGGGAATATTTGTCAGGAGAGGCAAATTAACAACACTTTTTGTCTTTAACTTGGAAATTACTGTCGGTATTTGAGCTTCAATATTTCAGATTAAAAACATTTTTTTGTTTAGCATTTGGGTTCTGTGGGCCTGTCAGGAAAAAAAAATAATCTTTCAGTAGTAGAGTAAATAATTCGAGTTAATGAACTCAGCCACTTGTAGTTACCGAGGCATGAGTGATTCAAAACAGCGACTGTTTTGTTTTGGATTTTGTGGTTTGACTTTGCATGCTCGGTTTACTCACAGAAGCTCGGCGTAACAGGAATGAACAAACCTCTCCAGTCTCCGCACACTTTTAAATACTGCTTTATAAACTGTTTTGCTCTCTCACCAAATTGCACCACAGTCTGGGGCCTTGTGTCTGCATGTGCGAACCGGTGAGAGAGCCGAGAACAGTATGTGTGTGCCTGAACGTGTTTGGTGCGTCGGTGTGCTGGTACAGGGCTGCTCTGTGCCATGGCGTAGGCTAGAACAGGGGAGTCATGCGGACACTGCCGCACGCCCAATCTGTGCCAGTCACACAGTGACTATAACTGAGCTGCTGACCTTAGAAGCCTTGAGTTCTCACATAGCAGTTAAACCTCTTACCATGCCCCACACTCCCGTTCCCAAACCCTGTAGTGCTGTACTGCTCAGCTACCAGCGCTCGCACTCACGGCTGTGGATTAAAAAATTAGGCTGAACAGTAACTTTTCCTCCCTTCTTTTTATGAATTGAAAGAAAGTTATTTTTCTGGTGCAACTTTTTTGTGTGGGAAAAGAAAACATGCTTATTTAAAATATCAAGAGAGTACATTCGATTCGTGGGAGTAGTCGGACACAGCCTATGTGGGCTGTAAATGAGCAGAAGGGACAGCAGCGGATGATATAACATTGGGTCATATCCTGTTAAGTCACACAAGATAGCGGACTCTCCCCCCTTTCACGCTGTGAACAGCGGTGCTTCTAGACGTTGCACGACATCCCCACTACGCAGAAAGGCTCATTACTCAACTAATAATGACTCGCTAAGTCCCAGGCCAGTACCACTTTGTTTTCAAAGTCTTTTTGTCATGTTACTGTACTGTGTCAGCCACAGCTTAGTTAGGAGTAGTCACAACACCCAGTGCTTTCAACCAGTGACTAATCTTATCTTAGCCTCATATATAATCGTTTACTCTTTCCCCTATTTCTGCTTTTAATGATTCGGGGAATGAACGGTGTCACTAATGGATGAAAATATCTGAGTTCAGTGCAGGATTTTTTAAACTTCTTGGAGGTGGACAATAGCCCGGAGACTCCCCGTACCAGAGAGTCATTCGACACTGATTCATGGTTTCTTCAATTATTCAAGTCGAAGCTGTGGAGCACATTGTCAGCTATAGTTAGAGTGGGCCAGAGGGAAAACACCACACACACTCACATTCCTACAACCTCTGGCATGGCCTGGGCTGTGATACACCAGATGGGATCTTGGGCAGGGTGGTCTGAAGTTCATCCAACATTTCTGAGAAAAGCACACACTTTTTTCCCCCCCCCAAAAGTAGCATTTTAAACACTGAAAGGCAGGAGGGAAAAAGTGAAAGAGAGAAAAGGAGATCAGCACTGGTGAATTTAATTTCCCACAAAAACTCAACGTTTGATTTTTTTTTTTTTTTTTAAAGTTAATCTCAGGTGAGCACGGTAGTTTGTCTTCATGACAGCTCCCGAGACACATGTTCATGTTCATGTCTGTCATTGTCCTGTGTAGGCTACGTTCACAGGCAACGGTGGTTTTGTCTACAGGAGGCTTTGTTTTGAGCCAACAGCTGGGCGGAATGATTGGCATTCGTTTAGAGTAATTGACCAGTGGGAATAGGGGAAGTTCGGAGAAGAGGGAAAAAGAACGAGGAGGAGGAGGAGGGGGGTAAGTTGTGATCTAGGAGACACCAGACCACACAACCTGCAAGTTCAGGCTGATGGAGAAACTGTGGCTTTTGTGCTTTTTCTGCCCGGGCGCGTTCAGCCACGACCGACTCTTGTAGGTGTTGACTTAAGGTAGTAAGTGCTCGTATGCATTTGCACATGCACAAACGCATGTAACGTTATATGGTTACTGCATACACAAACGTAGCCAGCAACTATAAGCCTTGAAGGTGATAAACAGACACCAGCTGAAAGTCGGCAAAAACACTTTTCGGTTTTCATTCTTATCTCCAAATTTGAAAAACAACACTTTGTCAGAAACATGTTTGCTTCAGTAACTTGTAGTGCTAAATTCAAAATGTTTCAATGACTTTGTTCAGCAGTTGAAACACCAAAGAGAGCTTCATTGTAAGTTTTGGTAATATCACTTGTTTACAAAACGTGAATATCTGCAGAAGTTGCAAAAATCTCTTTGATAAGTGAAACAACATCTAAATAGGGCAGCAGCTATAGAGCCAAACCGATACTGGACTTTTGAGATTTGAAAGAATCAATGATACATCTGCCGGTAATAATTTTTTAAGGCATAACAGAAATACAGCTTTTTTAAGGAATGTACTGAAGGGGACATTTTACAGTTGAAAAATAAACTCAGTACTCTCTGTTGGGCAAACTTTGTAATCGTTTACACCGTTTCCAAATGCCCTCAGACATATCTTTGGCATCTCTGTACTTCAACATCTTGTTGTCTTGTGCCGATATATCTGTGATAAGCTGAAATTGGCTGATATATCATCGCGTTCGATGCTCCAGCGGTGATAATTTGTATCACCAATTAACTGTCAATTACTTTTTTGTTTAGGTGATATCTATAAAATGTCCGAAAATATTGAAAAATGACCCTCTCAATTTCCCAGAGCCCAAGGTGACATCTTTAAATTGATTTTCTTTGTCCGAACAAGAGTCCAACGCCTGAAGATACTCGCTTTATGGCAGGAAACCTTGACATTTTTATTGTTCAATGAATTGTTTTAGCAGCACTGCATCTAATATTTGTGAAGTTTGCTCTATTGCTTTAGCCTCCTGAGATTAATCTATAGAACATGGACTGAGTCGCCTTTGTTTATATATGGATGTGTGAGTATATGAATAACACCAGCAGTTACAAAGCTATGCGTGTTTGTACCCTATACACAGAGGGGGGCAATTCAATTAGGCCAAGAGACATAAAATGTTTGCCACTAACCAAGAGTTCAAGAATTATGCACCTCCTTGACTGTTTACATACCAAACCAGTGAAGAACGAGCGGAATTACCAGCTGAGGGTCACTTCCAGGCTGGTAACATAAAGCCAGAAAGGGAGTGATGATGGCGAAGTTTAGTGCTAGTCAATGATTTCCTCGAAGGATCGACTCTGAGGCTCCGCGGCGCGAAACGAGACGTTTTCACTGAACCCGCCGCATTGGAAAATGTATATAAAGTAAATGTCACGGGCAATGGGAGGCGCTGACAGGTAAAGAGAAAGGACTAAACAAACTCGGGTGTTACTAAGTGAAAGACAGTGGAGGAGGCGCAGCGTGAGAGCGGGTCAGCGATGTCTGCGAGGAGGAGTGTGTAGAGGCAAGTGTGTGAATGGAAAAAGCAAAGCTGAGCAAACATCAGCAAGAATCCCACCTCACGTAGGATAATAATGAGTTTTATATGTTGGTGTTATATTCCACGTGTAATTGGTGTTGCTGTGCCAACACCTCAAACAACACCTCAAACAAAAACACCTACAGAAAATGGTCCATGATGTGAAAACACAGCGTTACATGTTCTTACTTTCTAATTCAGTGTGGCGGAGATACTGTGTAATGTATGTCCCTGAGCTTCACTTACTCTTTAAATATGTTTAGTGATAAGCAATTTACATTCGGTACTAAGGCACCCTTTATAACGGGTTTTTAAGTTGTAACCAATGGCTTTATTAATGGTAAGAGATAATTCATTATTGCTATATAGATCAGTTATTAGATGAACACATTTTGGGTTGCCAGGTTGGGAAAAGTTTTCTTTCTATTTGGTATTTACGTTGTCATAAATGTTGTGCAGCTGAAAAGGTTATCTGATTAATGGAATAATCGATCAACAGAAAACTAGTGGGCAATAATTAAAAAAATTAAAGATTAATCGTTTCAACCATTTTCCAAGCAATACCACCCCAAAAAATGTAAAAATTAACAGTGTTTTTTTCTTATGCATCAGTAAATCGACTGTCTTTGGGTTCTTTGGAAAAAATAAGCTGATACAAGATGTCACCATGAGCTGTTTTCTGACATTTCTTAAACCAAACAATTAATTGATTTAATGGAGAAAATTATCTGCAGATTCATCAATGAATGAATATAATTATTTGACGCAGCCCTAAAATGTTGATAAGTTGTTGATAAATGGATTTCGATCCAGATCCAATGCAGTCTTTTTTGTGGAAGGACAGTGGTGATACGGTTCAATCAGTCAAAGGGATTTTTAACAAAATCAGTGTGGCAACTGAAAAAAAGTTGTTGTTGTTATTAATGGCTTACAACTGATCTATAAAGCTTTAGTAAAGCCATTAGTTACAATTTATAAACCCTTTATAGATGTGCCATTATTAGAAAGAGGATGTCAGAGATCACATGTGGTTGTTTTTCCATTTTGAGTTGAATGAGTTCATTCTTCAGCAAACAGCAGAGTGATATTTTTTTTGTTGCAGATCAGCATATTGGAATGTGTGACCCTTTTGTGTGACAGCGGTGGTCACGGTCCTGCATCCAGTAGTAATATTATCTTTAATTCCCAGCAAAGTTGGATTTAAGAGGAATGATTGACATCAACTCATGTAAATATCTAAAAAGTGCATCCGGTAATAGATAATCGATAGACAGAGGAAGTGGAATCAGTGCACATCTGTGATACTATTTGACTATTTTCTTGTGGAAACATGCACAAGAGCGAGCCCTGGTCGGTCAGTAGCTTCTTCTCTGGAGACGTGAAGTTGTTTCTCCGCTCTCAAATCTCTCTCCCCTCCACACTTTTTCATGCTCCGGGCTGTCTTTAGCTAGAAATATGCCTTTGTGTAAAAAAAGCCGCAGAGACAGTAGCGCTGAGATCGGTGTCATGTCATCTTTGGCCTCCCTCCAGCGCCGCTCAGACCATCTTTTTGTCTCAGACAGGCAGACGTCACACAGACAGTTGAGGTCTGTCACTCCAGTGATCTCTTGCTTTGGTAGGCATGTGGGCTTTTGGAAGATCTGACTCTGATACGTGTTACTATGCATGCCTTACCGAGGAATGTGCACGTCATGTTAGTGGTATTGAGTAAATTAAGACCACCATTTGTTAGTGGGATCTCTTTGCTAAGCTATATATAGTGCACATTTCAATGGATCTTATCTTTTAAGTTGCAGACAGTAGTAAAGTGCTTCCTGGTGTGAATTTGACATGTATCTTGAATTCACATGCTCTTTAATTCCCCGCTGGTGTTTCAAATGGACTTAGGCAGGTACTCCACGTGGCGCCATCATTCATCCCTGCCTGCCTGCTTGCCATAGAAATGTTGTGGAACGGTTGTCAGTCATATGTAACACACCAGGGTCAGCTGGAACTGTTTGTTTTGGCTCTTTGAATATGTTTCCTTGGCGTTGTTAGCACCGTGTATTTGAACAAAGCATGAGACAAATAAGAGGAAAATGTTATTCACAGCGAGACAGTTCTCGTGCATTGTGTAACGCCTCAAACCATACATTTTTTTACCCTCTAAGTGTGTCGGGAGAGCAATCTCTGTCAAGACGCAGCTTGCCAGGTTTCCATTTGAAAATTCATAGCTGTCAGACAAGTTAAGGGAAGGCAAACACACTTTGTAAAAAGGAAACCATTTGACCCAATCTGAAAGCAAATCCTGATGCCTCCTTTTTTGATTTGACTGCTCGGATTTTCAACCGGACCGTGAATGCGTCGTAAAGACAATATCGTGTAGCATATGTGAACTATTAAGTCCATTGGTATGAAAGTCGGACTCGAGGGGAAACATTTCAGTCAGTTATTGGACTTATTAAAACAAATCTCTTGTTGAGGAACTCCTGTGACCTTCTGCTGGAGGCTGAAGTGAATATGAGTGGTGACAGAATCTTTTCTGAAAAACAGTAATGATGTCAAAAATGTAAGTAATGTAGATCGGCGGTCAACACGTCTGCTCCATTAACTAAATCGGTGTGGACATCCAACAGGTGATCTGCACCTTTACAACAATATTGTGGAATCATTTCTTTTTACGCTGCTTGGCTTAATCCAACCATGTGGCAGATTTACCGTGGTTACACCTCACAGTCTTATTGGACTTTTTTTAATTTGTTTGGCTGTATGTACACTTTTTACCTGCAAGAAGGGATGGACAACAATTCTTAATTGTTGATTTAATCAACCCGGTCTCATGGGAAGGCATATGAATATTACGACATTACACAGACATTCCGCGTGTCATGAGGACGCATTTTAGGCTTTTCGTGTGTCATTTGTACGCCACGCAACAAAACAACAGTAACGTCCACAGTTAGGTTTAGGCAACAAAACACTTAAATAAGTGTAGGAAAAAATGGTTGGGCTTAAAATAAGTACTAAATAAGTCAAATACGTACAGAAACAACGTAACATTCTAAACACGTGACATACGTCACTAACATCACAAACATAACTTGCAAAACAAAACACCGGTCCTGTGTTTGTTGGACCCATCCACCTCCCCTCCCATGGTCTTTCTTGCTTTTATTCCACGTCACTAGCTCTAACCGTAGCAGTTTTATGTGGATGCGTTTACATTGCAGTCGGTACAGATGGCGTACAAATGGCACGCCAAAAGAAAGAAAGAAAGGCGTTCTTATTGCAGACTAAATGCCTTGCGCGTTATCGTGTCATTCATATGCATTTTCAGGCTGATTTAATAATACAGTTTACTGTCATGGAGCGTATTTTGTTTTTGCTCACTTTTTACAAAGATGAAAATTTAACTCTTCATTAGGCGAAGGTGACAATGCACAAAAGTGTCCTTTAAATGTCCCAAATCCGTCTGCTAAGGCACGCTGGCCAGAAGACTTGTGTTTTTGTGAGTTCTGTAAATCCATTTATTCTTCAGTTTCACTTTAAGGGTGTAAAGGAGGCCAGAAATTCCACATAATGAGCAACTACGGTGCCAATCCTGTCAGTTGGTGTGACCAAAATGGTCACAGGCTGACAGTCATGTCCCCTGTGTGTGTTTATGAAAGTAATGCTCTGCTCTCCCCATCACAACCTCAGAACGCTGGTCGTCGGTTTTGCCAGCTATGTGGCAGTCCTCGCTTCGTGTGTTTTATATACGCTTCCCTTAAATAAACTGACGAAAAGGAGTGCAAGTCTACCACATGTTCTCCATACCATGTTTAGAACTAAAGCTTGTTATATTTCAAATGGGTCGCAGATTTAAGGTCCTGAATACTGGACTTTTGTTATGGGGCTTCTATAATGAGAGTGTAAATCCTGCTGTGTGATCATGTTTAAATCTATACGCTGCTGTGACTGACATCCCCCCCCCCCAGGATATGATATAAATATTAAACCAAGTATCCGCTGGCTACTGTTTCACATGCATGCTGTATGACTGTCACGTTCACTGCATGCCATTGTTTAAAATATGTCCCCATACCAGCTGAGTGCCTTATTACTTCTACAAATTAAATGTGAAACTCTCAATAGCTGCTGGTGCTGTGACTTCATTAGCGTGTGAGGTCTAAAACGGGGACAAAACAGTGTCGGGGACTTCTAATGAAAAGAAAGAACTCTGCAGAGAATTTGCTCTTTACACAGACATGCCTGTGCTGGAGGTTGATCTCAATCTTCAACAAATGTTGAATTCCCCTGAACATTAACCACCGAAGAGCTGAATTCATTTGAACATTAACCAAACTTTTGAGCATTATATGCCCCAGCTGTGCTTCCCGTGCTGTTTATGTAGTATATCTTTGCAACTCTTATTGTTTGTCCAGGAAGGTCAGCATCCTGCACTTTATTGGAACCTTTATCAAGATCAATCCACTCCCTCTTCCTCTCTGTGTGCAGTGTTTTAACTGAGCGTGTCTGTGATCTTTCCCTCCAGGTTGACAGGTAATGAACCGTTGTCTATCCTGCCACTGAACTCTCTACCAGAGGAGAACGTGGGCAGGGCCCACTTCAAGCTGTGCGACCGGCTCAAACTGGAAAAGAAGCAGCGCAGGATGTGCAGACGAGACCCGGGCGTGGCAGAGACCCTGAGAGAGGCCATCACCATGAGCGCCCTAGAATGCCAGTATCAATTCCGCTTTGAGAGGTGGAACTGCACCTTAGAGGGGCGCCACCGAGCCAACATACTAAAGAGAGGTAGGGATTTTCTTTTCTTTTCTGCTTTCGTGCTTTTTCCCTTTCCTTTAAATAGTTATTTTATGCATGTAAAAGGTCTGCAAAGTTACAAAGCCCAAAGTCCACGCCAAAGCGAGTTCCTCTCCCCCACAGAAACACTGCTCCTGAACTGCCTGAAACGCCTTGCTTGAAGTCCCGCCTTTTCTTACGTAACATGGTGATGTCACCAAGTAACACATTTGCATAATACCTGCCTGGTGGCTAGTTTGGAATGCCATCAAACAAAGCTAGTTAGAGCGGAGTCCGAAGACGTTGTTTGACCAATCACAACAGTGGATCAGCTGACCAATCAGAGCAGACTGGGGGGGGGGGACTCTCTGTGCGAGTTCCTCACACAGAGAGTTTCAGACAGAGGGTGAAAAGAGCTGCTTGAGCACGGCAATGAGAAAAATAAAGCATTTTTTGAGCATTAAAGCATGTAAACATGTTCTAGTAGAAACCCAAAATACAAGTATGAACCTGAAAATAAGCATCATAGGTCCTCTTTGACTTAAAAAACAAACCTGGCAACTCTCTGATATTGCACACTGAGGAAGGCAACTGAACCATCCGTGCATTTTACTCCCCTGTGCTTAGATGAAATATAGAATTAAAAGAGAACTCTGACAGATTTCGGTACACGAAACACTTTCGAACTTGCCCTATTTACCTGCCTCTCATTTGTCACTTTCCAATGTGCTTTTCCAGGGTTTAAAGAGACAGCCTTCCTGTATGCCATCTCCTCGGCGGGCCTGACCCACGCGTTGGCCAAAGCTTGCAGCGCAGGACGCATGGAGCGCTGCACGTGTGACGAGGCCCCGGACCTGGAGAACCGCAAGGCGTGGCAGTGGGGTGGCTGCGGAGACAACCTCAAATACGCAAACAAGTTTGTCAAGGACTTCCTGGGCAAACGCTCCAACAAGGACCTGCGCGCACGCGTGGATATGCACAACACAAATGTGGGCATGAAGGTAAGAGTGAGAAGATGGCGATGGTATATTTACGGGGCACCCCACTGGTTTTACGCATCAAAGTCATTTTGCAAGTTGTATAATGTCTTTTGTGGCTCTGGAGGGCGCTTACTTAAAACTGAGAAAATGATTTAAAGGGGACATTAAACTGTGACGTTGTGACTCAGTGATGTTAGATTTAGGGAGTTACATTACGAAATGAAAAGAAGTAAATCACAGTAATTTTATAGCAGTACCTTTACTCCAACTATCATCTTAATGTGTCTTTTATTAAAGTCATAATTTCAACAATTTGAAAGCAAAAAAGAAACAGACACACACACACACACACACACACATGAGGCCAACCAGGACACAGTCATCCAGAAAACAGTTTGAATGGGGTCGGAGTTCATTTGGAGTCACAGACAGTATTTAAACAGAAATGTTGGCTGCTCACATGAATCAGTTGAACGGTGGGAAAACTGTGATAATATAATGCAGGCTGAGTTCTGTGCAATTATGTAGACAAACAGCAACATGAAGTGCCAACTCATTGCGCGCCTTATCCCGGATATACTGCACTACCATATCTTTGGTTTTGATTTTGTAATGCTGGAGTTTAAACATTACAGCGCTGGTAAATGACTGCTGTCCAAGACAAAACACACTGTCCAAATATACGGTTAGAGGGCCCAAAGAGGAATTTAATATGACCACAAGAGAATGACTTTGATAGAGTTGTACATGGGGCAAATTACTGAAATAATAGTGTAGAGTTTCGTGCAAACCTGGAAAAAAAAAGAAACCTAAACTGATTAAAGTAATTGCCACTGTAAATTTGGTCAAATCTTAAAGTGCTCATTAGTCAATATTTGGTTTTCTCTCCCAGATTAGATAGGCAACGACTCACATTTGTACTCTGGCACAATTCAGCAATTGTTTGTGGTGAGCAAATATGGGGTTTTCATCTTGGAAGTGTTTTTAATAGTAAAATAAAACAGAGGGAATGGTCTTAACCCGTCAAGCCAAAGCAAACTAAATGCCTGGAATCTGTTGCTTTTACTCGACTTTTCTCATATTGTAGCCGTTTTCATTTTGGTTTCAGAATGAATTATAGCAGAAGCACACTTCCCAAATGTTAGCAGACACAAAACTCTCCCAAAAGACCAATGCAGGCTCTTCCTTTTCAGCTTGGCTCTCCAAAAATCTCTCAGGAGATTTCATTTGTGATAAAAGATTTACAACATTGTTTTTGCTCTTTTTTTTTTGGTGTGATTTGCACATGTAGTGAGGTATACCGCAGTTGTTCGGGATGAATTCCCACACGGAGGACGGAGCTGGAATGTGCTAGCCTCTGCATCCCCCCCGACATTTAAAAGCTGACCTATCAAATTTTCTTGACCTGCTGGTGTGATGAATATGCGCTTCCTGTTCCCCGATCTCTTTCACAGTCTGAGAAAAGAACTGTAGATGCTATCCAAACTCCATCTAAGACAATGTGTTATTGTCATTGATTTTTACACACACACACACACACACACACACTACTTTTACTTCGTGGTTGATGCTGAAGTGAACTTTGGCTGACTGCAATGAGGTCAAGTCGTGTAAAATAATGCGTTTGTGGCCACTTTTGCTGACGATCTCCATGTCTCACTTGCAATTATGTATGATTTCATATAGAGAGAACTTTCTTTACTGTTCTCTTTCCAACTGTTTGCATGAGCTATTCCAGCCCAGTCTCACGGCTAAACGTTTAATAGACCCACCTGTCCACCGGAAGAAAGCGTGTCAGTGTCACATTTTGTGTCATCGAGACGTGAATATTACATGCCTGCATGTAGATGCAGAGTTTTGTAGTGATGGTTGTCACGTTACGTTTGTCAAGTGTTGTGTAGTGACGGAAGTCTAACTTCAGAGCTAGTTACGTAGTATATAAAGTAGGCCCAACAAACAGGACTTTCAAGCGGGAGATCGGTGTTCCAGACTGGCGTTTTTTGTTTTGCAAGTTACGTTATTGACGTTTGTCACGTGTTTTATGTACTGATGTTACTTTGTTTCTGTATGTGTTTTATGTAGTTTACGAACTTATTTTAAGACCAACCATGATGTTTTCCCTTAACTTAACTAAGTGGTTTTGTTGCCTAATCCTAAATGAGTGTTTTTGTTGCCCCCTGCTGCTACTGTACATTAATACAGGAGTGTAATATTCACGTCTTTTCTAGGCAAAATGTGACACAGGACACTATCCTCTGATGGACAGGCGGGTCTATTACATGCTTTGGCGTGATATCGGGTGGGCTATTCTCTGGGTAATGACATAATTACCACACTAGAAGATTGGGTTGATCAACTCTGGGTTTAGAAAACACATTTACAGTAAAAGGACAAGAATAGTGCCCAGCATTACATACCGTATATATAAAGTCTCCTCTTTCTCGAGGCTGTCTGAATGCATTTTCTATTTGAGAGTGCTTCTCTTAGTAATATACTCCCCTCGCTTATGAGAAGGGTTATTGAGTCGGATCAAAATGTCCTCCTTGGTTATCATAACAAAATCAATCTTCCCACCAGCTAATATTCTTTTGCTCTTCATACAAAGTGTTATATTGTTCTCCTTCTGAATTACGTTAATGATAGTTCCTCTGTTGTTTCCCCTTTTATTATGATATCAAAAAGAGCAGTGAATTTAATAGTTGTCTGTGGGGTCTTTTCATTCCCTCTCAAACCACTGCTCTCCACCCCCCTCGTCTAATTGTGAGCATATTTGGGTAATTTGGCTCTTTGAAATACTGCTTACTAAACAAAGGCTCATTACATAGCTTTCATCACAACCCCTTTCATGTTTAACAATATTTCATTGTCTCTGAACCAGGTAATCAAGGCCGGAGTGGAGACCACTTGCAAATGCCACGGCGTCTCCGGCTCCTGCACCGTCCAGACCTGCTGGAGGCAGCTCCTGCCCTTCCACGAGATCGGCAAGCAGCTGAAGCAGCGCTACGAGACCTCCATTAAGGTCGGCAGCTCCACCAACGAGGCCACGGGGGAGGGAGAGATCTCCACAGGCCGGAGTCAGCAGCAGCAACAACAGCAGCAACCACAGCAGCAGCAACAGCAGCAACAGCAGCAACAACAGCCCGTGCCTGGCCTGAACGATCCAATCCCTCGCACTATGGACTTGCTCCACATCGAGGACTCGCCCAGTTTCTGTAGGCCCAGCAAGTACTCGTCGGGCACGGCAGCTCGTAAGTGCTACAAGGACAAGAACTGCGACGCTATTTGCTGCGGGCGAGGCCATAACACTCAAAGTAGGGAGGTGACCCGGCCCTGCCAGTGCCAGGTGCGCTGGTGCTGCTACGTCGAATGCAAGCAGTGCACACAGAGAGAAGAGGTCTATACCTGCAAAGGGTAAACCGGTGACCTGTTGGGCCCCTACGATCAGCGGAGCAAGCGGAAGATGAAGAGGAGCGGCTGTTTTGTTCTCAAACAAGGTTTTGCTTCCACTGTCGGAACAGTGTTCTGCAAACAAGAGAGGAGCGAGCCGATGGAGAAGCAATAAGCACTTTGAGAGGGATTTCTGTGGGTTGGGTTTCAGAGGTCCTGTGGCCCCCCGTGTCTGGGGTTTGCAGATCAAAAAAGACCTTCTCAGACAACTGGGTCAACATCTCAAGCTTTTTTTTTTTTTTCTTTATCACACGTTTGCCTTGAAGAGAGAAGCTTTTATTTTCCTATTAAAAAAAAAATTGCATCTTTTCACAAGAAATCAGAGATTAGCGTCCAGCTAATGAGGATCAAACAAAAGGACAGTAACACCAACAGACTGCCCAAAGAAGAATGGTGTGTGTGTGTGTGTGTGTGTGTGTTTGTGTGTTTGTCATCCTTTATATGTGTGTGTTTGTACGTGAGCATGTGATAGATAGTGAAGGGGTGGGAGGGGGGTTCGAATGACGACTTTTATGGCGATGAAAACCATATTCAGAGACTGCTAAAAAGAAAAAGAAAAAAAGACAGGGTGTAAGATTTACTCTACACGCACATATTTACACTCACACACATTGTGTGTCTGCATATGTATGTAAATAAATTCAGTTATATTGTAATGATATTATACAAGCCACTTATCTAACTATGTTAAAACAAACCACTAACCACACAAATGTTTTGTTGTTTGTGTGCTCTCGCTCGTTTTTCTTCTTGATTCATGTTGACAAGGCCCTTCGGAAAGCAGCACACTTGTGTCTGTCGTCTTGCTGTGGATAATTTATAGATCCTTTTGGGACTACTCCTTCACAGGGAGAAAGAATGATCTCATTATTTTTTTTGTTTTGGTAATAATATAATATGAAGCTGTTAGTAAGTGCATTAACAGAAAATAACTAGACCAGTCAGTTTAGGCTATTCTCGGCCTTGAGCGAACCAGTGTTCAGGGAATAACTTAAACCACTATAACTATTTGGATAAAATAGGAGAGTGCAAATACAACTAATATCCAAGTTGGAGATGACAGTGGCCTTGTTATTACAGCCAAACATCATTACAGGTGATCACTTGACCAGCAAACGGTCCACGTGTGACTCAGAAATTGTGGAGCTCTGCGGAGCTTCAATCTTTTTTTTTGTTTTGTTTAATACTTCGAAGTTGTAAAGAAAAACTGTGGAGAACTGGAGGAATGTAGCCCCCTACCATTTCACATCCTTCTTTCCTCTTCAGCTGCCACCATTTGATTGAGCCATATTCAACACATGTAGACACGTACAGCGGGAGCCGCGTCGGTCAGTCCAAACAGTATGGGGGCAACGGAGACGGAAATCAAACTCGACGTGTCTGCAGAGTTGCTCAAGTGAAGATAAATGCGCATAAAGTCTCGTAGCTAATATAAATATATTTTGTAAGACTAATATTTGTGTAATGTTGGGCAAATTGATGTCTAAATGCAAACATCAGCTCTCTTCATTCTGAAGTCAGTGAAATTGTCATAATACATGAGTTAATTTGCTTTTTCATGGTGTTGCTTGGCACAAAGTGACACAGTTGACACAATGCAGCACACTGCCATGCAACTATAGTGACAGTTTAAAGGAATAGTTTGACGTTTTGGGAGATACTCTTATTCACTTTCTTGCCTAGAGTTCGATGATTGATAGGCCTCCGCTCTCATGTTTAAGACTACAGTTAGCCAGTTAGCGTAGTTTAGCATAAAGACTGGAAATACAAGATGTATAACATGCTTTAGCAGCGTACGAATGACATGATAATGGCAAGGCATTTAGCGTGCAATAAGAACGCCTTAGGAGATAGATGGGTTCAACAAACAAACGACTTTTAACCAAGAGACCGGTGTTTTGTTTTGTAAGTTATGTAAGTGATGTTTGCCAAGTATTTTTTGGTGGCGTGTTTTCCGTGCTTATATTACGTTGTTTCCGTTCCGTTTACTTAGTTCACGTACTTATTTTAAGCTCAACCATGATGTTTTCCCATACCTAACTAAGTGGTTTTGTTGCTTCAAACTAACTGCGGACATTATCGTAGATTTGTTGCGTGGCCTATAAATGACCCGCCAAAAGTGGTGTACAAATCACATGAAAAACCTAAGATGCGTTCTTATGACACATGGAAGTAATTTCGTGCTATTTAGATGCCTTAACATGAGACCAGGATGGCTTTAGAAATGCTGGTAGGCCGGTTTTGTGACCTGCGCACAGTCAGGCTAGCTGTTTCCCCTGTTTCCAGTCTTTATGCTAAGCTAAGCTAACTGGCTGTAGTTTCATATTTACCCAACAGATATGAGAACGATATTGATCTTCTCATCGAACTTTCAGCAAGAAAGCAAATAAGCGTATTTCCCAAACTATTGCTTTAAGACATAACCATGAAATCAAAGGTCTAACTTCATGAGAAAATGCCTCTGAACACACAAACAATGCAGACAATAATATTTCATTGTATTCTCAGCTTCTGGGAACATTATGTTATATACTATAAGATATACCTTGTTTTAGATGGGTGTGAATTAACTACTGAGTGAGGGACCCAGCTTTGTATTATAGCGCCATTCACGCACTGAAGCCCAAAAGCCCATTAAAGTATTTTAAGATCTGTATTTATGGATACAGTGCAGTGCAGATTTTTTTTTTCTTTTTAATTGTAAATAGCAAAGGTTTCTTCTCCTGTGGTATAGAGACAAAAGTGAGGCACATGTTCAACTCTCACAAGCAACTGAAACAGAAATTGGTCGCAATAAGAGACGTCTGAGACGTTTGTGGAAACAGCACGCAGCTGCTGTAACAAGACGGTCACAGATTGTTATCAGCGATGCAGCACCATGCCAAACATCCTTAAAAGTGGCTTTTACCTTTAACAGATGGTTTAGCCTTTAAAGATGATTATCACAATGTTTGACATTAAAGCACCGTCCTCGACAGCTGCTTTAGGACGACGGCATTGCATGGGTTATTTGTCCTGAGGAGATGAATTCCAAGCATTTTGATATGAGAAGGCACGCCAAATAAAGACTGGTCAAAACATATACATAGAACTTTGCACGCTACATGGAAACCATAATAGCTATGCTGAGACCTGAGCATAAATGCCTGCTTCCCACAGCTTTCGGTGTGTGCAATCTCCACACACACACACTCCTCGGCGCAAACACACTGAGGTTCTCTACTATTGAGATTCAAAACAGGCATGACAGGAATACCGAATGCACAGTTTGTTTATAGATTGTACATAGGCTTACAAATTTGTCCCGAGAAAGAGGAGCATGATGCAGCAGCCAGACGGTTTTTAGACGTCACAGTCGTCCGTATTCAGAAATCCAAAACTCTGCACTGTTTAGTCGTCAGTGGATCATGTACAAAATTCTGTTTTGTAGAAAAAAAAATAAAAGATAAATTATTTTTAAATATATTATGAGCATGTGTTTAGTGTAAATAACGTCAAAGTCTAAATTGATTTTATATCCTGTATTTTTTACTCTGTTTTTCTTTTGGGTGTTTGTTCCTTTTTTGGGGTGGAGGCTTCGAGAAGCAGTGTATACTTTAAGCATATTTCATGTCATATCTCATCATTCACTGTTATCTAAGCACTAACAAATCCTAACAAATTTAGAATCAACTCACCTTTAGCTGTCTTTTATTCATGCGCACGTTCATGACACACTTTTTGAGAGTATTCAAACAAAATCACAGTCATCAACAATATATTTTTATAGGATTTGATCTGTTTGTATAATTGACTATTTTTGTGAAAGACTTTGTAATGTTGGTTATCACCATGCGATGCGGTATAAACTCATGATTGCATCAGCGTAGACGAGTTTATACCGTTGGATCACTTTACATGTACATGTACTTTTTGTTAGGATTTGTGCTGTGCTTGTAAAACAAAGATAAAAAAAAAACACATCAACCATGTATTGCCCTTTGTGATGATACTACACCAGCAAAGCGTTGTCCATGTTCACTTATTCATGTCTTATGGGAACCCTAAATTATTTTCCTCTACCTCATGTGTATAGCTTGTAGGTATAAACAGATCACAAATGACTGGTAAGAATGTATTTAAGTTATTTAACATCTTTGTATAACAAAGGCGAAAAAAATCTGAAATAATAAATGAATTTTTAAATTATTTCACGTGTGTTTTCCTTCTTTAGTGGCACATTGAGCATTTACTTTAAAGGGGAACTATGCACACTTTCGAAAATTTGTGATGTCATCAAGTATAAATATATCTAAGCTCCATTGACAATGAATGGGGAGAGATGTTCTAGATGACACTGAGAGCACCCAAGGGAATGGTCCGAGTGTATGGGAACATTTCCTGTTTCACAACCGACAACACTACAACAGAATAAAGCTCATTTGGGTAAAAAAAAACAACAACACAAAATCAGTCTCCCATTCATTGTCTATGAAGCAGCTCCAGACTTTATACCCTATGACATCACAAGTTTGAGACTTACTTCTCTGGTTTCTGGCTTTAAGAGAGAGTAGCTCACGTTCACAAATATTGATTGAATTTTCCATGGAAACAACATATTGGAATTCTTTATTTATTTAGGTGGTGTGCCCCTTTAATCAGTTGATTACTATAACTTAATTCACATGATAATCCTGAAATAATATTATTTTATTAGTGATTTTAAATGGTTTGGAAAGGTACATTTAGTTGATTAACAAAAATCTATATTTAACAAAAAATCTTTTTAAATGAAGTTGTCATCAAACTGCACCCAAGTTTAATGTTTTGCTACTTTCGTCAGTTCTTTATCTTTATAAATGCAATACCATTAGGCTTTGGACTCTTAATCAGACAATGATACAAATTTGACGCGTACATAGACTTTTTATTTTGGTCATTGATGCTTTTCATTTATAGTTATATAATACGAGATACACCTATTTCATAGGAGTCCTGTCTATTATTTCCTTTTATTTGTCTAGCTTTGTTGTCTTTGTTCCTGGCTGTTATTTCTATTTCTGTGTAAGTACATCAAGAGAGAGAGATGCAAGTCAAATTCCTTGTATGTGCACACATACTTTGCCAATAAAGGTGATTCTGATTCCTTAATAGACTAAATTATTGATAATTCTCTAGGTGCAGCCCTGCTGTAAACAGTATACTGGCAACAACTCACAGGCTTTAACAAATACATTTACAGTATCACACTGGAGGAGCATCAATCTCAACTCAAGGTTAACTTACTGACTTGTTGTGGAGCTTTCGATTGTATCACATGGTCCTCATAAGCGGGTTTAGTTCGCCCAGTTGTCATGAAAACATACATATTGTTCCGATGATTCATGTTGACTTAAAACTGATATAGCCGAAAGCTCCTGAACAAGCAAGTTGACTTTGAGTTGAGATAGTTTTGTCTAAAACTTTAAATGAAACGAAATATGAACTTTTGTGGACTGGTTATCATTTCATATTTTCTGCAAAAACAAAAACCTCCAATAAAAACACTGTCACTCAGGGGTTTTCCCCTTTGCTAGAGCAGCAAATGGGATGGGAAGGCAATGGGAAGTGACCTTTTCAAATCCCCGGACTGGCTGGGAAAATGTCTGCGGCCCACCTTTTTGATAGCAGAATAGTGACCACAGCAGAAAGAGGTCTACCTTCTCTATAATCAGACGTCATTGTTGAGGTTAAGTGTTTATGGGAATCTGATACAGACGTTGTTGGATTTTCACAGTTTCATGCAGGATCACCCTCACTTTGCTATGACATTTTATATTGATTTAGTGTAAACTGATTATCAAGGCCTCTGTCATATTACACTGCACAGTGATGTTTTTACCTCAATGTCAAACAAAGTTACTATGAAAGTCATTAGTGCAGGATATAAACATTTCTGTTTTGGGTTTACGGTGTTCGGACGTACGTATGTGCCGGAGAATTACCCTGCTGAACTGATATTATTTCAACAGGCTCTATTCCCTCAGCAGATGAATGGAGATTTCAGGGAGTTTTCTCTCTCAACAATCTTGCGGCCTCATCATACAAACCCTGAAGCTCGACTAATCCAGGAGAGAAGGGGCTTTGTGATCCCAGGCTGTGAATAGGAACCTCGCGTCCGGTTGCGAAAACAACACACAATTACGGAGTGTATCTGTCCTAATACCTAAAACATCAGTGGAAAAGCCCTCGATATCCCTGACACGTGTACCTAAATTAGCAGTGCAGGAGTAGCACCCTCTCGGTGTTAGCTATTCCTCCCCTGGGTCCTAGCTGCTTTGCTCGGAGAAACTGAGAGGCTTTAATGTACCCCGCTCGCTGGACTCCTCCTAACTTCCTGCCCTGTACCAGGCTCTAATACGAGCTGTAACTTTGCGGTGCGCAGTAATCCGACAACGTTTTGACAGCTGTTCCCATGAAGGAAGTGGGTGCAACTAAAGCACATACTGAAAAAAAGGTAGAAAAAAAAAAAATCAAGCAAACTTGGCCCCCCCACCTTTCTCCTGACTACCTCTCATTCCCACTCTCATCATCCTCCTGGTCTGCTCGGACATGCACCGGGCTGTCAGGCAGAGAGAGTGGATAGTGAGATAATTCTTGAACTGCTGAAAGTGGCAGAGGATTTGTTATTCCAGCATCACCCCACTGCACAGGATGTATGCGTGCTGCCTCGTGGAGGATTTGCTGAGGAGTGTTGATTGTGGTCTAGTTGTGTTGGATCATGTAACTGGATGTGGACTTCATGGCATTAAATGCATTGAAGAGTCAGTGACAGAGAAACTAGTGGCAAAAAAGACAATAGAACTGGCCCTTACAAGGAATAGTTCAGCATTTGGGGAGATACGCTTGTTTGCTTTCTTGCCAAGAGTTAGATGAGAAGATTGATGCACTCTCATGTCGGTACAGGATGGATGAAAATGAATGAATGCATTTGGTTTGTCTGCCAGAAGTTCTGTCATAAATTGCCATTTTATCCAGTTTTTAAGCCACAAAAAACAATATGTTTTCAAAAGGTAAACAATTTTAGTCATCAGACATCTGGATAAGCTTTAAGTTGGCTGGATGTGGACCATAGACTGTATATAAGAAGTGGACGTAGTCACTGTGACGTCACCCAATGGTTTGTGGGCTGTTGTTTTGAAGCTTCGAGTTTGGATGTCGCCTTCGTTTTTGTGGAACCAGAAGTGACATGAGTGGGTGAATAAGACATTTTTTGGTGATATAAAGGTTAGAATTAACTTTCACTAACTGAAAACACACTGTGAAAGGGTTAAAGTTGTAAGACGAAAACACAAACAACTCCCAGACCGGACAAAGCTGTGGTAGCGACCTGTCAATCACAAGGTAGCCACGCCCTAAAGCATACCCTGCTTTATGGCCTATTTGACTCTAAATGGGACCATAATTTACTAAATGAACATCATGCTGTATTGAAGAAGACTTGAAACTAGTAATTTAGACCATGAACTCATGTTTACAATGTTTACTGAGGTAATAAATCAAGTGAGAAGTAGGGTCACTTTCTCATCAGACATTATTTTGCAACCAGAGGAGTCGCCCCCTGCTGGCTGTTAAAAAGAATGCAAGTTTAAGGCACTTCCACATTGGCTTCACTTTTCAGAACCAGAGGTTGCCCACTGATGTGGACAGCCTCGACTGCTGCTAGCTTTCTAGGTTTGGTTTTTCGTCTGGTGGCTAGGCTAGCTTTATTGTGGATCTAAGTTTTTAGCACTTTCATGGGATTTTACAGATTGCAAGCGTGATGGATCTGAGTGTCGAACATGCCACCTTAACATTTCAGGCCAAGAAATTAATCCAGCACCACGTAACCAAACTAAATGTTGCTAAAGTCTGATCGGTGCACAGAAATACGTGACATCACCATTTCCTGACTGAGCCCATCCCACTTCAAACCAGTGAGAGGAGCAAAAAGAAAAACATAAATTACAGAAATCTCTCATGTGAAACAACCAAAACGGTTTGAACTTTGGCTGAAAATTGCCTCTAGTAAGTAACAGAATTAATGCCAGTTACATGGTGATATCTAAAGGTTGCTTATATTGGCTAATATTAGCCACACCACAAGCTACTGGTCATACCAGACCATGTAAGACTGTAGCAGCAAAACCCCTTGGTTGTGAATTCAAGCCTTTCATGAAGAATAATGTATAATTTTTGTCCTTCAACAGTGACATAATCTCACTTTAATTCAGTGTTTAGTACTTGAAACAATGAGATTTCAACAAAAATGCAAGACTAGAGGGTAATTAATGAGAATCCAAGCATTCGCTCCTCAAAGACAGACTCACTGGGTGAAACATATGTGCCGAGCACTATGAAAACACCTTAGCTCATGCCGCAGGTCTGTGGAACTCACAGATTTATGATTTTTTTCAGCGTATTGGGAAAAAGCGAGTTCCTCTCTGGAAAGTGTGATAGGGGTCTGAAGGGTATGTGCCTTCCTCACCTCCTTCCTGCGCCCTGCCCAATAGCTTACCCTGTTTATAACTGTTTTTGATTGTTGTTAAGTACCTGTCAAAGCTCCCGCTTGTCCCTCGCGCCTGGAAAAACATGTGAGCTCAGCATCTCTCAAAACAGGAGCGAATTAAGAAAATGCAGTGCATTGAGGAAAAATACTTAGTGTACTGTATATATCTGGCGGTGGGAATCTGCTTTTCAAACAAGGATGACTTTGTTTGAATCGGCGTGTCAGTCAAGTTGAGTGAAAAGTTTTATGGTGCCGTTAGTGACACAGAGACACATTTCGTTTATATACTCCTCGGGTAACAGCAACATTAACTCAATAATCATTTCAGTTAAGATTGCAGGACAGGCTACTCAAATGATTGAACGCCAGGAAGAGCATTCAAGTGTAATATATCATGAATATGTCTTGTGATGCGTGCACTGTGAAAACTATCAGTGATTTTTTACTGGAAATGAACTGCTGAGATCTCTGCACTTTTTTTTTACTCGACTAGGGAGACAGCTCATTGACCGTGGCCTCCCCATAAGATGCGATGGATAATGATGATAGCTGGCTCAGGAGCTTGTCAACACCTGCTCACAATCATAAAAATGTCAGCTTCGCATGACAAAGCTCATTTATCAAATAGCCCTCCTTCTGTTATAATACGCTGCACTCCTACCCATGTCCAAATGAAGAATTCAATACAGCCCGTAAATCGTACAAAATCTGAGTGGACCTGAGTTCTCCTTCTGGAAAAATAGAATAATAAACAAACAAATTATTCTATAAATAATAATGGAGCATGTGTTTCTTTCATTGGCGTACATGCTCGGACAGGGGGAAAGCCCCAGAGACCCCATAGCTAGGGGGATGGGATAAACATAGATCTGTGTAGACGCCGGGGTTTTTTGGCACGCCTGCTGCACTTGCAATTGCACCAGGAGAGTTGGAGTGCTTGCCAGGAGAGGTGCAGGGTTAGAAACATTTTATTCTTGAGGAAATTCCTCCTATTACTCCATTATTCATCCGAATCTCCGAGGAGATGGATGCTCTAACTGCTCTAGCAGAGACCGTTCGGGAGAGAACAGTTCATCACAGTAGATCTCCTAGACAAGAGAGTGTTTTGATGTATCACCAGTAGGATGTATGCGATGGACATATACTCCTCAGTCCATCAATTTCCTTGGACAGTAAGTACTTTGGAGAGCGCTGAATGGATATTCAATAGCATAACTACACAGCATTAAATGTCAGAGTAGAACAGCCATTTACAATTGTGAAGGAGATATTTTCTTCAACCAGGTCACCACCTGTTTTGTGCATCAGGGATGTATGAAATATTAACTACTGGGACAAATTGTGGGTTTTGTTTTCTCCCAAAATGTTGATGTTATATAAGCACATAAGGGAAAGTTGTACAACAGTGAATTGAGGAGGACCTGGAAGTTTCTATCAGCAGCTGCGCTGACCTACGACCACTCGTTTGTGTCTGTCTGTGGGGTGACGGTGGGGAAATTAGTTGTAGTTGTGGTGACTGTGTGTTGGTGGGAGGGGGGTTACAATGGGAGGCTGATGAAAGCGAGGGGGTTTACAGAGATGGGCCATGAAGCTGCTGTCCAGCTCATGCTTCAATTGTGCAGTAAAGATTCCCCAGCTGTCCTACGGATTAGCCCGTGTGCTTATGTGATTAGGATACATGGCACCGCGGCTAGACCAGGCGCCTCTGACCCAGAGAATGTAGAATGAGATGGGATGGGAGGAAAAAGGATGGACGGGTGATGCTGCGGAGGCCACAGACACTGAGCACCCAACATAAGACCTGCATGGGTGTTTTGAGTGCATGAGAACATCCTGCTTATTGTAGGTATCAAAGGTTGGAGAATGTTTGTGACATAAGAAAGATTCATCCTCAAAAACATGTTAAATATTCCTAAAGCTGGATCTATACATGTGAGTCAATGTACAGTGGCCCCGCTGTCGATGGCTGTAGTTCC
Source organism: Sebastes umbrosus (assembly GCF_015220745.1). Classification (NCBI taxonomy): domain Eukaryota; kingdom Metazoa; phylum Chordata; class Actinopteri; order Perciformes; family Sebastidae; genus Sebastes; species Sebastes umbrosus. Next base: position 14,514,610 of record NC_051280.1, on the reverse strand, counting down.
ACATCAAATTTTGATCTCGCAGACATACGTGAAATGACAACGACCTCCTAACAGCGCATTACGTGGTACCAAAGAAACAATTTAACGTAAGGTTTAGTCAACAAAACTATGGTTAGGTTTAGGACAGAAAAGATCATGGTTTGGGTTAAAATAATGTCACATAATCTCTTTCATAGCCTACGTAATTTTAAATAACTCAACCCTGACTTTTGGTATCACACAGGATATGAACACAAGTCTCCTGGTTTAAAGTCTTGTGTTTGACCCATCAATCCATCCACCCCGACCTCCGACCTATGTGGACTTTGATCAAAATGTATTTCTGTTGAACCTGGGAATTCGTGTGTACAGGATCCTAATTGTTTCCAAAGTACTGTCACTTAAGAGATCATGGTCATTTCACACGTTTCTGTGAGATCAGGCTGAATTTTGCCCATCGATAACACAGCTGCAACACAAGATGAATGCTTATCAGATCGCATCATTTTTATAATCCTAAGGCATCAGTCACACCAAATCAGGCGTTGAGACGAAAACACCAGTCCTCCCATTCATTTGAATGTGGGTAGTGCGTTTAACCTGTGGTGGTGGAGACTGCAGGGGGTGCCGAAAACCAAAAATGCAGCAACCTGCAGTGAAAAGTTGAAACAGAAACAACTTTTGGAGAAACTCAACCCAACGTCTCGCTGCGGTGGCCAAACCCATAACCGGCGATCCAGAGCTGTACAACCCAGCCATGAGGGAACCAAAGTCGTTAATCGCTGTGCAGTCGCTCGTTGTTAATGGTCCATATAAGTGACACTCACATCGCCACAAACCCTACGTTAATCACTGCAACGTCTGATAAAAGGTTCAGCCACTTTGTGACATTGGGTGCACAGGTTTGCCTTGCAAATGTTACCAAACACTTAAGAGTTCTTATTTCATTCACTTTGTGGTAGAAAGGGACTATTTTTTTAATGACAAGGCAAAAGTGAGCATGGCTCACATACCCCCGCTCACCGCTTGACCCCTACCAAAGTAGGGCCAAAGGTTTTGCCCTTTCGGTAAAATTAAAAAAATGTTGGGCACCCTGGACTTCTAACCCCCAAAAGGTACAAATAGACCAAACTGTCAACCATCATACCAAATTTGAAGATCCTAAATTCAATAGTTTCCGAGTTCTGCTCCAGAAACAAAAGTGTGACACGCGAACGGACGGAAGGACGGACACGCGGAGCACTATATACCCCCGACTACATTGTCGCGGGGGTATAAAAATGGCTTTGCTGGATCACAAAGTACATTTAGTGTTAACATACTTTATGTTTTCTTCCCCATTAACCATCTCCACCATCATCTGAAACATGTGGACAAAAAATTATTTATAAGCTTTATTTCATGGGACTGTAATTTCCGAGGAAATTTGGAAAGAGCTGTAATTTGGGACTACAGAGTAAAATAGAGACAATTGTGTTGAATTTGTAAACTTCTAATTCATTTATTACAATTAGAGTCTTTACCTCAGAGCACAGCAGGGCAGCAAGAATGTGAAATTTGTCAACAGCAAACATACAATCCACCACGATTTCCAAAAATGATATGCATATTCATTTGGTAGAAAATGATTAAGGTATTACAGATACGTGGAATTAAGCAGTTCTTGTGGTTTCTCCAGCACACTGTAGCCCGGACGAAGTGCAATTTTTGAGAAGGTGTGCGTTAGCTCTGATGTACCTACAGCGCCTACACATGTAGCCAGTGAAGGTAATCTGTAACCCCTCAATGCACAATTATAAAATCGGCTTAAGCCACATGTTGCATTCTTGGAATCCCATTGGACATTCATTAAAGCATGCAATTTTGGTGTGGCATGATCTACGCTGATCGTAAAACATTCCCAAAGTAAATAAAAGCTCATACATGTACTAAAGGAACATATGCACATTGGACAACATAGGAAACCTTTGAAATATGGGAAACAGTGATGCTAACACAGGAAGAGGCAATGCTTTTCCTCCTGCATCCTCTTACTAAAATGTGTTCATGTTGGCTTGGGTGAGCTCAGAATGACTGACATGTGGAATGACAAACAGTGTGACAACATGGTGTGTGCCTCGAGCCCTGCACAGCTGCACATTGCCCGCTTGACTGTACCAGACGCTATGGCATGGGTTCAACAGTAACGCTGACCTCATGGGTCACAACCAGCGCTGCCTGCTAACTGGAGGCAGTGAAACCATCGCTGTTGCCCATAAATTAGGACAGTGTAACACAAATAGGCTAAAGTCGTAAGGCACACGGAAAGGCAAGTCATTCATTCACTCGCCACTTCTACCGTTGCAACACCAACGACAAATTTGGTGTGGGAATATGAGCTCAGGAGATAGTAATCCGGTCTACAAATGCAGGATAGTTTGCTTTAGCTGGATTCCCACCCTCGCTGTTTTTGTTATGAGCATTTGCCAACTAAATGGAATCCCAAAGGATAGTGGGGTTTCGTTTAACAGAGAGGTACTTGAGGATCTGTCACCACGATCTCAACAAGTGTGGCTGGCTGCTTCAATAGGAGCCTCTCATAAGGACAGAAGAAAGGAAAGACCACATTGTTGGTGGGGGGCGGGTCTCCATTTTGTGTGAATTTGGTCATTTGTTGGCCGAGGTCAGCTCCTGAAGATTAGTGTTGGTGGTGGTGTGTGTGGTGGGGTTGGGCTAAATTGTTAATCCATTGATTTAGCTGGAGTTAACACGCTGGCCAGGGTCCAGCAGAGACTTAAGTCACAATTGGAGTGGGGCAGATATATTGAGAGGAGATGGTGGGAAAGTTGAAATGCTGCTTTTCTTTGACAAAAAGGGGAATTTGAAGAGGAAATTGAAGCAAGAGTCTGCGGTAGGTTTGTCGAAAAGCCCTTAACTGCTGTCTACACTACTCTTTGTGATTTGCTTTTGCTAATATTTTGAGATTGTAAAACATAAAAAAAATACAGAGGAACCTTTGACATGCACAAGCTGAATTATTGAAAAGACAAACACCACAATCAAGCCCAAAAATCTTAAATAAATATTTCCCTTTGTAGCACACTGACAGAACAGTATTTCCTTGGCAATGTAAACACAAGAAACATTGTCATCGTGCATGAAAACAGTGATGAATTATTTCATTTTAAAGATAATAGAACAAGGCGCGCATTGTCGAACATGTTGACCTGTAGACGGATTCAGAGATTCTTGGAACATGTTAAAACAGGACAGTGAAAGCGCAACCGTCCAGGACAAAGAAACATTCCTTGTGTCAGTGATACCTGTGTTTTTTCACGTCCGTGTTTTCAATTATGTTCGCAGGCTTGTTGAGAGAGACAAGCAAGATTACCGTGGAAAAAAAACACTCATCATGCTAGACAGCTATTTACGGAGCTGCTGTAGCCTCGCAGGAATGGTCCTCCACCTTGACTTATTGAATTATGGAGAAGCTGTCGACAGGTTGAGCAACTGTCTCCTTCTCCCTGTGTTTCCTTACATTCACTCTACTCAACACGGCGCTGCAGCTGTCAGTGTCTGCTCCATTCCTTGACTGCAGCCAGACAGGGTGGATGAGTGCACCTTGCAGGCTCAGATCTCAGTGACCTCAGGTCGTTATCATTCACCATGCTCCTCAAAACACCAGTCAAATTTCAGCCCGGTACTCCCAGGAATAAGGTCCGATTCCGTATCTACCAATTTACATCTAATGTCAACATTCAATTCACAAAGTAGTGGACTTTTTTTCTGTAGCAAACCACAAAGTTTAGGGTGTTGAGGTCAGTGTGGTGGATGGGCGTGTAGTGCATCAGACTTTAATGCAGGAGACTAGAGGACACAGACCTAGAATTAATGGTTGCCTTTTTATTAACCGTAACCACCGTCTTTCTCTGACCCCAACAATACTGGAGTTGCCAGATACAAGGGAGAATTTCCAAAACAGTCAGTGAGCGTGACCTGGGGTTTTGCACAAATGTCAATTATTGATGTACTTGTCTGGTGATAGGGTTCATAAATTCACATGCTTCTGATATGATTGATGCCTCAGTTCAACAAGAATTCTGCTCTGCTGCTCCACCACATTGAAACCGGAGCAGGAGTGCGTGGATGAGCTTCTGTCAGCTTCTCTCTTTGATCAGAATCTTTTTTTACCGTGATCAGTGGTAGGCTTATGTCACACCATTTGGGCTGCAACTTATTATTGTTTTCATCCTAATTTAATGAATTAATTAGTTTCCAATAAATCAATTCATCATTTAAAGTATGACAGAAAAAAAGTGATAAAGGCCGATCAGAACTTCCCAGAGCCCAATGTGACAGCTTCAGATGCAGCTTGTTTTGTCTAACCAAAAGTCCAAAATGTAACTGCTCAGAAAAAACAGCACTCTTGAACTCAAAGGTTCCTGTTTACTGAAGTTGAAACACAGGCAGGAGTCATAAGAGGCAGAATCAAGCAAGCAAAACAATGGTTGCCAGAGCAGATGCAAACAGAGTTTGAGTGGAGATGGCCTGGTATATATAGGCTGCAAGGCTGATTAGGTAAATTGGAAGCAGGTGAGTGTGTGGGCGGGGAAGGTCAGGTGATGGGAGTGGCAGGTGAAGGGGTTACTGCAGGGCAGGAGGGAGACACAGAGCAGACAACAGAGTGAACACTGGGAGCTGGCTGGAGTTGTGACAAAATACAGAAAAAGTTGCAAATATATACATTTGAGAAGTAGGAATTAGTAAATATTTAGCTGAAACAATGAATTATTAAAATTTTGATCCTCTAGACCGGCCTGATCTCAGAGAAATATGAAAAATGACTACGACCTCTTAACAGTGTTAAGATTACGTGCTGCCACCACAGGAACAATGCTAATGAAAAGTCAACTAGGATTTTTTGTCATGACGGGCACATGAATTCCATAGTTCAAAGGGTCAAACACTGGACTTGCACCCAGGAGTCTGGTGTTTGTGTCCCGTGTGAAATCAAAAGTCAACATCAAGTCAACGAAAGACATTTTTAGGCGACCAAAATGTTACAAATTAACTTTCATGAACTGAAAACACACTGTGAATGGGTTAAAGTTGTAAGACGAAAACACGGACAACATCCAGACCGGACAACGTCGTGATAGCGACCTGTCAATCACAAGGTAGCCGCGCCCTAAAACATACCCTGCTTTATTGTGTATTAAGCTTTAAATGGGACCATGATTTACTAAATAAACATGATGCTGTATTGAAGAAGACTTGAAACAGCAATTGAGACCATGAACTCATGTTTACAATGTTTACTGAGGTAATAAATCAAGTTTGAAGTAGAGTCATTTTCTCATAGACTTCTATAAAATCGGACTAATTTTTGCAACCAGAGGAGTCGCCCCCTGCTGGCTATTAGAAATAATGCAGGTTTAAGGCACTTCAGCATTGGCTTCACTTTTCAGACCCGCAGGTTGCCCACTGGGCTTAAGCCTATATTGTTTCCGTGGTGGCAGTTCATAATTTTAACACATTATGTCACACCACCACATAATGCGCTCTTAAGAGTTCGTGGTCTTTTCACATATTTCTGTGAAAACACGTTGTCTAGACTTGACATTGCATCTTGACAATACATTTGTGCTATTTCAAAATCACAATATTTACTGGCCTCAGCGGGTGCTTCATTGTCTTTGGTTTATCCACATGTCAGTGCAATCTCTCAGACAGTACAACTGAGATTCTGGGGAGTGAAAATAATTTACTGTCTGGAGTTTTGAAACTTATTAAACATTGTGCTGATGCTGCGAGCTATTACCGTACAACCTGTTGATCCAGCCAAAGAATACAAACAATTATAAAACAGGTGTGTTTTCTGTAAAATAACCTCCTCCATTTTAAATATTAGTAATGTGTTGACTCCTGAGAGAGTGCACAGCTGTCTATTGGCGCTCTGCTGAGCTTTCCTTTCTTGAGCAGTTTGTTGTTCCAGGTTTGTTGTTCTAAAGAACAGTACATTTCTTACACTGTATTCCTGCAGAACTTACAGGGCTTTAAAGTAAAGCGAAAAAAGAAAAGAAACTGAATAGCATTTTATTGAAAAAGCATGTTAGGTCACTGTTTTTGAAAGACCTTTTTTCATATTAAAGCACCTTTTAAGACTGAGTATTCAGTTCCAGTCGACTTACCAGAACATTTGGGTGGCTAATATGTGGTACATGTGCAAAAGCAGAATGCATGCTGAGTTTAGTGGTGTATAAAAATTGGAGGCCATTAAAATGTGAGCACGCAGTTCAAGTTGTGATTACTTTCAACTTGTAGCGAGCTCCAAGCTGTGACTACAGGGAATAATGACGTCACTACGCGGCTGGTGACGAGGGTGGCTTGCGAGGACCGAGCCCATATGGACCACATCCAGAAACACTGTAACCTTGCAGTGAAGCAGTAAAGAGGTGCTCAATTTCATCCAAGTTGACAATGCCTTTGCCAAAAAGGCAAATTCATGGGGAGCAGGTCTGCCACCTTCCTGGCTTTCCCTGCCGAGCCCCAAACCACACACCCGGTGACAGGTATCAGTTGAAGTGAAGCGGAGCATGGCAGCCTCTGCAGACCAGACCGAGGAGCGTGAACCCCGCTGAGCCGGAGGGGAAGGTGTGGCAATCAGATGTTGTCTTGTTAACTGGGAATATCCGGCAGCGGAGACCATTACAAGTTAATGTGCAGCAGGTGTTGGGTGTCTAGACTAGCAGTGAGAAGTACACTCGCTGAGTAATTGAAAGTGCAGGTGCATCTTGGACGGCTGCCAGCATGTGGGGCTGCTGTAATGTTTTTAGCGGCGTGACATCTCACTTTTAGGGCTCGAGATATTATGCAAAATGCCTCCGAGCAGCGGTGAAAAACGTGGTGCCTGAGGAATGCCAGATCTGCTTGTAAAACATCTCTCAGCTATTATGGGCTTTTGTTTCTTTTACATTGACAGCTATTAATGTAATTTCATAAGTTCAGTTTTGGGCTTGTTGAAGTGATATAAAATGACTTGGCAAGAAGTCTGGAATAAAACCCTTCTGACTTTGTCCACTTAATCATAAAAACCTGGTGGGTTTGGCTTCCTGTGTTTACATAGAGTGGTCCGAGCCAAGAATTACAATCAAATGTTCTTGAAAAAGTCAGTGGTGGTGGGCAACACAGACGGGATAATATCAGTGATATTGGGATAATGGTTTGAAGTTACTGTCTCATACTAATGGTGACTGTAGTGTTAGTGTAGCCTGGACAGAGTGGGGATAATTTCCTCTAATTTACCAAAGGTTGATGCCTAAAAAAACACCAATTTGCAATGACAAATGATATATCTTTGATTTTATAGTCCCACTGCTAATTGATTCACGTATTTGCTGCTTTTTATAGACATAAGACAACAATTATTGAATCCAAAGTTAATTTTGTATAGGTATTTATGTATAACTGGCCAGATTTCTCAAATCTGTTTTTAAACAAAAAGTTATTACAAAAAGGACAAATGAAATGTGCAATTTTCAAGCATTGCAGCTGGTCAATAGATCAATAAGTGAGCAATATGTGATGTGATCTGTGTTAAATTTACTGCTGCTCTAACTGTGATGCCTGTTTTATTCCCTGACCTGTATGGCTGCTGCTGGCTCGAGGCCCTCGCTGGCTATCAGTCTCCAGGGCTAAGAGGATAATGTGTTAGCTGATATCTTAGCTCAGTGTGGTGCTGAAATGGGAAAAGGGGGAGTTTGGAGGAGGTAATGATGGACCACTTTGGTTTCTCCTGAGAAATAGGAATTCAGGCCCAATCTCAGAGGGTCCTGACTGCGTATACACAGAAGCAAACGCAATGGTTTCCAGCACACTGACATATTTTATGCTCGAGTTTGCTGCTCAGATGCAACAGAGCTTTTCCAGTGTTTTCTTATTTGTGCTATCATATCAATAAATAAATAAAAGATGTAAAATGATTTTGGAAATCAGATGCATTATTTGTTTTAGGCTTCGCATAAAAGATATGAAAAGGAAGCCGTATTGGCCGTGTTTTCATGGCTGAGATGAGACTTCAGCTCACTGCCTGCGCGGGGTGAAATGAGTGTGGATGCGGTGCCAGGCGAGGGTCCTCTTTCTCTCCTCACACTGAGCCTCTCCAGTCATGGATCACAGAGCTGGAGAAGCAGCTAATAGCTCTTTCTAGCTGGGCCTGTGCTAAATACTCCCTCCACTAAAATTATTCCTCAGGGAATCAATGGGCCCATTCTTTTGTGAGCTGTAGTTTGCTTGATGGTCCCAACCTCAATGTGAAACATTAGACAGCAATGGGGAAAACATAAAACATAATACTTGTGTGACCAGCTTGTCATTGGCTCTTCGGTGGCTGTGTTAAGAATTTTGCCCAAGATAGTAGATTGAGTGAGGGAGAGGCTAGTGAGGGCAACAGGCTCTCCACAGATCGAGTTGCAGCGCTGATGCACAGAAAAGGAGGGGCTTTCGATGGGTATCACTGTAAATATTTTGGGTGCCTTTTTTGCAGAAATATAAACACGCAATATTTAATTCCACAGTGATGTTTTAGAGGCGTGGCTCTGGGGATGGGGATGTTGGTCGGTCAGCTGGTCGGTCCACTGCTGGTTCAGACTGAAATATCTCAACAATTATTAGATAGATTGCCATGAAATTTGGTACAGACATGCAGGATCCCCAGAGGATGAATCCTAATGAATTTGGTAATCCCCTGAGTTTTCATCCAGCGCCACCACAAGGTTCCAAATGTCGAAATGTCTCACCTAACTATTGGATGGATTGCCATGTGATTTGCATATATTTATACATATATTTTGTGCCCCCTTCTGGATGAATTGACCCTTCTCTAAGCCCCTCCTCTCTTGGTATATATAATATATTTAAAGCTAAGTTTATGTTTAATTATGACTTGCAGAAATAGCTTTCATTATCTCTTATAAAACTAAATTATCCCACTTTTCCATTTGTTTAAAGCATGCCAGGATATTGTTTGCACATCATGGACTTAATCCATACAACGGATCTCAAAAATCAATAATAACTCATATTCAAACATCTTTGCTTGCTAACGTGCTAAATTGGCTAATATTATTAGCGTCTTACCATAGAGCATACAATGGAGTAATCCATATCCAACATTGCTACTCTTGTGTTTTTGCCTTTGGAAAAATGAAAAATACCTGTGACTCCTGTGACCTATGTTACAAAGAATTTCTTCCTGCCTGAAACACATGAGCACGCCTCCAAGCTGTAGAAGAATGTAGTTTTTGCAGCAAGCAGCACTTCGTCACTGCCTGGTGGGAATTTGGCGTAAACTTTGAGGATATCTGGCAGGAGATTGATAAGATTGACAGGCCTCCTGCGCCTAGTTACGGTTGCTAGTGTAGGATTGGACAGTGGCCGTTCTAGGGAGGGGCTTAGCGAAGGGGTCAATTGTAACAACTTTAGTGACGCCAACAGTTTTGTTTATGACCAAATACCTGCAAAAACAAATACTCATCAGCCTCATCAAACCATCTTAGTTTGGCTTGCTAACATACTAAACTAAGATGTTGAACATGGTAAACATCTGCCTGTTAGCATTGTCATTGTGAGCATATTACCATGCTGATATTAACATTTGCTCAAAGCACTGATTTACCTAAATGCAGCCTCAAGGAGCTGCCAGCATGGCTGTAGACTCTTAGTCTTGTTGAAATATTTCAATTATGTTCTTTTCTTATAAATTATCCAGTACTTGGTATGAAACACACCCATCGGGGTTAATTTTTATAACAGAATCACATTCCACTTTTTGTGCCGTGTGGTCATAGCCAGCACCTTGAGACCAGGGATCAAAGATGAACCACAGTCTTTTCGTCTGCATCCCCTTTTTTTTGATTGAGCTCCACAAAAATGTCTAACATCTGAAATGGAGCGAAGCATTTAGTGGGAAAACAAACATCTCTATTTCAGCTCTTTATAATGCTCATCATGTTTTTTCTTGAAGTCCTTTTTAATCTTCCAGTAATTGTTTCTTTCAGTCAAAACCACAGGGATCACTATCCTTCACCCAGAGAGTTTAGCCTAGCCCTTGACCACAACATCTCCGCCGTCTCGCCACAATAACCTGGTATTGGTTACTTGCTCACCCATAACTCTCAACTGTCAGGGTTTCTGGGGTCTTTGGCTTCCCAAATCAATTATCACAGATCTGCCCAGACTTTCCCAGCTGATGACGGGAGCCAGAGCTTCCAAAAACACATCTCACACGTCATCAGCGAGCCTCATAGCATCCATGAATCGTATATTAAACGTAAAGAAATGCACGGTGACGTAACAGCAAAATCAGGTATTTATATTATCTCAAAAGAATGCAAAACTCGCGCGGAGTGGCACAGTACAAATTAAGCAGATTTAGACTCAAGTGTTCACGGCCGACCAGCAGAGTAAAGTACCCAAATCAGCTTAATGTGGCTAAGCCTAAATATTTATAAAATCAGTTGTAATGGGCTACCCCCCTGGCAGTACCATCCTGTCCAGTGTCGCTGTGTATGTAAGCTGGAAAATTGTGACTTTTGATGTCAAATGTGAACTTGTATTGATCAGATTTTATCCACAAAGTTTTTTTCTGATGAAAACGATCAAACTGCTGTTGCTAACAGACCACTTGTCTACAAATATTGGGCATGGAAACCAATTTAAAACTGCTATTTATTGGTTTTGGTCATAATAAGTGTCTAAATGTAGTCTGGACCTGCCTCACGTTCATAATGTTCCCCCGCCTGTGCCAGACCTCTGCTCAGCTTGTCTATTTGGTTACTATTACTGAGCCTTTGTTTGTACTTCAATGGAAGCTGATATGAGTTGTAAGAGGAGCCTGTTGCTACAAGAGTCTCTGCAAAGGTCAAACATGGTGGTTTGTTTTTTCTAGGATTCCTTTGGGATGCAGAGTGAATAACTTAAAGGCTTTTTACCTGTAGGCAATAAGGAGAAACAGCACCCCTGCCAGTTGGTCAATTAGAGACAAACATGTCTTTATGGACCTGCCAGATTGAGAAGTGTAAACATTTCATAACAATGGCTAAAATGGAGGAGGAGAGAGAAAGGAGATTATAGAGAAATGGCTGGATCTTTATCACATACTTTTCACAGTAATGTTCCAATAGCAAACAGGTAATGGTACAGTTTTGCTTTAACCCTCTGAGACCCACAATAGAGCTGTTTTTGTCTATTTTCAGGGGGAGTACAGGGGGTGTTTAGGAGGAGATGGCAGGTCAACAGTATGTGTCACATAGAAGTGGTGTACATCATCTGAAAGCTGGGAACCTGAAGATTAATTTGAGATCCAGCACTCAAGTAGATCTAGTCATAAATCAGAAATAAACATGAATGAATTGATTATTTAAAATGAATAGTGAATAGTGTAAGGGTTTAGAACATTATGATGGAAGTATATGATGGTCATTCCCATGCTCTATTATGTCTCATAAGTTGCTACAGCAATTTTTGGGTTGATACCATTTGTTACACAGATTTGGTGCTAAATTTAACCAAAGCCATGCTATGATTTGGTTTTAAGATTTCTGCACGGATTGCATTTTTCGGTGATTAGATGGCGAGCACTTCTGTTCTGGAAACTGCTCAGAAACCCCCTTATTGGAAGTCACCACTGGTCATTTTATACAGTGAGGTCAAATTTGAAACTGACTGTTTAAGGCCCCCAGTATGCAGCAATATTCAAACATATCATTTTAGAATAGGCGACAATAACACATAACTGCATAGTTTTTTTTACCCCAAACTGCATGTGATTATCATAAAGTGGTCATGTCTGTAAAGGGGAGACTTGTGGTTACCCATAGAACCTATTCTATTCACATACAGTATCTTGAGGTCAGAGGTCAAGGGACCCCTTTGAAAATGGCCATGCCAGTTTTTCTTTGCCAAATTTCAGCCCAACTTTGGGGCGTTATTTATCTTCCTTCCCAACAAGCTAGCATGACATAGTTGGATTTGTTAGGTTTTCTAGTTTCATATGATATCTGTACCTTCCCTCTCTAAAACTGAACCTACCGGAGCTTCTGAAAGACAGTAAAGTTGGTCGGGAAAGCCTCTCTATATATCCTTTGTGTCTTTTCATTGCTGTGTCATTTATTCATTCATGCAGCTCCATTCAAAGATAGATTTCATGAAAGGTATTGATTGTGCAATTGGGACAAATGAACAAAGATATATCTTCCACAACAGAGCAAGGAGGGGATTCCTCGTACCATAGAACTGAACCTGTGTCAATTGGTCCATTATATTCTGCAGGTGTGGCTGCATGTGTCAAGAGTACACACTGACCCCACCACGTCGGCCTCATACCTCAAGCAACATCATCAAATGGAGATCTTATCTCAGCGGTGTACTGTAGGATGGCAAACAGCCAAGAGCGCATGCCTTTACTTACTTTCCTCTGCGTTTAGATAAGTGCGTGTTGCATGGGACATAACTTATTTGTCAGTCACGTCGGGCCCGAGAGTGACGAGTAGAACATGTGGAATGTTAAGTGCAGCGTATCAGAAAACATCAAAGAATGCAGCGTGCCCCGGGGAGCCCGTAAAATTAATGATCCAGATTGACTTCTGCACAAAACAAAGAGAGGAGAGAATAGGCTGCTGTATGAATGAGGTCACAGTTCAAGTTCCTGTGTGTTTTACAATCTGCTCAACCATAATGTTTCACCTATTTAAAAATGGGCAGGCTTTACATCCTGGATGTGGCGTCAGCTTGGGAAGAATCCGGGCACCTGCTGAGAAAATGGAAACTGCTTTGATTTCATATTGGCTTACCAAGAGGACAATTAAAGGACATGTTGCAAATCCATTTACAACTTCATTTTGTCTGCTTTTAAAAAAATTATTGTAACACCTTTTGTGGAGACAGATGTTAATTAAAGGTCCAGTGGCCTTCAGGGAACGTAAAAACGTGAAACCCTCTCTCTAGAATCAGTGTTTGGAGCCAGGGTTGGTCGTTCTGGGCTACTGTAGAAACTGATACTACCAACCTGTTGCTGAACTGATTCTACCAACCTGTTGCTGAACTGATTCTACCAACCTGTTGCTGAACTGATTCTACCAACCTGTATAACAGAACAATATTGTTTTAGATTTTTTTTCATGATCCCACTGACTTGCTTTCAGTGATATTAAGGATCAATGAGGTCAGTCTCTGTTGTTCTGCAGTGTATTACACAAATATTCCTCCCATGGCAATAAAAAATCCATTTCTCAGAGAAAGAGAAATTATTTCTGTTACTGAATAACTTTGGCGAGGAACAAATGTCAGTCTACATGTACTGAAGCACTCTGAATCTGGAAAACATCCAAATCCAACCAGCTGGCCAGATGCTTCTGTGGTGCCTGAGTGCCGCTCCCGTCCATGGTGACAATCTTTGCCCACCAAGCACGAGAGAAAAGCCAGAAAAGCTACTTCCTGGGGGAGCTGTAGCGCCACTGGCGCCTGCATGAGTGTGATATAAATCCCGGCTGCTTTCAAAATAATTAGCGAGGGGATCAAGGCTAGCAGGGCAGTCTACCCGGCCTGGCGCTGAAGAGGAGACAGGTGCCACCAGTGGCCTAAGCCACTGGAGCTGCACCCTTGGTAGTACAGAGCAGGCCCCGGCTGGGAGAAAGAATGCCAACCTCGATTAAACAAAAGAAAGAGCCCCACTGGTCAGGCAGCTCTTGTTCCTTATTTGTGCTCCTGCAGCACGTATTTTAGGACTGTGGGAGGCTGCTGGGTGTGGGATTTGTGAGGGTATTGGAAGAGAAAGCGGCAGGAGAATTAGGTTTGAGGGGTGGGATGTTTGTGTCCACCCCAGTGACCTGACCATTGAACTGACCCCCTGGTATGATGAAAGCTATGTTTTTATTAGGCCAATATCTACAGACAGCAGCGGAGTCCAATGCAAATAGATGATGAGGAGATTGGAGGAACGGAAGACTTTCCAAATAACAAAGTAAAATCCTGAGTACAGGGCTCGAATGGAGATTAGTCAGATAGGTCACAAGAAAACACAGAGAACACACCACTGAAGGTCTCAGTATGGAAACAGTGTGAGGGGCTGCTATGCTTTCCGAAACAGACAATCTGACAATCTCGCCCACTTCCTGCAGCAACAGGCCAGGTGTGAAAGTAAGTTTCATTCTTCACATAACTACTTTTGTCGCTTTTTGTGCATAAAACAAGTGCAACACTATGCCTTTGAGGAGAGACGGTCCGTTATACCCATTTGTATGATTCGTCTCAGATTATAAAGATACATAGAGATCAGGAAGGCAGTGTGATGCAGGAGGAGGCTTTGATGCCAGGATTTTCAGCCTGGTTTCAAGTGTGGCCATTCGGAAAGGGTACCGTATGAACACTTTTTCCTTTCGTTGTACGAACTAGTGAATTTCAACCAGACTAACGCCAAATTCACACCAGAGCAGCGGTGAAGTGCGGCCACCGGCAAGCTGCCATGCAATATCTTTGGAAAGCTTTCACTCCTGAGCTCAACAAGCTGCGGCTGTTTGATTCTGTGGCAAAGTGCGGCCAACTAAAAGTTAGGAAAAGTTTAACTTTTAGCGGCAAAGTGCGGCCAGAGAGTACCTGCAGCCAATCAGTAAACAGGTCTCCGACCAAAACTCCGGCGTCTCCCCTGTTCCCTCCGGCCCAGGTCGGGATGCTGAGGCAGGAAAAGCTAACACTAGGATCAGCAGTGATTCATGGAGAGACCTTCGTCTGGTCAGCTAACATTACTGCCAAGCAGCTGAAATATAGAGTGATATTGTGGTTTTAGCTGACGAGTGTCCCCTCACTGTTTTGAGCGATGCACAAGCGGGAGCCCGACGCTGACTTTCGTTGACTTAACGGCCACAGGTGTCGCTGTTAACAAGCATTTCTGATTCTTACAAACAGTCCCTTTAAAGGGGACATATCATGCTCATGTCCAAGTTCATACTTGTATTTTGGGTTTCTACTAGAACATGTTTACATGCTTTAATGTTAAAAAAACACATTATTTTTCTCATACTGTCCGTCTGAATATACCTGTTTTCACCCTCTGTCTGAAATGAATCGTTTTAGTGCCTGTCTCTTTAAGACCCCCTCCTGAAAAAGCCCAGTCTGCTCTGATTGGCTTGCCAGAAAATTATGGTGCACCTTTGCAAAGGTAGTTCTCAAGCTGTTTGCGATATATTCTAATGAGCCTGCATGTGACATAGGAAGGGGAGCCAAATCTGAATGACTTGTTGAATAACATGTTTTCTGATAGGCAGCCCACAAAAAACTGACTGTGTTGTTTTATTTCACAGTTTGTGGGTTGATAGGCACTCCAGATACCCCAATGTATGTGCACAAGTACTGAAAAAGTGAGTTTTTCATGATATGTTCCCTTAAATTAAAGAAAAAGGGATTAGATAAGTACTGGACTTGAAATGCATGGGTTGGACTGGGTTGCGTAATGTTTTCACAATGTTTTTATATTCTATTTAAAAAACCTAACTTTGTATGTCATTAGGAATTTAGAGATTGATTTATGACATCCATTAATTCAATTTTTCCTATGACTGACATGTTTTGAAGGAGTCAGCACCTCAAAAGCGAGCTAGAGTGACCACGTCTCCCCGGTTTGGTTCCGACTTGTAACAGAGCTACCCATGTCTGCTTACCCTCATGGAAATTCCTTTTCCCCTCACTGCTTTGGAGTATACGGAGAAGCTGTCAGTCATTGTGCAGACAAATGACACAGGACCATCATTTTCCACTTTCAAGAAGCGTGGGGATCCCTGGCCGTGTTCACCCGGAGGTCAGGAAGGGAAAACAGGATGAGGGGCAGTTCGCTCAACGAAGCGTAGGCTCCAAGCTTGGAACTGGGGATCCCCTCGCTGGTCTGACTCGTGGTGTTCAGTGTTGGAGAACCAGAGAGTTGAGACGTTCCCATGTCATCTTTTCTATTGTCTTTTGCACTTGGGTCAGGGATTCTCTTTCCGTCCCACATTGGCGGTGATACCGCTGCTGCCAGAGTAGCTGCGGTTTGGAGGGAGACAGCTGTCCTTTAACTGGAGAAGCCAGGTTCAAGCCCTGGTTTTGGCAAACATCCACGCTGCTGCAGAGTCCTTGAGGATGACACTTAATCCTCTGTTGCTGACTCTGCACATTGACCTCCCTGTGAAGAGGGGCAAAAACAAAGAAAACTTGAGATTTTGTCCGATTTGTCGATTTCTTGGGACTCACACCTGGTGACTGAAAGGCTTAATTACATTCACAGTGGTAGAGTTATTTTACAGTACATTGTGTTTACATTTGATGCTACTTTAGTTGAACTCCACTACATTTTAGAGAGCAATATTGTACTTTTTACTCCACTACATTGACCTGATATCAGTAGTTGCTCGTTATTGCAGATTCACATTTTTATACACAATATAAATGATCCGTTTATAAAACATGATGAATTATAGATAGATTATATTATTATAGATTGAACTACCAGCAGTATAAAAAGCTACAATATTGAAATGCTGCTTCTTCTTTATTTTCTTAATAATAATAATAATCCAATAATACTGTATATAGAATAATATAACATTCGGAAAGGGGTCATTTGGCATTATACGTTTTTCTTTTGATAAATACATTTGGTTGCTAATATTTCTGTTCTTTGTAGGATCCGTTGTAGGATTTGGTGGCATCTAGTGGTGTGGTTGCAGATTGCAACCAATTGAGTACCCCTCTGCTTACTCCTCCCTTTCCAATACTGATGTAACGTGAGTCACCGAATGCAAAACCGTGGTAACGGCGTTCGCCTCGTTCAGTGGTCATCCTTACCATGAATACACTACTTTAAGAGCAACGGAAGAGACTCACATTACCGTCGTTTCACAAGTGTGTAAAAGGTGGCCTTTAGGTAACGTAAAAATGCAAAAGGCTCTCTCTACAGCAAGTGTTTTGGTTTCTTTTGGTGTTCTAGGCGACATGGCAGAGCAACATGGCGGACTTTGTGAAGAGGACCCATGAAGGGCTCATTCTAAGCTAACGAAAACACAACTATTCTTATTTTCAGGTGATTATACACTAATGAAAACATAGTTAAGAATATTATATTCCATTTATGCTAATAGATCCCCTGAAATGTTACACACTGTTCCTTTAAGTATATTTTGAATGCAGTACTTTTACTTGCACATTAATGGAGTATTTTAACAGTGTGGCATTGTTATTTTTATGTAAGTAAAGAGTCCATCACCTGCATATTCAGTACACACAGTTAAGTAATGACAAGTTAGTGTGTTACTATAGCCTTATTGAAACGGTCTACTGTAGTCTGTCTCACTATTGTGAGTGGTAGAAAGTTTAATCGGTCAGATAACTTGCATGTGTAACCAGACCCAGGATGGCTTTATTTAGCCTGCGGAGGTGACATCAGTCACAGCGATGTGAAAGGTATTTCAGTCCTTCATGCCAACAGCCTCATACTTCTGATGCCATCAGGGTTGACTTTTAGCTGGCTGCAGGTAGCTCCACATATCTGACTTATGGTGTGCAGAGATGAGCAGGAACAATTGGACCGATGACGTTTACTTCAAGCTCGACATTTCTTTACCTCATGCTCCAATATTTAGTCAATGACTCCATACTTATGACCACAAGGTCAGTTCCTATTATAACCCAGAAAAAAAAAGACTCTCACGCTCAGTTGCTAAGTGTCAAGCAAAATTATGACTGCCTTGGTTTACGCCAAGAAACCGTCGTTGCCAGACCGTCTCAATAACAGAATAGCAGCACCTGGCATATCATTGTTACACGCATGTGCCAAACACACTTTTCTCTCATTAGCTGTTGAGGGATAGTAGTACATTTTGTTTATTGAAATAGTGAGTTTGGATTTATTATTTCCTCTTCCAGAGGAAATGTGGACACTTATTAAACACCTCATACTCAGGACATTTGTACAACAACGAAAAGAAGCAGGAAAAAGCAATAAAGAGGGGAAACCTAGAGAAGAATGGGGCAAGTAAGTGTGCCAGTTTTTAAGGAAGTTTAATCGGGAGACAACACCCTGCATTTGTGAAAGGCTTAACGAAGGTCGAAGGTCATGATGCAGACTTGACGAGGTGAAAAAGTGCTCAGGTACTTCTTATGCTCAGCTGAAGCAGCGAGGCTCTCTTTCTTCCACGAGGGTCAGCCATAGCAAACTTTCTTCAACCGAGCCAAGGCACAGAGATGACTGAGGAAGACAGATGTGCTTGTTAAAAAAATATAGATTTATTGATTTATTTGAAATTAATGCCAATATCCACATTTGATTCGGTGCCTGCTGCGCTAGACTAAAGAGCAGTCATGGGAAAATCTGAGCTTTATACAAATAATTAGCACTGAGGATAAAATCGGATACATTTTGAGCAGACATCCATTTCCAGTTTAAAATAAATACTTCAGTGATTGTTCGCCCAATTTGTCCGCGACCACAATTTGTCGGGACAAATCTTATGACTGAGATACTTCCTTTCAAAATAGTGTTTAAGCAACCACTGAAATACAAAAATCAGCCCTTATTTTCAAATTAAAGGGCGAGCACATTTACAGTCCGCATTACAGAGATTCTTGATCAATTTGTAGCTTTCAAGTTATTTTATATCATTGCAACCACAAATGTTTAATTTTTCGGGTTGTTTAAAGTGCCCCAGGCTTAGCATAATGATTGAACATTGTATGTACTGGAAGCGTTCCACATTTTTATATTGTGGGATATCTGCAGTAACAGCCTTTCACTGGTTTCCCTCAGTGGATTTAAGAGTAGGAAAGAGGATGGCCGTTAACTTTGTGTGTGTACTGACATCAGCCACTGACCAAGGCTGTCAAACAGACATCAAAACATGCACTTAGGCAAACTGCACACTCCCTTTTCCCACATCCCATCCCAGAGCCCTTTATGTTGTCCACACAATGGAAATCCAAACACACAAGAAAGATTTTTCCATGCAAATGTGAAATCCATACAGGAAAAAGAAAAATATGCAGTTCGAGATTCACCATGCGCCCAAAGAAAACAACACTCTGTAAAGTGCCTGCGCCGCCAGCCCGACAGCCTCCTGCCTTTCAATTATGCTGCCAGCAGTATATCAACTTGACAAATACTGAAGGATGTGACCTCTTGATCTGAGCTGAACCCAAACTTACCTCGAAACCGTGGTCAGTCTGGGTTTGACGGACAAAACTGTAATCCCTAAAAAAAAAGGGTTAGGTCATCGCAACCACATTCGGTAGCTCCAATCAAATGAATACATGATAAACAACTTTTCTAACATCTCTTTTTAAATACAGCTTAGTGAAAATCTGACGCAAACTCCGCTTTAGTGAATGAGATGTCGGGAAGGCCATCTGTAATTATATTCAATCACAGGGTGGGTCAGTGTTTGGATTAGCTCCGCTTGTATCAGTTTGTAGATAATATGGACTTGTGTGGCATCTAATTTTCTCCCATAAATCTGCAAAACCGAATCAATCACCTGGTGTTTTACAGATGACAAGACAGCGTCAGTGTAGTGCAGTCACATATTTTTATTTCACGTGGTCAACATCATTTAAATTTATTTTTCTTGATGTTTTTCTTTTAACATTTGATGTAAACACTTGGCAGTAGATAGCATCGGCAGTCCCAGTGGGCAGGGGACAGGCTGTGGGAAAGTATATAGAAGTGGCACTGAAATGATGATCACTCTTCAGATGGGACTAATTGTTGCTGTCTGAACACCTCCTCCCAGTCTTAGAGACACTGTCGTCGTCGTCGTCTGAAACAGGCTGATGTTAACAATCGTCTCCTCATGTACAGTACGCTGCAGTCCCTCAGCTCCAGAGGTTACAAAGCTGCTTGGCTTTGGAAACCTCATCAGTAATTATGCACATTTCTCAGCCCGCAAGGAGATGGAGACAAATAAGCGTCTCTGTTAACAAGTAACTGACTTGATTTAAAAAATCAAAAAAAAATCAAAGTTATTATTTTGTTATTCGTCCCTTTAGATCGAAATCCTGAAATTTTGGATGAAATCTGTTTCAGTGAAGCAACTCACATCACAATCCAGGCTGTTCTCATACACTGTTCATAGTTATAACTGTGAAAATGAATGCACTATAACCCACACAATCAATTCGTATGTCATCCAGGTAAAGGACAGGCGACGTAGTATAATGATCGACAAAGTCTGTGTACAGTATGGATGAGGTTGAGGTGGGTAGAAAAGAACGTTCACCCAGGAGACTGCTGTTCATGTCTCTTGTGAAACTAGAAGTCAACGTTGACTTATTTGTGATGTTCAACCTTACACCACTTCTGTAGTTACTTTAACCTAAACCACAATCTTTTCCTAAACCTAACCAAGTAGCTTTGTTGCCTAAACACCGCAGGGGCTTGTGCAGGTGCACTGATCGCTTGTGTTGCCGGACATTTGTAGGAAAACGCACGAAAAATAACAAAATAACTTTTCATAAGATATCACACGAACCATTGTATGAGAATACGCTGCACGATCGCACCACTGTTGGCTCAGACTCCGCAACCACACACACCTCTGTACAAAGTAGCATACATTGCTCCACAAAAAGACCTAATTAAAAACTTGACTCTCTTTCTCCTCATCCTCATCTGCTCACGAATTTGCTGGCTTCCACGCACATCAACTTATAAATGAAACGTAAATGCTGACCTCAGTAGCCTCCATGTTTACTTCCGTTCAACCGCGTGCTGCATGCGACGTCTTTGTTATTGTTCTTTTGCACGTGTGGATCAGCTCAGGACCGTGACCAGTTCACACTGGAATCTGATATTGGCCACATTTAAAAAAATAATATGAACAGCCAAAAACATGGGATTTGAGTAATAAATCTGAATTGAGCGCTAAGGCTTGCAGTGTGAACGTAGCCTTAGTGTCCAATAGTATGCGGATGCTGTTCATCACTGCAAAAACAGGAAAAAAAATTTAAAAAAACAGTAACGTGCAATATTAATAATTAAGATATTAGTTTTGGCATGTGGCCCCACGTCCTCCTTTGAGAGCAGAGTGAAGCAAATACTACAATCCTCTTAGGAAAGATATATATGTCATCATATTTTAAGACACTGCATATTTAAGACTTGACCCTTTTAAGTTCACAGAAGTGTTCAGAGGTTCCTCCTGTAAATTTGATTGGCACCGCCATAAAATGAAAAGGACCTATTGGCAGGGGCACCTCTGACAAATTGTAAATCAGCTGAGTTCGCCTCTTCAAACATTTAACACTTGTGAATGAGTCACAAAACTTCACTATGGATCTGCCAAACACATTTACGTGCTCAGCCAGCTCGCCAAATACAACACATGGATCCACAAGAGTGCGAGTGAGGCGTGCACATCCGTATTAAAAAACCCTGAGGAAATTCTCTTCAGTTTTATTTTAAAAGGTTAGAAAACAACTTTTACTAAAAAGGAAAATATATAATCTTGATGCACTATAAATCCAGACCTTTTCAATCTATAAAAGATAGTAAATAAGAGTGAGACAAGAGCAGATTAACAGGCTTATCTCCAGGCTGTCTTGTATTAAATGAGAATGGGATTTTTGGCACTTCTAACCATCTTCTATCAGTAAACTCAGCAATTACATATTTGAATAACTGAAGTGCAGGTTAATACATGTGATGACTGATCCTTTTTCATTCTGTTAAAGCTGCTCTTTTATTTATTACATCTCCTTCATCTTCTTTCACTTGCGTGTATTGCTCTCTAGTTAACAATGATTACGTTTACATACACAAAATATTCAGATTTATACCCTTATTAAAAAGACAATATTCCTATCAAGCTGTTTACATGGCTAATGAAAATGAATATTCCACTAATATTCCCGTTTACATGCAGCCGTGCATACTTTGATTGACGTAACCGGTGACGTGACGATATTTGTGCGTATCCAAAAACCTGTTGATATCCAAGTCTTTCATAATGTTGTATGGTATGTAGGTATGTTTCTCCTTCCGAACAGAAATGTGGGCTTTTGTTTTGGACATGCATCTCTACCCCAGCCTTGCAAACTGTTTTGTTCAACCCGGTCTCATGGGAAGGCGTATAAATAGCACGACATTACAAAGACTTTCCGCGTGTCATGAGAACGCATTTTAGCCTGTTCGTGTGCCAATTATACTTCTCTTTTCGCATGTCATTTGTATGTCACGCAACAAAGCTAAAGTAAGGCTGCAATTAGGTTAAGGCAACAAAATCACGTTTGGGAAAAACGTTATGGTTGGACTAAAATAAGTACGTAAACTAAGTAAAATATGAACGCAAACAACGTAACAGAAGTACGGAAAACACGTCACAAATGTCACTAAACAAACATAACAAGCGTCACTAACTTCAAAATAACTTAACAATACTCTGGGACATCGGTCTTGAAAACCAATCTCCTGGTTGAGTCCTGTATTTGTTGGCATATTTACGCGGATGTGTTAACATTGCGGTCAATACATATTACATGGCGTACAAATGACACACCTGAAGCTTATTGCACGCAAAATGATTTGTGAATTACTGTGTCATTCATCTGCCATTTACTGTGGCTAGTTGGTTTGTGTACAACGCACAGAGCTGACTGTAAACGGAAGAGGCTGTGTGTCACAAACTGCGGTAAAAACTCTAATTGAGACGCATATTCCGAAAGCGCCGTATACATGTCCAAAGAATGCTCCTAAAGCCAGAATAATATCGGCATATCCATCGGAAAATGCTCCATTCGGAATGAAACCTAATTAGGAATATCCAACTAGATTTTCTGTTTACATGACCCGGAATATCTTCATATTCACTATAATAGTATGTAAACTTAGTCAATTACAACTGGCAGATTTGAATGAGGTTTTCCAACACGTTCTCATCCCAACTCGTCACATACCACCGCTTTGTCACGCCCCTCGGTGTCACTTTAGGATTATGCAACAAAATCACTATATTTAGGTTTAGGAAGAACTACATAGTTAGGCTTCAAACTACTAAGTTTGTACAGTGAAAATGACACTGAACGTTGTGAACATGGGACACGAACGAACAGCTGATTGTAACGTGACGCACGGGACACGAACAGCGGTCTCCTGGATGAAAGCCCTGTGTTTGTTGGACCCATCCACCTCACCTTCCGCTCCCCCGGTGTGTCACTTTTCACTCGTTAAACTATGTCACCACACTCCCGACACACTTTCCCTGTGTGTTTACTGTTGCCGCGGATGGGTTAACATTGTAGTTAATGGAACGCCCGGTGCATTTCATACCGCTGCTAAAGAGTGCCTTGTACGGCAGTATCGGACACCGATGGCCGTGACAAAGCCTCTGTATTTGACGCCCTGGGAATGAGAACGGGATGAGTTTTCAGTGGGTTCACAGCTACTTCTCAGTTTCAACACGTGAAGTTCAGCTACAGGCATACAGTTATCAAACATTACCTGCATTTTACAACTAATTTCTGCTCTGCACCTGATCGACCTGAAAGGTACAGTAATATTAGGTTATTATGATAAAAGCTACATGTATCTTTAAAATATATATGCATAGTTTTAGTTCATCAATTTTAGACATAATCAATTAACATATTTTCATTAACTAGAGAATAAAGGAACATTGTTACCAAAGGAGGAGGATCTAAACCCTGGCAGAAATCAAATCTTCTGGGTAAGATTTCCAATCCCGTATGCCACACACAGGGTAAGTACTGTATTTATATAACATACAGGTCATATAGTGGATGTGAAATGGACTTATCCAGCAGAGAAAACACGCCACTTTCTCTACCATCAAACTGGAGAGATTTAAGAACGTGGCCTCAGACTTGGCACAAATATGGAGGACAGTCACGAAGCTGAATGTGGGCAATAAACAACAAGTCACGCAAATGTACACTTCACATGCAACACACTTGGTGATTCACTTAACCGTCTGGCTGAAATTTTATTCCCCTTGGCCTCGGTTACACATGGCATCATTTCTTATTACAGCAGAGTACAGACAAACACACGAGTGAAGCTGAATGCAGGTTATCAATATAACACTCACAAATTACACCATGCAGGGAGAATCCAAGTAAACCACTCTGACTGCCAACTTCATTTGAGACAATGGAAACCTTTCGGTCTCCCCTCCCTTTAGAGCAGTCAGAACACTGCTCCCTCCTTACGTCAGCACCGCTCCCCTATTAAAACAATATACGAAAGACTTTGCGCAAAGGCCATTAATGACTGGAGGAATTAATATCGAGCCACGGCCATGTCTCAAAGGGTTATGTCGACTTCCCACACTGTGAGAGTGTGCTGCAGTACACGGCAGGCCTCCGTGACCACCAGCGTTGTCAGGACACAAACGTTGACATCAGGACCTACATGATGCCTTTCATATCAAACAATTACGAGCTCGCTTCTGCCAACCAGCTTGGAAAGGGAAGGGCTCGACAGAGATAACACAATTGCATACTGTACAGTGGACAAGTAATATCAGAGATGCTGTAGGACAGCGACAGAGATATGAAGGACGAGAGCCAACTACGTCTCAAATCACCCTTTTCCTAAACACATTAGGGTTTCTTGTAGGTGGTTACTGTAAGTCATTTTTTAAATGACAAACATTTGTTGGTTCCTGCTCGTCCATTGTCAAGATTTTCTCCTTTTCATATCTTTATAAACTGCATCCCTTTAGGCTTATTTAACTTAAATAAGAAAATGGAAGATGAAACCTTAAGGTTTGTGAACATGGAGTAGGCATCTTTTCATATTTTTTATACTTTATAGTCCAAACAATTAGTCGAATAATTGAAAATAAAATTAAAAAAACAAAACAGGCAGTTGATGTTGGAACATGTTTCTAAATCTCTTTTGTGAAAAAACATTTATTTCTTGTAAAATGATAACTATATGATTTGATTTGATTATTATTGTGTCATGCATAAATAATATGCCCAGCCCAAACGGGCTTACAAGACACCATTATTTAGAAAATAAAGAAAAGAGAAAGTCAGAAACCAGAGTAGCAGTATAAATTACAAATAATACTAAACAAATAAACCATCCTGATGTTTTTTACAAGCTTGAGAAACAAAAACTTATAAGCATTCAAATTAAATAGCCTTTCCATTTTGTCATCATTGGAGCACCAAAACATTTCTGGATTTTGAACAGACATTTATCTTAAAATATAAGTTCTTAACTCATCATAGTGTGGACAATACAAAAGAAAGTGTGATTCATTTTCAACTTCTCCTAACTTTCATACTCATACTTCACACAACCTGTTGTCCTCCTGGATGTTTTTAAATTTACTGACTTAAAGGGCCGGAGGAAGGATTCCTGTTCTTAACTGTGCAACTAAAGACCGTTGACTCCTTGATAAGTTTGCTAGAACATAAGATTCAGTGCCATAATTGTACTTGATTTGAATATATGTTCGTCATTTTGGTATTAACAATATATCTTTCGACCATTTTTCTTCAAATCTAGCAAGTAACTTTCTTCTAATTGTGTTCATGCTAAATGATAAATTATTACTATACATATATTGTAATTCAGCTTCCTAAAAAAATAGCAAGAAGTTCCCGGCACACAATAAAGCACCTGTATGGTCCTACTGCACAGGTGTTGCCACTTTTGGCTGATTAGACCACTTCTCAGGACTGTGTGGGCGTGTCCAGACTGTTTGATTGACACCTCCCGTTAGTTTCACCTGTAAGGGTAGAAACTCTTCAGCCTGAGCAGAGGTCTAATCAGAATAACTGTGTAGGTGTGCAGGGTCTTTAATTAAAGCAACATACATCTGGTTATGAAAGTTTAACCTCCTATTATGTTTGTTGTATATGCGCCATTTCAAATTGAGCATTACTTTTTTTGTAATTAAATCCTTTACTTTGGTAGAGAAGGGCGTGTGTAGGATGATGTTTGAGGGTCTAAGAGGGATTAAACACACACAGACTTTAAAACAATCTTCTAAAACAAATTCTGTTTTTAAATATATCTTCAGTTATTTACAAGATACAAGTCTGGTAAGGACATAAGAACTCATTCCCATACAACTGCATCGACAACTACGTTTCAGGAAACGTAAATTGAAACAAAGCAAAACAAAAATGCAACAAAACTTAGATAGTTAGATTTGGTAAAAAAAACATCATGATTTGGCTTAAAATGGCTATGTTTGTTTACATTATTTAAACTACGGATGTAAATTAAAAATGATGTAATGTTGACTTTTGGTTTCACACGGGACACAAACAGCGGTCTCTTGGGTGAAAGTCCTGTGCTTGTTGCAAACTGAAACCTAAACTGTACATTTGCTACCGCTTGCTATCCTGTCTCCAACAAAATCACGTTCCCATAGAACTAAACTGCAATGCCAATTACGTTACAAGTGAAACATATTTTCTCCCTGATTACATTCGCAGCTTTAAACAGTTTTAAACACGTGGTTAACAAACAACAAAACAAACACAACAAAACTAATTCATTAGGTTTAGGCAACAAAACTACTTGGTTAGGTTTGGTAAAGAAACATGATGGTTTGGCTTAAAATGTTATTTAAGCTATGGATGTAAATTAAAATAAGTCAATGTTGACTTTTGGTTTCGGGACACGGACAGTGGCCTCCTGGCTGA
The DNA here is from genome assembly GCF_015220745.1 of Sebastes umbrosus. Classification (NCBI taxonomy): domain Eukaryota; kingdom Metazoa; phylum Chordata; class Actinopteri; order Perciformes; family Sebastidae; genus Sebastes; species Sebastes umbrosus. The sequence goes on along the minus strand of NC_051280.1, from coordinate 14,487,952 downwards.
AAGTCCTGTGTTTGTTTGACCCATCCACAACCCCTGATCTCCTCCGTACGCGGACTATCTGTAGAAAGGAATTTGTGATACATCATATACAAACGGAATCCGTGACAAATAATGTTTCCCTCAAAACATAATTCACAATGCAGTTTCAACAACCACGTATGTATTGAGGAAATGGATCAACTGATTGATCGCAGAGGCAAAGACGTCACCAGCCAACACGTTCTCACTCCCAAATCATCATATACTGTAGTGCAGGTTGCACCGGGGGAAACACTGTCGTGCCTATCCATTTTGAAAGAGCAATGGCCAATGGTGTAACTTCATCACTCACTTACTGTGGCCGTGTTTCCATTCACACATTTTTATGTATATTTTGAAGTATCGCATTAGCGGCAAAATTGGATAAAACTTCCTTGCTTGCTCAAAATTGTTTATATACTCAATTGAGGTGGTTTTTGCCTTTGTTGAAAAATAGTTGATTATGATTAAATTCTGACGTAGCGAACATTTAACTCATATGACTGATCAGCTGTTTCCGCTGTCGACGTCTTCTCGGATATTCTCATAACGAATGCTTGTCTTCATCTTCGGACAGCATAAAACATCGCCAACACTAGCTGATATGAAATAAATAAAAATAGGAATATGGTCATGTCAGACTCCCTCAGTAGCATTTATATCCCATTAAATTGTATCAGCAGTTGCATAGCCTTTCACAGTGACATCAAGAAGAAATACATGAATAGAAAATAATGGCTGTCTGAAAGGTGGGAAAAAACATTAAAACAAAAATGTAAAATAGGGAAGCAGAGTTTGTAAACTGGTTGACTTTGACATACTGTAAAGTAAGCTATTTGTAGTCAATGGGCTAAAGCATGCACATCTATCTTTTAAACATTTTTATTTTATGTTTTAGTAGTTCTGAATAACACTTAAATCCACCAACATTTTGGGTTACAGGTGAGTTGATTTACAGCATTGTGGGTTATAGTAACATCTTCTAACGTTACAAATCTGAGTGTATTAGCTATTGAAATATTCTGGCCGCATACCAGAATGGCTTGAAAGATTCATGTCGTGTTTATGATGGAGTTAGCAGGCTTCTGGCCCCCGGGTTCAAAGAACCATCCTGAAACAAAGGAAGACGGGGAATGACCTGACCCGGCTCTGCAGTGTGAAATCACTCCCAGGTCACATGTGTTTTTGTTCATCCTCTTCACCTTGAGGTTTTAGAAGATGGAGCAGATAGCACGCAACGCTGCACCAGACCTGCTAAAGGCCACCTCGCCGGTCCAGATGCACTCTTTCATCTTTTTTTAGAAGCCCAGTTGCGGTAACGATGATTTCGACACTGACAGAAAGCCTGTGTATGATCACAGCATGCGGCTGCTCGGGGACAGAACAGGCATGCGGTTTATTATTCTGAATCTGGAGAATATTTCATGGAAATATTCTCTGCTAGTCATGGGGTGAAAACCTTTCACGCTGTTATTGACAACTTCTCCGCCGCGAGCCAAGTGACTCCTCCAGTTTTCACAGTTAGGCCCATGTGTGCATATTGCAAAATAATAATTGTCCAATTTATCATGTTGGTGGGATGGTGAAATACTGTGGATATATAAAACTGATAGGGTCAGTAGTTGACAGTAGACAGTCCACCGCCCCATCGAGATCAAATGAGTGCCATTATGCACTGAATCTACTCAAGTTGTTGGTGATAAGAGAAGCACAGTGAGGCTCTCCAGACCAGCTCCGCTGTCCCTGCTCAGATAAATGGCTTCCTCTTCTGAAAGGTCCCACTCCTCATTTGGATAAGCAGCATAATCAGCAAAACACTTTTAAAACTATTCCCTCATTAATGTTTGAAGCAGGGCATCCTTGTTTGCACCCTAAGTCAATTTGGACATAGTCCATGCTCTGTTGAACCTTTGAAGAGTTGAAGCTTCATTGTTCACGAGCAAATGGGTTTAGAAAGATGTCAGTCACTCCAATTATTTTGGCTTTGACATAAATAACATAAAACAGGAATTCTGTTTCTGAAAATTAAAAGAAAAAAGAAAGAAAAGAAATCTGGCTTTGTGTTTTATGTCAGAATTACAAAGGAACATCACAGCTGCAGATTCACATTTTTTAAATGAGACAATCCTTTTGAGTTTTCATTTACATAACTTTCAAGTCTCGCAACAGACAGGCCGAAACAGCAAGACATAATTTAGAGTGAAAACAGAACTTAATGACTATCAAAAGCAGATGGCAGAGGAATGTTTCAAAATGCTGAAAAGATGTCCAAATATAGAGACCTAGTCCACTCTTCTCATTGATGTTAAATTTAAAATATTACGTATATGAAAATATTCATGAACCATATGTAATCCTACTATTGTGTGTTTTAAACAGCCCTGTCTCCTAAAAATTAAGTTCCCATACAACGAAACTGCATTGTTAATTACGTTTTGAGGAAAACATATTTTGATGCAGATTTTGTTAATTTTTGACGTATCACAAATATGTTTGTAATGATGTATAGGGAGGAGGTCGGGGTGGTGAATAGGTCAAACAAACACAGGACTTAAATCCAGGAGTTCACTGTTTGTGTCTTGTGTGAAACTAAAAGTTTACTAACAGTCATTTTAAGCCAAACCATGTTGTTTTTTTACTTAACCTAATCAAGTACTTTTGTTGCCTAAACCTAATGAAGTAGTTTTGTTGCGTTTTTTGTTTTATTTCAATTTACAACGTTAACCACGTGTTTAATACAGTTTAGAGAAAATACGTTTCCCTCAAAATGTAATTGAGAATCCCGTTTGGGAACGTAATTTTGAAGGAGACACATTTTAAATACCTAAAAGGCATCTCATCGCTTAACAATTCTTTTTTTTTTACATGTGTCTTATGTTGAATACGGTCATTCAACAACACAAATGTGCTGAAGCTTATTTTGCTAACTTCAGATATAGTGCTTTACATCATCACATTTATTCCGATAACTTTTTTAACATCAAAAACATTTGAAATATTTAATTTAGTGAAGATTAACTTTTTCCATTGTTAGCAACCATCAGATGATGTCAAATTAAAAGCACCCAACACGAGGTCCCCTGCTGTTTTCAATTACACTCTACGGTTATGCAGACAAACTGAAATACAATACAACATAAGGCTATACTTAAAAATGTGCTGTGGCTAACTCATCTGAGTTATATTTCTGAAGAAGAAATTATTTCATCAAATTGTAAACACTTTTTTTTTATGTCAGAGAGACAATGTAGTTATATTTGTTTATATGTAAAAAAATAATTTGGTAGGAAAATAGGAAAAAAAATACAAAAACAAAATTGTGAAATGTGAACAATATTACGTTTACATGACTGCAAATAGCCAATACAATGTAGGGATTATTTCTAAACGATAACCCAGTAACTGTAAAGCTGATTTCAGTTTGGAAAGGGGTACGTAATGGACTGCAAATAGAAGAGAAAATTACACCCCAAAAATGTATGGAGAAATTTAACATTTTTCCATCTCCAAAAAGGGTATTTCCAAATGGTGATTTTTAATTTGCATTATTGGTACAGTTAACTCTTTTTGGTGGAATTCAGCACAAATTTCTCCTACTGTGTGTACCAAGACACAGAGAAAATCTTAAGAGAAATATAGATTTTGGTAAATTTAGCTGGTAATATGCTGCCGTTTTGAGAACATGTGAGTGCGCAGACCTCGCAGCCTGTAGACGAAAGCAAGTAAACTTATGAGTGATGTCAGAGGTTACATTTTGTGACCTGGTTTGGGTCTGTTTTCTTTGTTGAATGTTCTTCCTCCTTTCAGGAAGTGAGGCTGCAGAGGGGTGGTGGCTAATTAGTGAGACGAGGCTCACCTAGGCTGCTACACTGGGGACCTGCTCCTTCCTTTTCTCTTTCTTTGCATTGATTTTGTTGTTAATTTAGATTTTTTTCCCCCATTAAAGCTACATATGTGATCTCCTTCCATTTGTCTGACCCTTGAGCCAGCTCATAAACGGTGTACTGCATTCAAAAAATTATTCTTATTTTGTAAACTACCCTTTAATAATATCTAATCAGTTCATTAATCAAACCATCTTTCAACTGGGCATAAAGCAAACAGAAATGTCCCTCAGTTTAATTTCTCAGATGACAATTTGCTCCCCTTTCCATCTCCAGATTTCTATTCTCCACATGCACTGATGTGTTCTGAATTAAGTGAAATGTGTAAGAAAACATCAGTAAATGGGCTAGAGGTCCTCCAAATGTAGCGGCCTCACACAAATCTACAATGTGTTTGTGATCTGTTATTGTTCGCCAAGTCATCAATGTCAGACATTTGTAAGGCTGTTGATTGGTATCTGTAGTGACTGTTTTTGACTGCAGAAATGGTGATACAATTTTTTTAAAATGTAACACGTGAACATTAACGTATGATCAGTACATTGTGATTATAATTTTCTATTGGCAAGAAATACATCCCTTGTGTGCATGAGTTTTCTCCTGGTGCTCCAGTTTTCTCCCACATCATACAGAAATATATATCAGATGGCCTGCAGACTTTTAAAAATGTAACATTTTTCTCATTGACCTTTAGTCTGTGTCTCCTGACGGAAAGAACAGAACATGTTCATTATTATTCTGCTTGTTGGAAGTGAGATTGGCAGGGCAACAGGTGCTGCCAAACATCACCGCAAATGAGTTGATTTTATTTAATTAAAGAGTTTATCAGTAATTTACTGCAGTTAGTTTACTTCACATTACTAAAATGGACATTACAGAGTGCACACTAATGATAAGATAGACCTCTGAGATCTGCGTGATCGTTGGCAATACATTACGGTCTTTCAGAGGCTCCTTTTTAAAGCTACAGTGAAGAAACTAGTGCTGTATCATATGAAACTAAACGACCTAAGGAATCCATTGGTACCAACCATGGGGCTGAATATGGCTCCAACGTTAGGCTAAATTTTGGCAAGGGGAAAACTCGCATGGCCATTTTCAAAGGGGTCTCTTGACCTCTGACCTCAAAATATGTGAATGAAATTGGGTTCTATGGGTACCCACGAGTCTTCCCTTTACAGGCATGCCCACTTTATGCTAGTTAAATGGGAAAAAATATGCATTTTTGCCTATTCTAAAATGGTGTGTCTATGTGTATATTTCTGCATACTGGGATCCCTAAACAGTCTTGGAATTGCATAAATTTGGTATCACTTTTGTGGATCCAATGAGCCTAATTGTATTCATATGTGATGATGTTAGTCCCCATAGTTGCTATTTCACATTGTGAGACCATTTCTTTAAGATTTGACCCCACTGTATAAAATGACCTATGGTGACCTCTAGGATAATCACAGCCTCATGAAACTTTACAGCCACAAACTATAGAACTAGAGCATTCAGAGGATGGATAGCTCTCCTAGGTAGATTGACAATAAGGGGGTTTCTGAGCAGTTTCCTGAACACAAGTGCTCGCCATCCAATCACCGAAAAATGCAATTCTTTCAGAAATCTCAAAATGTCACAAGTTTTTGATACCAAATCACAGCATGGATTTTTCTATGGTGTTCCTCAAGATCTTGGTGTCTTAATGTGGTATTTTGGAGGGATTTTTGACCATTTATATCAATTATGCTGATGTGCATCTCGATGATTTCACTCTGTGGCTTATGGTGCTCTGATGTGACTTCAGTGTGGCGTGCAGGGGATGAGAGGCATTGTCCTTAATACTGAGTAGTTTCCTCAGCATCCTCTTCTCTGACACCTCCAAGACTCCAGTTCCACTCTCAGGACAGAACCAGCTTTCCTGATGAGTTTATTTAGTCTATTAGTCTATTGAATTATCTGTAATTACTTAAACTTAAAGTAAGACTGTATAGTTAAGTGAGTTATGACAGGCTCCTCGACCATAGCGCAACTTTTTATAGTAGAGAAAAAGGCCTTCTTTTACCCCCCTCTTCTTCATTTTGCTTTTAATCTGCATTGACGCTGTTGCGCAGCATATAAGCCAGTCATAACACAGTTTTGGAAAAGGGCGTAGACTTAACAGTAACAGATTAAATTTATGGACACAATGGTCTAAAACGGAGCCCACCCCTGACTGTCAAAACTAAATGAAACTTGAGCGCAGAGAAAAGTTCACCGAGTAGTTGTGTGTCAGGAGTGAACTTTTGCCGGGTCGTCCAGTTTGTGTGCACACGAAGACATTAACTTTTATTCCATGCATGTAACATTGCTCGCTATGGAGGAAGATCTGCCATCGTGCTTTACCTGTGTGCCTGATTTTGCCTCTCGCTCGTCGTGATACGGAAACGCCATCATAAATCAGCTCTGGATTTGATTGCCTGTAGACGCATCAAAGCACTGGCAACTCTTGTGTGGTGTGAACTCAAAAATGTAACAAACACCAAAGAAACTCTCTCCAAATTCTAGAAAAACAAGCATCTCACTGACTTTCTGATATTATTTCGTAATATGTTCTACCGTCAACGAATTGTGCAATAATTGGTTTCAGAGAAAATTATTACAGGATCATTGGTGGGGGGCTTTTTTAATTGTAACAACTGCAATATCTGGATGAATATAAAGTGAGATTATGGGACTGAGGATATGAGAAAATGTGAGGAATCATAGCTCCTTTAATTGAATTTGTCTCGTAGCTGTCAGGCTACAGTTACATTTTCTTCCCCATTTCACAGCCCATCCATCATGGTGATACAGTTGTGAATTACATTGAATATACAGTATCTTCTCATTACATGTGCTGCTAATGCTCATTTCGGTATCGTCTTCCCTCTCCTGGATTCCTTGTTGTGTTTCTAGAGTCAGTTGGACCGAGGAGCCGTCACGCCGCTCCTGATTGTTTTCTCAGCTGGTCGGCTGAGCGTCCACGGTCACTGTCATATCCTCAGCCTGTGGTCTCCGCATCTTTAGACAGGAAGATAAATGCGAGTGCTATGGGCAGCATCATTATTAATGAAAAGTGACATCATCGCGTGGTCTGCTTAACAGCAATCAGGCCTCTCTCTCTGCAACACTCAATGCAATCCAGATGTCCGTTTGATTAAAGGCTTAAACGAGATTGGAGAGGGTGAGAAGCGGGGGAGGCGAAGCGTAGGTCGACCTCTGGATTCTAAGGCAAAAAGTTTTATAAATTTCTCTTAAAATAAAAAACACATGGATGGAAACCCCACCCCCAATAACCCTTCTCCTACCCGTTTCTTCTCTGTTGGCCGTCACCTGGTTTCAAGCAGCAGCGCTTACTAATCTACACGAAAATTCCTGTCTAATTGGACCTGCTACTTATTGGAAGACATTACATATTTCCTACTCCTAACAGTTGTGGGAAATTCACACACTGACGTTTTCACACCGCTGGAAGCTAATTGGACAGTCAAAGCTTACTTGCAGGGATGCCATTTGTTCTAATCAATGGTTTTAGCCTTCTAGCAGCACAGCTCTGGGGATGGCAATGCTGTTCTGTCCAGACTGAAATATCTCAACAACTATTGGAGGGATTGCCAACACATTTTGTACAAATATTCATGTTCGCCAGAGGATGAAGCCTACTAACTTTGTTGATCCCCCGACTTTTCCTTTAGCGCCATCAGGAGGTCAACATCTTCACTCATCCGGTGAAATATCTCAACACCTACTGGATGGATTAGCATAAAACTTTGTGATGCCCGACTTATCCTTTAGCGCCAATATGAGGTTGACTTTTGTGGTTTTGAGTGAAGTATTGGATGGATTGCAATGATGCCATGACTTTTTTAAAGAGGACCTATTATGCTTATTTTCAGGTACATACTTGTATTTTGGGTTTCTACTAGAACATTTGTACATGTTTTAATGTTAAAAAAACACGTTAGTTTTCTCATACCGGCTGTGCTGCAGCACATGTTTTCACCCTCTGTCTGAAACGCTCTTTTTGACCTCCTGACCCCCTCCTGAAAAGTACTCTGATGGGTCAGCTAGCCCACTGTTGTGATTGGTCAACCGAACCAAACTTTTCAGACTCTGCTCCAGCTCCGCTCTAACAATCTTTGTTTGAGGGCGTGCCAAACTAGTCATTATGCAAATGTCTTACTTGGTGACATCACCACGTTACGGAAGAAAAGGCAGGACTTCAATCAAGGCGTTTCAGGCAGTTCAGCAGCAGTGTTTCTGTGGGGAGAGTAACTCCTTTTGGCGTTTGACTTTGGGCTTTGTAACTTTGTAGACCTTTTACATGCACAAAAAACACTATATAACACACTAAAGGAAAGGGGAAAAGCACAAAAGCACAATAGGTCCTCTTTAATCAGCAGCAAAAAAGTTCTGTAATGGTTTAAATTCGTATAATTTATATTGATTGTTTCCTTCACTCTAGCTTATCTAGTTATACAGCAGATTTCAGCCACTATTTTACCAGAAAAACTGTTGAATATGTCATGTCTGTGAAAATTGCAATGGTGGTGAGCAGTCAAAACCAATTGTGTACTGTCTCAAACTGCACTGGTATGAGAAGAGAAATGGGACATGATTTCGATCTACCTCATTTTCTCTCAAAATAACATTTTGTCCAAATCCTAAGGTGAGGAGGCCTTGAAAGCCTCACAGCGACAGATGCAGTCATCTGGCAGCGCCACCAGGGACTCGCCTCCTGTCCAGCAAAGAGGGATTTAGGTAAACTCGAAAAAACAAAAAACATAAAAACACACCTGTCACAGGCCAGGATGAATTAAGTCTACCTCGTTTTTTCCCCTTCTCTCCCCAACCAGCATTTGACCTGTGCTGGCCACAAAAAGACGCAGGCGGTTTGGACCGACTGCAACCTGAACTGCCACATAAAATGACTCACCTGACGCTGACTGGGCGTGACTGCCCTCAGCTCACATTTTCCCCCACCAATTTTTATGAGAGAAAAGCCAAGGTTGAAACTGAAGCACAAACCCACCCAGTGCTTCTTGGCCCACTTGTTTTCTTTAGCGTAAATGTTGCTGATGCAGGATGGATAGAGGGATGAAAAATGAGAATCAGTGACTCACTATATTTGCTTTATTCCATTAATGGCAGGCATGGTATTTATCATGTTACTATGGTGGCTCTGAGGGGATCCCGAGTTGTGTGCCATGATGTTTTCCACCATGTTTCAGGGGTCAACGGAAAGCCTAAATACCACTCAACGTTATATTTCTGTTTTGTTTTGACTGCACAGGTACCAAACAAACCTGCAGTGAGTGCCTTGAAGAAAACACTGGGAAACTCCCTTTTCTGTGTGTCAAGCTCTCCCATCCTCTGTGGGCCAAATGTTATACAGGGGAAACCATCACTCACTGTCTGTGCTCTGTCAAGAGGGTTGCAATGATGCTATCTGTTGGTGTAAGCTTGACGGGTGCCACACATGTCGGCCGTGGGGGTGGAGGACCATGAGACACCTTGAGCCAGTTGCACAGAAAAAAGGTGGTGCAGCAGGAGGTAAGAGATGACCTAAAGTGAAAACACTGAACAGGGAGTGTGTGAGGCCTGTCCATCAACATGTTTGTGTGTTTGTTTTACCAATTTGTTTAGTTCTCTGCATGCCGTCTGACTTATACGAGGGAAACATTTTCAAATTTTCCCCTCATTTTGAAGGGAATGCCTCTTACAATGAAATGCATATAACACTCTGGTCTGGAATAGTCAATAACTGGCTTAAGACCTCGACTCCAATAATTTAATCTTTCATATAATCAAGATTTCCGAATTGCAGCTGGCACCAAACAAGTTTATCGACCCATCATTTGTTCCCAATTTGATTTGTTGTTACAGTTACTATCCAAATCGTTTCCTAGTCATTGTGAATGATGCTGCTGAGACAAACTGACATTTTGAGACTACAGTGAGATCTCATTTAAAGTATGTCTGTGATTTTACTCATAATTAATGCTGATCTCTTCATTCCCTCTCATTAACAAAAATCATCAACAGGGTAGTTGTGGCACGTAAAATATTATGTTTAGGTGTAGGATAGCAGATTCAGCGAAGGAAAGAGCAGAGAGGATCCGATCTGATGAAGACCATAGAGTCAAAATATTTAATATTTTTACATAAATATCCTGTACAGATTGCAATGTAAATGCATCTGCGTGCTATACGCTCAGAGCTGGTGACGTAAAAAGTGAGAGAATGCTTATGGCGGATGGGAGGGGAGGTGGAGTCCAACAAACACAAGTCTTTCAACCAGGAGACCGGTGTTTTGTTTTGTATGTTACATTTGTGACGTGTTTTCTGTACTTATGTTACCTTGTTTCCATACGTATTTTCCGTACTTATTTTCAGCCCAACCATGACATTTTTCCTAAACGTAAGTGGTTCCGTTGCCTCAACCAAACTGCGGACGTTACCGTAGTTTTGACGCGTGGCGTACAAATGACTCGCGAAAAGCCTAAAATGCGTCGTCATTACACGCAGAATGTCTTTGTAATATTGTGTCATTTATACGCTTTATGACCGGTTTGATGAAGTTTATAATGTTCAGTTTTTGTTTAAACGGTTGGTGTTGATTCAACTTTTAATTTTGGAGGCTGTATTTCATGATGCTGTTGAATTGTATTGCCTTATGCTGACAGGTGTTTCCATTGTTTTGTCTACCTCATTATCGGGTACATAACAGAGAACACGTGCATAATGCAATACAGTTTAATAGCACCATGGATTCATTGCAGGACTGTTGAATTAGTCTGAATAAGTTTGAGCTACCTAATGAACTGGCAACTGAGTGTATTTGGTTATAAAATATGGCAACTTTCTGGCAACCACAGAAATGTGAACATTATGCCATACTATACCAAATCTAATATCATAAAAAACATCTTTTCTGTTTTATGTGAAAGATATCTTAACCAAACCCTTTAAATGAGGGGAAACACAAATATTTAAAATGTTAAATTTAGCATGATAAATATTTGAACTGCTACAGCGATTTTGAAAAGACTGCATCATTAAAAACAGCGAAACACAACAAACAGCTTTATCTCTGTGTAGACATCTTAAATATATGTTATCAGGGGAGACTTCTGCTTTCTAAACACAGCCAAATCTCTCTTTCCTCTCTGGTCCGAGGAGACACGCAAAGCAGCCCTCTGGTCTCAGGATGTCTGTCCCCTGTTTGAAGTTTATCTAACTACCATATGTATTTGTTTTTCCCAGCAGAGTAAATGATGATGCACTCTGTCCACTTATCATCCGCCCCCCCACCACTGTGTGCATGTTATTTATTATGAAATGACACCTCACTGTCCGGAGAGCCTACTGCAGTGGGCATGATTCATAGAGGCGGACTATGAGACACAGGAAGACCATTAAAAACCCTATCAACATCATGTCACAGTTGGTGGACCACGAGGAGGAAACTGGAGAAGTTTTATGTTCAAGCCTTGTTTTACTAATGGGGAGTCCAGATCAAGACATATAATCCAACCGTTATTCCAAATGTGAGATGATTGCGTAATGCAAACATGATGCAATAATCTGAATGTTAACGAAATAGACATTTTGGGAAATACGCTTATTTGGTTTCTTGCTGAGAGTTAGATGATAGGATTGATACCACTCTCGTGTGTGTATGGTAAATATGACGTTACAACTGGATAACTTAGCTTAGCATAAAGACTGGAAGCCCCTTCTCCAGCTCTCTCCACAACCCAGTCAACCAGAATAAAGTGTTGTACGTTTCTGTAAAACACGGATACGTTAAATGGCAATGTTTCTGAAACAAAGGTATGTTTCATGTCAACATTTCTACATAGGCTACCTGTGTATTAACGTTATAGTGTTTTCACAGCTCGTGGCGCTTTTGCTGTTTCAAAACTGCATTGTTTTATATGTTTAGATTTAGGCAACAAAACTATTTGATTAGGTTTAGTCCTGAAAGGATAATGTTTTGGGTTCAAATATGTTACTTTTGGCTTCACGCGGGACACAAACAGCGGTCTCTCCCGGCCATGTTTGACCCATCCATCCACCCCGGCCTCCTCTGTATGCGGACTTTGATTGAACGTAGCCTATATGTGATTCGTCAAATACAAATCCTTTGAAACATAATTGACAACGCAGTTTCCTTGTATGGGAACGTCATTAACATGCTCACCAATTAACATGCTTCCAGTCTTTATGCAAAGCTAGGCTAACCGGCTGCTTGATGTAGCTTCATATTGAAATAATAATAATACATTTTATTGATAAGGCGCTTTTCACGACACTCAAAGACACTCAACCTTTTTATTGTGAGATTAATTCACATGTCACTATATTTTTTTTAACTGTTGTTTTTGTCATGAATACTTCCACACAGAACGCGAATATTGCGCAGCGAAAAAGCAACATCATTTTTTTCGGAATGAGGTCGATTTTTCTGAGCTTTTGCACCGTGAATAAAGGTAGCAACCAATCATGTTGTGCAGAACGGGCATATTCAATACATACATTATTTGTACAACAACACGGAGGCTCCGTAGTCCGAACCAGGACAGCAAATTTTATTAGTCCTTTCAATCTTGACAAAGGCAGCGTGGACCAGATCCACTCCTTCCGTTCTTACCTTTCACAATAAAAGCCCTGGACATTTACACTGTGTAACTGTTTACCAGAGGCAAATTCACTCAAAGCATTTTGCTAAAAGGAAACTCAACAAAATAGTTTACAGTAGTTAAGGCTATACAACAATTTACCTCAGACAGACTGCCAGATGCTGATCTAGGTCAATAGTATCCCGGTTTTGGCCTCTGCCTGCGTGAATCTATTCAAACCTTTTATTGAAAAAGTGTTGCAAATGTCGCAAAATCGCATTGCAGCCGGTATGAATAGTTTTTAAATACTCGTCTGCGAATATTTCACATTTGCATGTTATTTGTACGTCACACCCCCGATGTGTGAAGGCCTGAACTGTCAACAAGAAAGTGAATTAGCATATTTTCCAAAATTTAAAACTATTCCTGTTGAATACTGCACAAACACAGATATTTATAAGCAGTCTTCTCTGTTTGAGTGTGTGTAAAGACAGAAATTATCAATATGGCAATACTGAAACTATTACAGAAACTCATGAATGGTCTTGGCAAATACACAGAAAATACCCTGACAGATGCAGATGCCTGAGCTCAAATGGCATCAGTCGGAGTTGAAAAGCATTCAGCATGCAATGTTTATGAAACTAAATCCTTAAGAGCCCAGAAATTTCAGCTCAGTGATAAATTTCCTTTTTGGATTGTTTCAATCTTCGAATGCACTTAGATACACATTCTGGCTGCTTTGAAGACTGAAGGTGGACATATGGCTTTCCCTTTCCTCCCTTCAATTTACTGATACATACCAGGTGTTACACTTTTCATGTTCTCAAGATAAAGGTTTCATTCCTGGAAGAAAAGAAAGAAAAAAACACACACATATTGGTTTGCTACAGTGAAAGAGGCTGCCTTTTTTCCCCCAAAATTATATTTTGCTACCCTGTGGCAGAAATGAATTCTAATTTCTTTGTCTAAGAGGAAAAGGGCTCTACTGCATCCCATGTGGCCCTCAGATGTTTCTGTTATTACCACCGTGCTAAGACAATTTATTACAACAAAGTTCCAAGGAAAGATGCATGAATTTTCTCCCAAGACGTGCTGCAAAGGCCAAAAGTGCAATGGACAAAGTGAACAAAAGCGGCCGACAAGAAAGCATTCGATAATGAACATATAAGAGGGAAGGAAAGAGAGGCTTTGTTTATTGCTTGTCAGGTTGTGCTGATGGGTGTCTCCTTTAAGGGTGGTCAATATCACACGCTTCACAGAAAAATGCATGGAAAATGTGGGGTGAAGTTATGGTGTTGTGAATTTATCACAGCGATACACTCAAAGCTGTCGTACCAATTTGTTATGGAAGGAAAAAAAACAGAATTTCCCGGCTAATTTCAAGTCCCCGTAGATCAGAGGGTGTTTGACAAGGAGCTCCATGACTTCTTTGAGTGAGGTAATGGTCATGTTTACCAGTAGATAAAGCTGCCAGGACAGGCCCTTGTCACATTAATTAGCGTAGGTATGATTCACCCCCAAAATTCAGCAATAACAATGGCCCGTCCTCATCAGACACAGATGAATCATATAGGTGGACTCCCTCGCCTCAAAGTACATTTTGCTATGTTTTACTGAACCCAAATGATCCAGTACCAGATGTGCAAATCCATACCAGCAGCACGCTAACTTTCTGTCAGCCCATATTGGCGTGTAAATCCTCCAAAAAATGTCTCTTTAAAGCTGCAGCGAGGAGAATTATAGTAACATTAATAGCCCTGCCCTATCAGGAGGGACTGTAAGAACAAACCCGGTGGATGTCAACACTCCTGTGAAGTCTGTGTCACTCTTTTTTCATAATCACATTTAAAGTTTTAATCAGATTAAGCATGTACAATACAAGCTTACCCAATGTGTGGTCTCCTGCCCCTAAACCCCCACCCAAATCCTATTATTACCCATTTTAATTACAGGATAATACCTGTGGGATATTGTATCATTATTGTTGCTAATAATATTAATACACAACTGATTGACACTTGCATCACATGCTTTGCGTTGGGGATGCCTTTTCAATTCTGAGAAGACAAGACAGAGAGTGCTACCGTTAATACAGTAGATGTGTTTTTAAATGGGAACCATTTAGTCCTACACATTCCTCACAAGCTTTGGCAGTCAAATGTCAGCAGACAGAGTGGACAAGCTTATATTGGAAGATAACAACTGTTCCCTCTAGTTTCACGTCATGTGATTCTTTTGCTAAATGTAGAGCGTTATTCCAAATGCATTACGCTGATGGGTAAAACACGCCACTGTAAAATGTTTCCCTGTTAAGTCTTAATAGGCTTGACTCCTGTTATTTCACCTACCGTGTTCAGAGCGCTAAATCAAACTGTTTCTAATTAGAGGGAAGTGAGTGGAGGGAGAGAGGCAGGGAGGTCTGAGGAAACCCAGCCACTGAAGGTGTGAAAGATGAGGACAGATGTTGTGTTGTCTCTGGCGGTGAGGTCACTTTGATGGCTTTGACCTCATAAGCGCGAGTCAGCAGGACTCTCGCAGCCAACAGGTCATAAATATATGCTTGGGATCGTGAGGCAGACATTACCAACATAGCGGTGCATGACCTAATGATCTGGCAAGCTTTAGACGGCGTGTTGTTTTGGTGTGCCCGTACTACCATTCATTCACACAGTAAAATAGATTGACTGTTCTGGTGTGATAAAAATAAAGGTGATACTCTTGAAAGAGGGTTTAAATTCTTCTCATTGAATGCAAATGGATGGAAACGTTTGGTTTTCACTTGCATGGTTGCACCAGGGAAGTGTTTCTCTACTTTGGTGCTTATTCCAGGTGTCATGTCAGTAAGATGTCCTTGACCTAACACTTGCACGATAGCAATGGAATTACAAATGGGCTAATTGAGCACTTAAGACTCATTATAAAAATTAGCGTTGGTCTGACCGTGACCCCTTGGTCTGTGTTTGATAAATTACAGAGTCATGAGGCAAGAAACCGTGATACACTGCCCACCGTTGGCAGGAATGCATATTTATACTATGGTCACCATTACAACACACATCCATCACCTAGCCCTGTAGGATTCTGGGGGTCTGCTTAGCGTGAGCCTCATTCTCTTCGGAGAACTAGCAAGTTCGGGGACCACAAGTCTGATGACGTCCACTTGAGCTCTTCCCTGTTGTTTTGCAAAAAAAATGACTGTATCAGACAGTGATCCCGTCCCCAAACAGGTCAGGCAATTCCAGTTGTGAAGCCGCATGGAGGATTTATTAGAACCAGATGGGCTGTGCTCCCTTACAAGCCTCGGCCCGAGTCAAAAAACACTGGGCTGGCTTCTCCCAGGCCTGCTCTGGGGGAACGGAGAGCGGCTGGTCCACCCATTTCCTTTCCTTGCCCTTCCCAGGCATGTCAGAGAGGAGCCAAGCCAAAAAAAATTAGACCTGCAGTGGCTTTTGGACAGGCTAGGACTCGAACAGTGTGGTAATTACGGATGGCAAGAGGGAAGGTGTGCGGTAGAGAGGAGGGGGGTTCTGCCAGGCGGAATCATCCCGTGCCAATGGCTTTAAAAGAGCCACAAAGGAACTAAAAGAAAAATAAACAAACAGATTGCTAAAAAGCTCTGGCACTTCTTTTTCTCTGACATTCCCATGACACTGACTGTCACAGCAGAGGTAGCTGAGGTTGGGCTTCTTTGATGATGAACAGTGACATGACCATTCGGTCATAGAGCAGAGAGAAGGATGAAGAAGCTCAACAGTCAGCATCAATGTATCTACGAGGCCAGAGTTCTATCTTGAATAACTTGTCTCTCTGGACGTCTCCCACCCAGACTTAAAGTCCTTCAATTATTGCCAACAACAATTTACACTTGTCCTTACAACTGGTCTACTTCTGTCCAGCCACCTGTTTCTCATTGGCCAGACATACCTTCTGGTATCCCTCCACATCTCTTAGCGGAGGCAGCCACTCTGCTCAAATGGCTTAAACCTGCTGGCTGGCAGAAGTGCAGCTCACAGTGGTTTTTAAAAGGCCTTCTCTTGCTCTCTGCAGGAATAAAAAAAATGATACCTATCTGCATTCAAATCATGCACTCCTACCTGTTACCAATCATGTTATGACACTATGAAAGCATAGTGTTTGTTAATATTAGGTGTTATAAAAAACTGTGGACTTGAGCTCAAGTCAGACTTAAATCACTAAAATGAGACTTGACTGCTGTGAGATGTAACTTTCTTGAGACTTAGCTCCTTAAAAGGTGCTAAATTAGATGTCCAGAGCATTAATATAGCATCAAATAACTATTTTGCTATGGGAGACTGTAGCTCAGTGGATTGAACGGGTCATCCTTTAACCAAAGTTGGCGGTTTGATCTCCGGCTCCTACTGTCTGCATGTCCTTGAGCGAGACACCGAACCCCAAGTTCCCCAAGCGGTGGGCTGCTCCTAAATGCTTAGGATGGGTTAAATGCAGAGGTCAGATTTCATGTATGTACCTGTTTTTTATATCATGATTATTAGAAGCTAAAATTAAACTTCATTATAAAGTTTAAGTTAAAGATATAGAGGAGTAATGTCTACCTGAGCAGAGAATGAAGTCACTCTCCCTCTGTGTGTGTGTGGTAATCCGAGCTTCTCCTGGCTTTGTTGACGTAGCCGGGCCGGCCGTGCGTGCCTTTTAGAGCATGTTTGTGCATGTGAGCGTGCCCCACTGGCTAGATCACGTGCACTGCTCTGCATTGCTCTCATACAGCGGTTACAGCTGATAACAGCGTCCCGACAGACGCTGCCGTCGCAGAAGCATAGCACCAACCCTCCGGTTCCCCCCCGAGATTAACACTGTTAGCTCTGTCAGCAGTGTTGCCTTTGTTTTCGCTGTTAGCACCGTTAGCTACTGGCCACTGGCACAGCTGTCGCCGTATTGAGAGCCGTGCGGAGGCAATAGAAAGGCAATCCCGTATTTAGCACGTTTAAAGAACAGACTTGATAATTGAGTCAGTAGAAAACAGTTCTGGGTGTCACAACTGTGGTATAAAGTTTCTTCCCTCAATTATAGCTAAATTTAATAATTTATGTTTTCTTTTTCAAGTCCAAAATGATGATGTTGTGTTTTTGAATCTGTGTCAAAAGACATTATCCTAATTTTTTCAACACAGAGCACATTCACTCTCCGATGTGTTCCAGCCGTTAGCAGTGCAGTGTTTGCGAGTACAAATATTAAATGTTCAGTTAGATTTAATGGAGCTGGACTCAGCTATGGGACATCACGGCTCAGTTCGCCAATTCTCCCACACAAGTTCCTTTTGACATGTCTACATGAATCACAAACAATATTAGGTGTCGCAGAAGATGAATCTGCAGAATGATTCATTCTCTCCGATTTTTGGTCTCAAAGCTTTGCCAAACTTTATTTGCTCATTAAGGGCTTCGCTTATGATCCTTCACAGGGACCAGCAACGATTGAAAGATATTTCCAAACAGGTGGAGAAACTTATGAGCATGGGTGGATTTCCTGAGGAGAAGCATAAAATAGAGCAGAAAACTGGAAAAGCAGCACAGCCCTATTGGAGGACCTGGCATTTTCTCCTGTTTGTAGTAAAGCAGTGGAATAATATAACATTACACAATTTTGTTTTGGGTGGCCTTGCATATCCCCCTAAGAAAATATAAACAGCCGCTGTTCAGGGAATGCCCAAACATAATTCAATGCTTGAGGAGAGGTTTTTCCTTGCAGTTGCCATATTTTGCCATGACAAGTTCATGTCTCAGAAGGATCATGTTAGAGAAACATTGGCTAGAACGTACAGTTGATTTACTCCACGAGTCGCTCAAAATGAGAGGAGCTTTTGTTGCTAGACATAGATTGAGGAAACAGGTAAGTATCAAGGCCAAACCCAGAAAAACAACTTGTTTTTGAGCTACCGTTTGTCGACGTCAAGGACAGAGGCATGTCTACAGTGCAGTAGTTTGTGATGGACAGTTTGAGAAAGTTAAGCATGGGATGGATCATAAAATGACTGGAGACCTTGGAAGAAGAAAAAAATCGATCATTATTAATTTGTCAGAGGTTTTTCTTTAGCACCAGTTTACCAAGATTCATATTTCCAGTAAGGCCTGTGGAGTCTATAAGGCTCAGATGAGATCAGGATTTACATGCTATTTAAATGCACTCTTGTGTGCTACATTGCAATGCCCAGGAACAGCCAGCAGCCTAATAGGCAATAAAACTAAGCCATTAGGAGGTGATATGCCACTCAGTGGGAAGAACATCAGTCAACTAGTGGCGGGGTCATGTCAATAAATTATTTAAAAAGTGAGTGTCATTCATAGGTTACACAAATAAAAAAATGCTCAGTTTCATTTAAATAAAGTGTCTCATTGCTAATAAGCTTGCAGCTTAAAGGAATAATTCAACATTTTAGGAACTATGCTTATTGACTTCCTTGCTGAGAGTTAGATGAGAAGATCTAAACCACTTTCATGTGTTTTTAATGGACAAATATGAGAGTGGTATCAATCATCTCATCTAAGCAAACCAGCCTAATTAACAAAATGTCAATTTGTCCATTAAAGGTGCAGTGTGTAGGATCTGGCAGCATCTAGTGGTGAGGTTGCAGATTGCAACAAACTGAATGGCCCTATCTAGAGCCAGTGTTTGGTTTCTCTATTCTGGGCTACTGTAGAAACATGGCCGCCGGCTCCTTGAAGCGGACCCGCTCCATATGTAGATATAAACGGCTCATTCTGAGGTCACGGAAACACGATTCTTATTTTCAAGTGAATATACACTAAAGAAAACATAATAATATTATATTCCATTTCTGCCAATACATCCCCCTAAATGCTACACACTGTTCCTTTAACCTTGAGTCAAAATCATCACATTTGAAACTCAAATGTTTCTTTAGTGGATGAGCTGACAGTGATTTTTCAATAAAGGCTATTTTAAAATCAGCTGTTTGCATCATTCACTGATGATGGGTCAGTTCTTGTAATGGACTTCACTGGTTTGAAAATATATATTATGAGAAAGTGAACAAAACCTCATTTTCACTATGTTCACCCACAACCCTTTATTTTTCCATTGAAGCCAGTTTGCGTATTCTGTAGGTAACAGAGCACAAACAGCATAATAAATGAAACGCCATTAGGGCAATTGATGACCAAATTATAGTTGATTACAGTATGTAAATACTGACCAAATGGGCGCAGGTTTAATGGCATTCCTTTACAGCATCTGGTGTGGATATGGTGAATGTAGGTCACGCATGGTTCAAAATGAGTGAAACCATTTTTATGCCAACATTTGCAAAAGACACACAAATAACTTGCAATCCCCTCGATGAATGTCTCCCTCTCTCCTGAAGGCTGGCGCAAGCGCTCCGGTCAAAGCGACGGCGAACCTCTTGATGTGGTCTGTCATTTCCTCTGAGCTGGCCTCGCTGCAGCATGGGGGTTCGAGGAGTGTGGGAAAAACCAGTGTGAAAGGGAAGAGAGGAAGTGTGTATTTATCTCTGTTGGTGGGGCATGATTCCCACTTTGATCTGTCTCCAGACCAGCTCCTGGACCGCCTTGCGGGCAGCAGAAGCCATAAGGTCACAGCCACAAAGGGCCTATAGCGTGATGCTTGGACTGCACCTGTCTAGATGAAAGGCGCCAGCATCCAGTGGAATAGCAGCAGGTGCAGTCAAAGCCCCGCAGCTTCAAGACTTGTTGTTACACTGTAAACGATTGACAGGTCATCCCAAGACATACCTAAACATGCTATTATGTTGTTCAGTGTCATGACAACTTCCCTGCGTCATCCAAATCAAGTATTATTTATTATTGATCACTCAACAGCAATCAAAGGATTTAAACAGTCTTAATGACAAAACAGACTCTGTTCAGCGCTAATGAATCGTGAAGTAAGTTTCATGGAGGAAATTTACAGTAAAGGATATGATATCATGGGGTTTGGTCTCCTTTGTAGCCATCCATCTTCAATTCATCTCCAAATCTTACTCACTGAGCAAACAATCTTTTATTTGCTCTTCTCATTCAGCCAGGAGCGGCTGATTAAATGATCCATTTTCCATTGTCCGGAAAATGGTATATTTAATTAAAGCACAAGCAACATGTCAACACCTCCCCCGGTGTGTAGAATGAGATAATACAGTTGTGTTCACATGCCATTGTGTCTTCAATCTGTGGGTGACCCACACTTAAGTCTGCATCCAAAGTGGTTTTCCAAACGGGGGTCCCTCGCCAGGAAGTGTGCTTCCCAGTGTTCAATTGCATCTGATGTTTGGTAATCGTCTCCTCATGCATGTATATCTATACTCAGGATTTCCAGCTGCGGGTACACCCAGACCCTCTCCACCTCCGTCTGTGTGTACATGGAGGAAGTCGGTCAGCGAGAGTGCAAGTGGCATATGGTAGTGAATGGTGGCCTGGGAGCAGATTAGCTGCTTCTGTGTCTATCTGGTGCTGACAGTTCACACAGGCCTTTTTTTCCACTGGCCCTGGGCGTATCAACACACTGTTTCCCTTCTCAGAGGGCTCTATCTCCCGGCCTCAGGGCTAAAAATGTGAAGGCATACTGTATACGAGGCTTGAAACATAGACTTAAAAGTAAATGCTTATAAAAAAAAGGTGATTAATAGGGGTGATGTAAATATGTATTGTCACATTGTGGAATCCCAGAAAGGAATACAGATTCAGTTAGAAACACTTACATTAAGGAATGGATCACTTATAGAAAATTTTGGCGGAAAAGTCTCTGCCCTTTGAAATAGCTCTTGGCATGAGCGTATCCATAGAATAATAGTGTTGAGTGACTATTTTTAATGGCCGCGATGTATATCAGAATAAATATGATTGGACATAACTAATCGGGGGCCGCACGGTGGTGCAGTGCTAAGCACTGTCACCTCACAGCAAGAGGGTCGCAGGTTTGAATCCGGCTTGGGGCCCTTCTGCGAGGAGTTTGTATGTTCTCCCCGTGTTAGCGTGGGTTTTCTCCAGGTTCTCCGGCTTCCTCCCACAGTCCAAAGACATGCAGGTTAGGTTTATTGTTGACTCTAAATTGCTCGTAGGTGTGAATGTGAGCGTGAATGGTTGTCCGTCTATATGTGTCAGCCCTGTGATAGTCTGGCGACCTGTCCAGAGTGTACCCCGCCTTCGCCCAATGTCAGCTGGGATCGGCTCCAGCCCCCCTGCGACCCTGAATAGGATAAGCGGTTACAGATAATGGATGGATTAACTAGTTGGCCGATAACCACACAGCTGTGAATGAGACGGTGTTTGCGAAGCGTGAATTAAACAGCTGATGCAAATGTTGCGTTACATTTACCTCGGAAATAGGAGCTCAGAGCTGGGAATGACGTCACACCTTAGTTGGTGTCGGAAAGTCGGAAACTTAATGGGGTTTGCTTCGACCAGGTTAGCTAGCCATTGTTAGCAGTACCAGTTGATAGCAATGCATTACGTTGGATTTTGTGCATACAAACACCGTAGCAACATGTCCACAGATAGAAGTTGGACAGTACTGTGTGTATGACTGATTTAATGAGACACAAATAAGACAGAGGTGCTAATAAACAGTATATTAATGCACAGAGCAGCCATCTCGGAATTTGGTGTTGGGGTTGGTTTAGTTTAGTTTATCAAGATCCCCATCAGCTACAGCGTTGCAGCAGCTATTCTTGGGTCCACAAGCACACTTACAATGTCACAGTGCAAGAATAAACAGGACAAGGCAAAAACACACACACAGAATAACATATCATAACATTACAGAATAAAACAGCACAAGAGGTGAGGTTTGTCTGACTTTCCGAGGTGGAAATCCAACCTCAGGGGCGTTCCAATTGAAATATCCGACTGGGAATTCCAACTTCTCAGTTCCAAAATGGAACACACAACACTCAGCTAATGCAAGCGTGACTGCAAACCAGGCGGCAACCTCTGGTTCTGGAGACTGAAGCCAATGCTGAAGTGCTTTAAATGTGCATTCTTTCTGATAGCCAGCAGGGGGCGACTCCTCTGGTTGCAAAAAGAAGTCTGAGTGTATAGAAGTCCATGAGAAAATGACCCTACTTCTCACTTGATTTATTACCTCAGTAAACATCTCAATCGCTAGTTTCGAGTCTTCTTCAATACAGCATGATGTCCATTTAGTAAATTATGGTCCCAGTTAGAGTTAATTAGACCATAAAGTAGGGTATGCTTATATTCAGCAGGGTTTGCTCTTATTCAGCATTCGGTTGTAGCTCCACCATCTTGTGTCACTTCTGGTTGCAAAAAAACAAGATGGTGAGGGCCAAAATGCCGAACTCGTGGCTTCAAAACCATAGTCCACAAACCAATGGGTGACAGTGACTACGTCCACTTCTTCTATGCTGCAAACGCTATGCTCCATATGGTATGTTATGATGCTTTGGACTTGAGGTTTCAGTTTCTTCCATTTCGTTCAACGAAGATGTAATTATCTTCTGAGAATGTGTAAATGGAGTAGGGCCTTGATCCAAAGTACATTCTGTATAGATGGAATTAAACTTAAGAGGCAACTTAAAAGGTGCCTCGTGGAGTTTTCTTGTACACATATAAGGTTTCCGTTTACATCCAGTATTACTCACCAAAACACACTGTGTGTGTGTGTGTGTGTGTGTGTCCTTGAGGTCTAACAAATGTGTTTAGTGCATTTCCGTCCTCATCAAACATCTGCAAAGCTGATTTTGGAAACCTGCATTGTTTACATCCATGTTTACTTGGTAAGGCTTCTTCTTTCCTGCCTCTGCTGGCACATTGCAGCGTGTCTTGGCGCCAACTGGAATAGTGGCAAGAAAGGGAACCCACACGTTAAAGAAACATGGCTCCATAGCTCTACTAGTGGTGAAAAACTCCACAGAGCACCTTTTTGAAGGACACTAGCATGGATGGATTATGAGTTGATGGGCCCCTGATGACTAAAAAGCCCCCTCATCCCACATGGACCCCTCTCTTTTCTTTGATGTGACATCTTAAAAGTGAAGATTTACATTTTCAGAAGGACTTGATGAAATGCTTTGACTCTCCAGCAATAAAAGTTAAAGTCATGTCATACAGATGTTCTTGTCTTTTGGGCCCCCTGGCCTCTTGGGCTCCTGAACCTGTGTCCAGTGAGCCAGTTCAGTCATATAATGGGATCCTTTTTCTCATTTCAAACAGTCGGCTGTTTCCCCTTCTTGTCACATCAGAGATGGAAAACAGTTGCGAGTGGCCATCAAGACAATGAGATTTATATTTACTGACTCATCTTTGGTGAAGCTGGCTGACATGTGTTTACTGTGGTTATTCAAGGTCAAAAACACGCATTTGTAAGCATCCGGTTTCTATATCCGAGTGTCTCTCAACAAGCACACCCCAGGCCTTCACCCCTGACCAATTTCTCAGTTTTTACCCATTAGAGCACCCATCTGCTTCGTTATCTTTATTAATGATGTTCCTTCCCTCTCTGTCACATCAGAGGGTTTCACTTATGGTTCTGGTGATACTGCCGGTCATTAGGACAGCTCAAAGTGTGGGATCCCATCTGGAGTGTCTCACGCAAAACACTGTGAGGCCACAGGGACTGCCGAGGCTCCAGCAAACTTTCAACAGTTGTCTCAACCGGGTCCCCATGATGCAGGAATATAAGGCCCTTTACAGAGACAGAAAGTCTGTGGGTTGTAATTCTCCATACGGGCTGCTCAGCGAGTGCACAGGAAAAAGTGGTCATATTATTTGGAAAGGCCTTGAAGGGGAAAATGAATGAATATTCAGAGTGGATGTAGGGGGACAGAGGCAGGCGTAGAGAGCTCATTACAATGGAATGAGCTTCTCATCTCGGCAGAGAAACAATTCCCAAAGCATGATAAAATTGTACGTGTCCTTCCAGCTTGGAATCATTTAGACATATCAAATTGCAAATCATTTAAAAAGAAAAAATCCAGTTGTTACTGATTAAGTATAAATAAATGAGAAGTAAATGTTAGCATTGGGAGCCTTGACAGTGATGGAGGCCTGCAAAATTTCCATTTGCAGTCACGCACAATAATGTCATTGCTTCAAGGGAGTTTTACCCCCCTGTAGATTAACAATCCCAGAAAGCTTTTGCAGAGCAGGTTCAAGCACCTGACGTCACGTGCCGGGTCGGGAGCAGGGTCTTTAATATAGAGTGGCAAGGGTGTGGTGCTCTGAGCCCGGAGACCATTAAACTGTCACCACTCTATTTCTGTGGTGGGACTACAGAGGGATTTCTCTCGTCCCCCATAGCACTGGTAATGATGAGATTTGAGGTTAGTCAGCCACTTTGCCGTGTGTGTAATCAAAACTTGAGATTGCATTTGCAGCTACTGTTGAGCTGCAGCAAGTACGCGCATGTGGAGGTGTTGCGGGCACATGCTGTTCATGTGTGTACCGGATGAGGTCAAAGAAGGCATACCGTAATGTAACAGACATGCAAAGGTTACAACTTTTCAACGGACTGGCTGTAAATCTACTCTTTAATAAAGTAGAATTATAGTAATTCACAAGAAAACAATTAAAACAGATGAAACATAATTGCCAGGTATGTCTGAGCCATAACACAGGCATCTCTGTTACGCGGTGTGCTGATCGGTTACTATGGCAGCAAATGTTTTTGTGCTAATCACTGTCAACTTCCAGTTTACAGCTTACTTAAATCAAGGGTTTCGCTGCAAAGTGCAGTTTTGCCGTTATTACCATCTTATTTTCAAAGCGGGGTGTTGTTGACTAACCTTTAATTTTGTCTCGTGGAAGGAAATATCAGTTTAATTATTGCAACATTTTCCATGCTCTGCTTTTATGAGAGAAACCTTCGAGGTGGGTGGGGATCAAAGATAATTGAGTCAACTATGAAAAAAAAAAATGATGTAGCTGTAACTATTGGGAATGCATTGCCCCTCAGGCAGTGTAGTTCTGAGTACACGAGGATGTTCTTAATCATTCCCCACTTACGGGAAGTCAGTTTGGATGCTGAGATTATAAAACAGTCCTGACCTTAAACACGTGGCCTTTACCCCGTTGGCCTGTTTGGCTGTGTGTGCTACTGCATAGCAACAGAGCAGGAAGATACAGTAGCACCACCTTGTGTTGTGGCACAGTCAAAGGTTAAAAGGTCTCCAAATATACCCCCTTTTTTAATCTTTATCTAACATTTAACAGGGAAACTAAATTCCAGAATAGTCTCTAGACTGAAGGATGTAAAAGACCAACATTAAAGATTAAAAAGACAGACCATCACATAATCTCATGATCACTTATGAAGATCTTTTAGCATAAGGCGACTTTTGCTCTTGAGAATTTCACACACAGCCGATGACGAAGCTTGGGCGGTATGAGGGCATCCCCTTGGCCTTTATGTCTTACGCACAAGAGAGGAGTAGAATGGCTTGTGTTGGCTATTCCTCTAGCCAAACGCAGCCAGACGCTGAGTTGTTCTGGCATAATTAGAACCTGCTGCAGATGTCTGAAGTATTACCTCACTGCAAAGAACACGGCTTCCCCAGCTAACAGCCCCAGCTGGCTGGATCTGGATTCTGTTCCACTACTGATCAATGGGGAGCTCCCTGTACTTACAGCCACCAGCGGTGCTGTATATTGACCGAATCGAATAGGAGGAGGAGGAGGGGAGCTGGGGCTTCAGATTTGTTCTTCCATCAAGCTCTTTGCTGAGTTGGAGCCAGTTTTCCCCTGTATGAAACTGGCTGTTGCATCTATAAACGCCTCACACTGATGGTCATCCAGAAGAGACGGTTTCCTCAACACAGAGGCTATTAAAAAGGCGTTATTGGTCACTATAAGCACCATAGATGTGGGACAATAGGGGCCTACTACACCCAATAGTAGGTTTTATCATCTATTCACATGGAAGATCACCAAAAGAAGGTATAAAAAACACAACAGCGACCTCTAGCGACTGTAGTAATTATGACTGGAGCACAAGCGAAAGTCAGATGCTGCACTATAGATAAGATGAATCTCCTTATGGGGTGAGGTTGGGGCCAGTTGGGATGGGACATAAAACACAGGGTTTTCACCGAGGAGGTCAGAAATCACATCCTTTGTGAAACCAACAATGAGTAGTTGCCTTTGTGTTCACGAGCGTTTCACTTTCACTTTGGAAACTTGGTTATTTAAGCCAAAACACAATGTTTTTCCCTAAACGTAAGTGTTTTTGTTGCCTAGACCTATAGCAGCCATTATGTTTGTGTTCAAAACATTTAATTCAATTTTGAAATGTGTTAGGACATGTTGCTTTTAAGTTTCGCTTTCACTTTTACAAGGCGTAGTAGGCATAGGCCCCTAATGATCCACATTTATGGTGCTTATAGCGACTGATAACGCCTATTTAATGGCCTGATAACAGTCAAATTGGGTACATGAATGTTATTCACTGGGAGGACTGGGCGCTCCTCCTTTATGATGGACGTTTCTTTACTATACCAGTTTTGAAAATGTGCTCATACAGACACCAGGGGAGCCAGTAAAGTGAGTGCATGCTCCACGTAGTATGAGAAATGAAAACTGTATTTTTCCACTGCCATTCAGTAAGTACTCAGAATTCATTAATAAAGGAGTTATTACAGCACTTATATCATATAGGCCTCGTGCTGTCATTGCACAGGCTCTATAATGTCTGTGCGCACTTCCCTAGTGGCAAAGTATAAGCAGAGTCTCAAAGTACAAGCATATGAGGGACAGCCTGGGGATCAAGGCCGTCTCCAAGGTCTCCTAACTGCCTGAATCTAAACTTAAGGTCGTTCCTCTGCTGCTCGACCAATTACCCACGCATGCAGCTCTGCGGAGTCTCAGCCAGACGCTGAATTGTTCCAGGACATCCTCCTGTGGGTTTACATTGGAAATATGGGCTGCCATCGACTGACATTTTTTTCATCAACTAACCAATATACAGAGGATGCGGGGGATTGATTTTGTACATGCCGGTTGCAGTAAGTGTCTGGTAAATATAGATTGTGGCGAGAATTATTTGTTCTTTTCTTTTCTGTCCTTTCTAATCACTATAGGGGCATTCAGTGACACATTGCGTCCGAAACACACATTTTAATAATTTTCGTATCTCAAAGGAAATGTGTAATTACTCCCTGATATTTTCTCAGGGATGTGAATGCTTTTAGCATCCGAGACATGGTGTCATTGACATCAGGCACATATTTGTAGACGCTGTTTGGTGGGGTGAGTCATGTCATGACTCGTCTGTATGTGTGTTCCATAACCTCTGGTCCCTGCAGAGGTTCTCATTACAAGGAAAATGGTGGTGATTGTTTTTTTGTGATGGGAGGAGAAATCTAGATATGTCAAAGCACAGACGAACACCGCATCGGAAAGTTTGCGGAGTGGAAGTAATAAAAAATTACCAGACA
The DNA here is from genome assembly GCF_015220745.1 of Sebastes umbrosus. Taxonomy (NCBI): domain Eukaryota; kingdom Metazoa; phylum Chordata; class Actinopteri; order Perciformes; family Sebastidae; genus Sebastes; species Sebastes umbrosus. Next base: position 14,460,017 of record NC_051280.1, on the reverse strand, counting down.
TAACCAGACTGCTGTGTTAGTGGTGACGTCAATCCAGCTCGGCTATCAAAGGTGTTTTTCTGATTTCTCATATCAAACCTATTAATCTCGAAGGTAAATATAAACTGAACTACACTGTCATGTTCACATGTGAAAAAAACTTCCAATAACTTAATTAGGAGACATCTGTTCTCTATAAAGTGGTCGATCACCACAAGGGATCTGAAACCAGTCTGTACGAAACTCATATGCATCTGTATGCACACGTTCCTGAAATCCTGAAAACCTATTGCAATCAATATTTTAACATTGACAATAGATCACTCGACTATGTGGAATGTGAAAGGGGTTGCTCAGAGTGATAAACCCACACAGATTACTCAACTCTGCAGTGCTCTACGGAGCGTTTTAGCATCTTTTAAGGCATTGTTTTAGCGTCTTTTAACTTATTAGTTTCACGGCCCGTAAATGTATTTTCATGTTTCACTCTAACCGCTTTCATCAGTATTTTTCAGCGGAAAAGCTCTACTGCAGACAACCCAGCGCCAAATGGCAGACAGACAAATTAACAAGCTAAAGAGCCAGACATTTCCTTCAGGAGATGGTGGAGACCAAAACAGAGCCAAAAGGGGAGTGAATCAGGTGAAAATGTCATTGTTACGTTTACAGGTTGTTGTGCTTCTCACAAGTGGTCAAAATAAATCAAAAAGTGCAGTGACAGATCATGGATTTATTACTTTTGAAATATATTTTTGGTTATCATATCCACTTTCAAGCTGTTATTCCTTTTTCTGCACGAGTTTGCCCTTAACTCTTAAAAAGACAGTGTGTAACATTTAGGGGAATCTATTGGCAAAAATGGAATATAATATTAATAAGTATTTTTTCTTTAGAGTATAATTGTTGTAATTAAGTTATTGTGTTTTCGTTTCCTTAGAATGAGCCGTTCACAGAGCCGGCCGCCATGTTTCTACAGTATAACGGACAAATAAAACACTGGCTCTAGAGACGGCCATTCACATTTTCACGTCGGCCACCGTAGTTCTCCTACATGCTTGGCACACAGGAGAAGTTTCAGTTGGTTGCAATCAGCAAGGATTTCAAGGAAACCCTTTGTTGTTTTCTCTGGTATACTAAAGATTTCAATGAAATATTTGACAATCATTTTGTAAAAAGTAAGTAAAGTAAGCATACAGAGCCTACTATATGTGCGGTATGTGTATGTCTAAGGCCAAATTCCTTGCAGCACAAAAGAAAAGTTAATTTCAGCCACTTTTCATTTTAAAAATGAACTTGCTCCGTTCCTATTGAAAGCCCCCAGACAGAGCGTGTCCATTTTGATTTATGGAGAGGAAATAGTTGCGTTCTCCTTGCGGGTGGGCCTGTAAAACCCATGTCCCCCCTCGCTCTGGTGTGGCGGCCTTGTGTAAGCTGCAGCGTAAGCCCAAATCACAAGAGGTCACCATCTCCAATAGTCAGTTGCAAAGTCTTAAATTACAACTTGGTCACTGTAGAGAAATATTCCCAGATGTAGCTTCAGTTTGAGGGGTGAAACGGAGAGAAGATACATGATCACCCCGAACACTCTACGGAGGAAGGGCTGTTCTCCGACGCTCCTCGAGAGCACAGAGTGGAGTGAATCCCTCGATCATTGAGAAGGAAAGAGAAGCTGGCTCCGATTCAAGCAGGAGAATCTATTCGGGAGAGTAAATCTGATGCATAGCAGTTACTTTAAATGGTGTGCAAGACAATGACACTTGTTAAGAGGGAGTAATGTGTGAACTGACATATGAGGGTAATAATAAAACCAGACATGGTGTCATGGTTGAACACTCATTTACTGCTTCTCAGTACCTTTTCAACGGACTGTAAAAATGCAGAATGTGTCCCATGAATTCACATAATCGATGGTGGTTATTACCTCCCCAAAGAGCTCAAGGGGAATCCATCAAGAGCAGGTGTGCACATATAAAAAACCACAACAAAATCACGGAAAAATGAAGAGATTAAATAACTTTATTCGACACCTGGAAAAAATGGTAATGATACTGCACAGTGGGCATATGAAACTATAACAATCATCCGAGAGGGTTAATAGGGGTCTATAGCCATGAAAAGAAATATTATCGTAAAGCAGTCCAAAGCAGTTCAGATATCGTGCGAGTCTACAACAAAGTAAGTCATTTCCTCGAGGATGGTCAGGTCCAATTTACTGCTTACGCAAAGCTGTGACATCTATGTTGGCCCGCTCGTTGGGGAGACATGATGTAATTGCGATGAGGCGGTTGGTTTTGGTATCGCCTCGATGTGATTTTCTCATGTCGTCATTGAGTGATGTTGTTTCTGTGCTCCGAGGATAGTAGACCCCGATGGCCCTAACAAACACAAAATTTACTTTTCGTCCTCTCTCAGAGGTCCGTCATATCTCTCCGGAACACAAAGTGCGAGCACCAAACTAATAAATTGTACCTCTAATCCATCGTGAAACGTTAGACTGCTATAAATCAAGTTAAGGAACTTGACAACAATGGGTGTGAGCGAGTTAGTGACCCACCAAAACTCTGGTCTTTCTCTCAAGAATGAATTAAAGCACGGACATGAAAAGAACATTAAATCTTCTGTAATGCGATGTGAACAAACTGGACTTTAAAACAGATTGTGACCTTTTTTTGGCATAAATATGATAATCCTATGTCCTATTCTAAAAATTCTAAATTCAAATAATTAAGAGCAATGAAATCATGAATGAAATAATGAAATGTTTTTACTTGCTTACTTTTACAAGCCATTACTGCGGCATGTTAAGATATTAAATATTTTGTATAAAGCTGTGCATCTAAATCATTTTATAGTTAAACAAACTAATTTTAAAGACATGCGATAACACAATTACTGATAGTAAAATATTTTAAATTGTCTGAATGTTGAAGGGGACATATCATGAAAAACTCATCTTTGCAAAAGTGCACCATATTTTTCTAGCAAGCCAATCAGAGCAAACTGGGCTTTTTCGGGAGGGGTATTAAAGAGACAGGCGCTAAAATGACGCGATTCAAACAGAGGCTGAATACAGGTATATTCAGACAGACAGTATGAGAAAGATATTTTTTTCTTTTTTGTGTTTTTTGGACATTAAAACATGTAAACATGTTCTAGTAGAAACACAAAATACAAGTATGAACCTGGAAATGAGCATCATATAGCCCCTTTAATTGATTGCAAATCAGACAGATGATAACAGACTTTTACTTGGTGATGCATCTTATCAGGATTTTGTCTGCAGTTTTTTTTGTCAAAGTTGAGTTATCAGGTTGACTATAGGTTTACCATTTTATTATAATAATCCCCATGATGGATTATGTAACAGGTCATACATAGCCTCATGTGTTGAGTGGTTACACAATTGGCTTACCCTAGTACATAATGAATGTCCTTGACATAATGTAAATTCACACCCAGATGTGCACTTTGAACAGATGTGTATCATCAAACACTTGAATAAATGCCTTTATTGATATAGATGATGATGCAGTAAATCCCAGGCATAGTATTTTGACTGTTCTTTACAATAATGCAGTTGCATTGCAAAAGTAATATGTTCATATCAGAGTGGTCATAAGTCACTTAGCAGCCAGTGCACCGCATGAACTACATGTCAGCCAGCTTTTTTATTAAAAGGGAAACTCTCATCATATGTGTTACTGTTTGCAGATGTAAGCAATATTTAATGATTTAGCCCTCTAATTAGGAGATTAAAGCTCACCACTAATGACAGAACGTTGCAGTAACTTATAGATCTCCCTCGAGTCTCGAAAACCACAGAGGAGGAGAGGAGGGCGGGGAGTGACGCACTTTGTCATATATATAGACCCGGTGATTCCACCTCTCTCTCACCAGCGTGGAAGGAATGTCTTGATATATCCACCCCACACATACGTACACATGTATACAGAAACATAGCGCCAGCATAAGAACCTGAAATTAATGTGCAGCCATTCTTGTAAATACAATGCCCATTTCCAGCCGAGACAGTGACACTGGTATTGCTTTCACCTTGTGAGTATGTGTGTGTCATCATGGCGGAGACACCTACTGTAGTGAGAACTACCACAGAACAGATTGAGTACTTTGCCAGGTGTTTATATTCCTGTCTGTGGTCAGATTTTGTCACCACGATAGAGTCACAACCGTGCAAGATGAAGTCAGAAAACTTTACTGGTGTATAGTTGAGATCAAAATGAAGGTTGAGTTCGAAGATGGGTGTGGTCAGAGCAAGGGCACCGTAAGTAGGGTGGTAGGAACTTTACTTTACACCCCTGATCTGATTTGGCACTGCGGCTGGTGTGATCCCATTGCAAGATGGTCTTTAGTTAAATGTGCTTTTAATAACACTCAATACAGTTATTACATGAAACAAACATCATGCATACACAGTTGATATTTGCTCAGCATTGGGGAGTGACAATAATAAAATTTCCCCCTACCATATTGGCAACAACAAACACTAAAAATCGACATTGACTCCATAAGCATATCTGAACAAGCAGAAAATACTCCAGTGATTCTCATCATTTTAGCAGTCAGGCATGATGCAAAGCTGTGACAGCACAAACGGCAAACCTGAGATGGACTGACAGCTATTAAGAAAAATGGTAGATGAACAGAGTCTCCACAGGCTGGCAGCAGCAGCAGCAACAACAACAGCAGCAGCAACAACAGCAACAACAGTAGCATCAACAACAACAGCAGCAGCAACAACAGCAGCATGAGCAGCAACAGCAACAACAACATCAGCAGCAACAGCAACAACAGCAGCAGCAGCAACAACAGCAGCAGCAGCAGCAGCAGCAGCAACAACAGCAGCATCAGTAGCAACAGCAACAACAGCAGCATCAGCAGCAACAGAAGCGGCAGCATCAACAACAACAGCAGCAGCATCAACAACAACAGCAGCAGCAGCAGCAGAAGCAGCAACAACAGCAGCAGCAGCAGCAGCAGCAGAAGCAGCAACAACAGCAGCAGCAGCAGCAGCAGAAGCAGCAACAACAGCAGCAGCAGCAGCAGCAGCAGCAGAAGCAGCAACAACAGCAGCAGCAGCAACAGCAGCAGCAGCAGCAGAAGCAGCAACAACAGCAGCAGCAACAGCAGCAGCAGCAGCTTCAACAACAGTAGCATCAGCAGCAACAGCAACAACAGCAGCAGCAACAGCACCAACAGCAGCAGCAGCACCAGCAGGGAACGTAGTGCCAACATGATGATTTCCATCACAAAGCCTTCCTGAAGCGACACGACTAGACTGTTAGCCGGCAGCAGCAAATAGTGCAGCTTACTGTGAAGGGTGTGTTAGATAGATGTTGCATTGAGACAAATATAGCATGTGAGTGTAGCAGTGCAAAATACACAGACTTCACTCCATTAGTGCTACTCTGACATAATACAGGAAGTGTCAAAATGGTTGACGTATGCTGCAAAAACAATGACGTCATATATGTTAACACTCATTTCTGACAGGGGATGGTCTAATCATGTACACGGCATCACTATTAACTATTATTACCACCAGTGTAATACCATCAGTATGATCTTTTACATTTATGGAGATGTGAATCAGAGAGTCTGGTATCAAACGTTTGTTATGCTTGTATCTCCCGGTTTTTAACTGGCCATGATGAGTGACAAATTATATTGCACTATGAAGTGCAAAGCTCGAAAAACTCCCAACCGCTGTCTGACTGTATTGTTCCAGACAATCTTACACATCAGATCCAGTCTGGAATTGTTTTTGGGATAAAGTCGGGCTCCTTTTCACAAGAAAAAAAGAAACGCAAATATTCAATTCTTCTGACTCTCAAAACATTGGTCTACCACAGGTGCAAGTTTTCCATACCAATTAGCAAGTGCTCCACCCACAAATTTTCCATCAAAATAAACTGGGAACACATAAAAAAAATGCACATTAAAATGGGAGTGATTGTCTTTGATATTCAATGCTTTAATTGAAACCAGGCGGCGGAATTACGGAGCCCTGTTTTGACGGCTCCATGGTTTCCATCAGTAAAAGAGAGGATTCCTGAGTGATATCCTGAGGAACACTAGATTTCCTTTTAGAGGAAAACCAAACAGGGTAACACGTCATTGTTTTGCATTGGCTTCATGGTCAATTGGCATTACAGTTTTTTTTCTGTACCTGTAATGGACACTGGGTCAAAGGTTCACACTCCTTCTGTCTGCCACTCACACATATAAGTTCAGTAACCAACTCACATATGGCAGGGCTGGGTAAACATCTGGTAATCTTTGTTTCAGCTCCTCAATAGCTCACCAGGCTATGGTCTCTCTGTGTGTACTCAATCTTCTCCAATTACATAGTTGCTGGCTGCTCCCCTGAGGTTACGTGGACAAACCATTTGGGATTGCGGAAGGAGTTTCCACAAAATAGGTGTTGTCCAAAAATTCCTCGCAGTTATGGAAATAAACCCACAAAAAGAGAAAAACGATACAGAGACTCAGGAAAGTAGAGAGCGTGAGCTTATGGGCATGCCTTTGGGTTTTTCTTTTGTTTTCGACTTGTCTGCAATGAAGTGAAAGAATTTAAAAGACAAAATCTTTCAACAGACTGTCAAGTAAAAACAGACAGAAATTTGAAGGCTCGTTGGTTTTGAGTTGCGCTGAAGAAGAGAGGATATGAATTGCTTGACTGAGAGCATTTTATTTCTAAATTAAACCCATTCTTAGACCAAAGATGGTTACAATTATTCTTTCCGTTGGTGGTTGTATTGACTTCAAAAGTCACAGCCCGTGGTATTAGGCTGGCGGCTTCCTTTTGGAAGTTCTTCAAAGAGCATGTCACAGTAATGCCAACGTGAACTTGATGGTCCACACCCTCATTACAGGCCCGATCTATTGTCCTATAGCTTGGCTTTACCTACTTTATCAAATGCTCTTTGCTTTGTGTTGATGCAAAGATACAACCAAACGCCATCCATTCATTCATTTGCATCCATAAACTGGTGCATCTGGACAATGATTGCACAGGTCCCACTGTCAAGGCTGTTCTTACCATGCTGGCAGGCAGCCAGACGAGGCTGCTGGCCCCGGGCTCCTTTTCCCAAGTCCCACCCAGACGCTGCGTGCGCCGTCATCCTGCTGAAATGTAAACCCCAGATTCAGCTGTGTTTGTTATGGTTGCGCCGGCCCTCGGTGAACACACAACGCTGTCACAACGTAGCTATAACAGCGGGGCAATATTTCAACAACAACCTATTTGGTCAGCTGCAATTACATCACTAGGTGGTCAAACACATTAGTTCGTTGGAATGATAATTAGGATTATTTCATGGGCATGTCTCTTAGCGAGGGTCCTCGACGCTGCTCTTATTTCCTAACACACCTCGACATTTAATACAGAAGTTTAAGTCAAGTGCTTTTAAGTGTGTTTTCGCAGTGTGTGAACTTGACCCCGCTGGACTGCGTTCACAGGAGCGCCATCATTACTGTTTTTTGCTGGGGATGCTCTATTTAACAGCATGGCCTGCTATACCCGTTGTCTCTTTTAATCATGCAGCTTCAGTATAAACAATAGTTTAGACTGAACACTAGTGCTGCCCTTGAGATCACTGGCCTGCTGCACTAATGGCTATTTACTTTCAAGGGAAAATAAGTAACCAAGAAAGTTTATTTTTATCCTGAAATGACCCCAGTGTCAACCCCACTGAGGTAAGGGGGGGACACATCCTTAACTTTAATCAAACCGCCGACCCTGCAGGCTGCACGCTGGTGCAACAACCTCCTCGTGATTAATTTTTTTTTTCCTGTCCTCTTGTCAGCTCATGTGACCCAAAGTCACTATAACACAGCAGATTCCAAGAGGATTTAATGTTAAAATATAAATCCATAGTGTGTCTGCGACTAGCAGGGGGTCTGTGCAGTGTGGCATCAGTCGGGTGGGTAATTTATTGTGGGAGCTAAGTGTTTCCATTTGCAGTAAGAGCCACTAAAAACAGACTCGCTGAAGGTTTCTGGGGGGCCCGCTTGTAAAAGTACTGATGCAGTGTGAGCTGGCTCATGGTCTGACAACCTGTTTGGGGAGCTGTATAGATGGAGTTTTAATGAATACATAATCCAGTCATTACAAAGAAGGACTCCTCACAGTCACATGTGCGTTCTTATTCACCTGATGCAGAGATGTGGGATGCACTTTTTTTAAAAAGAGGTTTCCCAAAGAAAATAAACCTGCAAAGAGATGTCTGTTGTTGGTTACTGTTACTGTGCATATGCAAAATGCAGAGCAGCCATTCTTTTTCACTACTAAAATCAAATAAATTACCCAATGAATGGGAGGAAATAAAGAAAATATGTTTTTGTATGAATATACATAGAGACATTTGTATTTACATGTGCACTTCATACCCAGTGCAGTACCAGACCTGAGCCCGGACAATGCGAGTACAATAATACTGTCCTCACACAAAGTGCAAAGGTCATAATGAACTGGATTTTTGTTAATGAATTGAAACTCACCATCAGCAACTCACTGCTGCCCTCTACTGAACCCAACAAGCACACATTAACAATATATTAACAATATATAATTTTTAAATTGTACTTTTCATGGACTATTTTATCCCCTCATGGCCAGCAGGACAGTTAAGTCGACAGTCAACAGCACGTTTATGTTTTTCTGCTGAAGACTTGAAACTTGACTTGGACTCGCAAAAAATGACTTGTGAGAGTCGCTGCTTTTTAGTTCATGAAAGTATAGTACACTTTAACTTATAGTACTTAGCCAATGATATATGCATTACATAAACACAAAATACATTTCTCTTTTTGCCATTTGACTTGATGATTTGTGATGAGATAAAAAAAAAAATGATTGTTCTCGCATGCCTCTACGGTGAACGGATAATCCAAAAACCTGATGAATTGAAGTAAATTAATATCAAAACATCCTTTTACAAACTCTCACACACTTTAATAGGCTACTCTATCAACAAGTAAGCCAACTATTCTTTTCTGTCGGGCTATAAAGGCAAGAATACTTAATTTTACTTATCTTAATCTTGATCGAAAGATTAAGTAAATAGGCCTATAAGCCAAGTATATTTAGACTTTCAAGTATACTTGTCAGTATAAGCCAAGTATACTTAGACTTTTAAGTATACTTGTCAGTATGACTCAAGTATATTTAGACTTTTAAGTATACTTGTCAGTATGACCCAAGTATACTTAGACTTTTAAGTATACTTGTCAGTATGACCCAAGTATACTTTTGTTAAGTATATCTCTGATAAGAACATAAAAAGTAAACTGAAAGTATACTCTCTTATTTTAAGTTCAAAAGAAGTATACTAATAGCACACTTGAATAGACTTCATTTTGGTTAGGGCATTCCTTACACTTGCACATATCTCTTAAAGTAATAACCCTGAACAAAGTAGCAATTAACACTGTGTACATGCTAGAAGCACTTCAGCAGAGTTCAGGTAGGTTGTAATGTGGGGCTTCACCTGGAGTTGATTTGAGACTGATACTACTGTATAAAACCACAGCCAAGTTTGGTTTGGCTGCCTGGCTGTTAACTCTGTCGCACAGAAATGAGGAAAGTTTGTGAAACAAAAGCCAGAAAACCGAAGTGCGCCTCAAAGACCAAGGAAAACATAACAATAAGTGCAAGAGCACATGATATCATCATGCAGCTCAGCATCTGGGAAAGTACCACATTAACAGCCATGCGTTGCACATTTATGGTTTGACTAAACCAAAGAGAGAACCGAATCCAAACAATGTATGTCCAAAGAATGTATATTCACAAGAAATACAGTGAAATGTTAATCCACAGGGTGTGATGTTACCACGCTGATAGCGGATGATGTTGACGTTGAGTGTCATATCACTTTCAGTTGTAGACTACATATACACCCCCCTGGTTGGACTCAAGCACCTTCCTTCCAGGAACGTTTTCTCCCAGTTCTAACATTAACCAACAGGCCTTATTTCCTGAAACCAGAAACTCCCTCAGCAAAAGGAAACCCAGCAACACCTGCACTAGAGAGAGGCCGGCCAGGACATGAGTCAAACATCAGGCCATCAGACTGAGATGTAGTCTAATAGTGCACTGGATGTTAAAATGTCTCTAATATTTTGCTAACATATCTGCTCAACATTGATGATTACTCTTACAAAAAAGTAGTAAACTTCAAGTTTATTTTATGAAGTTAACTTATTTAAGTTCCAAGTATATTTCCCAAGTATACTTTATGTAGTAAGTATACTAATATCAATGTACTAGTACTGTACTTGCAGGTGTACTACTTCAATACTTCTTGGGACTAAATCGGCCCACTTTTTAGTTTATAAAAGTATATTTTTAAGTGTACTTTAAGTGTAAGAAAAGTAAACTGTGAGGACACAACTACATCTAAGTTGTGTTTTGTACTGCAATTATACTATGAAGTGTACTATATTACAAGGGAACTTAGAGGTATACTGTTAGTTTACTATATACTTGTGGTAAAGTGAAAAGTATACTCTCAGTAAACTAGTTTAATAGTTTTTACTGCAAGTACACTTCTAACTTTTTCTTTAACTTATAGTACTTAGCCAATGATTTATGCATTTATTTAAAGAGATTTGCTCCTTTTGCTATTTGACTTGATGTTTTGTGAGGAAATTAAGATAAATAATAAAATGACTTTTTCTCACATGTATCTACAGTAAACGGTGAATGAAAAAACAAAAAAAGTCTTGATGAATTAAAGTAAGTTCATATCAAAGCATACATTTACAAACTCTCACACACTTTAATAAGCTACTCTACCAAACAGTAAGCACAACTACAAGCCAAGTATACTTAGACTTTTCTGTATACTTGTCAGCAGAAGTATACTTAAGTATAATTTTGTTAAGTATATCTCTGATAAGTACATAAAAAGTATACTAGTATACTAATAGCATATTCGAATAAACTTTTTTTGGTAAGGGCACTCATGACAAATACTATGCATTGCTAAAAGCACATTATCTAAATGAAGGCACAAGACTCAAATGTATTTATATTGCCAAATGAAACAAGAAATAGGAGTTTTTTCAAATATATCACAATGAAAAACATATTCCTGTGGATGACAACTCCACTCTATTTTGTATTGCAGTCACATGGCTCCATATTTTGGAGCTCAGTGCAACCCACATGTGCCCTCGTAGCCCACAAACTCTGGCTGCTTTTTTCCCAGCGAGGAGTTGATTGATTGGCCATCAATGGAGACATGCTCCTCGAATGAGAGCGCTCGCCGCAGAACTATCACGTAAACACGCTTGGAAGTCAAGGCCAGCAAAATCCCTTGTGTCTCCATACCATCCGTTAGGAAGGCAAAGCCGGATCTCATGTATCTGTGGTCAGACGAGACCGCCACCACTTCCTCGTATTGCAAGGCTGCTTCAAAACCACGCCAGTGTGCGCTCTATTTCCCTAACCTTTTTTAAAAGGGTTGGAATTCACATAACCATGTGGTGTGCTTCTGGAGTTTGGGACTTCCAGGATATCACTGTTTATCACTCAAATCAACAAAAATAAACGGTGCACGGTGAAAACATTTTCCACCGTGCTGGAAGGACTTTTCATAATGTCATAACTAGGCATCCCTCATGTGCTTTCAGTCTCTCACATCTTTCATGGTCGGCTTTGTTTAACAGAAGTGATAAGTTCATGCTAACCGGGACCAGACTGTTGAGTGAGGCTGTCGGTCTTCTTTCAAACCCTTTTGTGTAAGGCGTCTTCCTGATTCATAATTGAGCGCTCAGCCACTTGCCAAATTAAATCTGGTCCACTGTTGACATGAAGTCAGGGGTGGTCAGCTGATGCCGACAGCCTTGGTGCCAACAGGATGTTATACAGTAATAGTAGTAGAGCGTATAAAGAGAGCTACTTCCACACAACAGCATACACAGCGGCTGACACAGTAATTAACATCCGTTTCTAGTTTGCATGTGTTTTGATATTCTCTGTTGCAATTTGTCACATGGGAGCCGACTATGAGGGGCGTCGGCGGTTTGCTTTTTGTTAAAGGAATAAAGCCTCGTTAGAATTCAGGAGGCTCAGTTCACTGGCGTTTCTTTTCTTCCAAAAAAATACAAATCTAATTTGCGCTGCAGTTAATAAATTATGTTGTTTCTTTGGCTTTAATGGTCATTTTGTGCCAGGATACTGTTCTCAAGTGTTGTGGTTGTTCAAAACCTTCAGCTTTCCTTTCAAAATGTTTCCAAGGCACTCATCTCCAACTGGTGTTTAAAGGTGATAAAAACTTATATTACATTGTTTGGAAGAGCTAAAAAGTCTCAGCTAGTGAGATCCACATGCTCCAGACAGAGCATTCAGACCCCTTCACTTTTCATATTTCATGTTGCAGCCTTGTGCTAAAAAACACCACATTTACACAAGTATTCAGACCCTTAACTCAGTACTTTGTTGAAGCACATTTGGCAGTAAGTCTCTCTGATGCAACAAGTTTTACGCACATTGATTTGGGGATTTTTTACCATTTTCTGCAGACCCTCTCAAGTTGTGTCAGGTTGGATGGGGACCGTTAGTAGACAGCAATTTTCTGGTCTCTCCGGAGATGTTTGAGTGGGTTCAAATACCAGCCCGGTTTCATTCCCAGGGCGTCAAATACCGATGTTTTTGTCACGGCCGTCGCCGTTCGATACCGTCGCACAAGGCACCCCTTAGCGTTGGTATGAAATGCACCCGGCGTTCTATTAACTTGAATGTAAACCCATCTGCGGCAAGAGTAAATGCTGCAAAAAAGTGCGTCAGGAGTGCGGTGACGTAGTTTAAAGAGTCAAAAGACACAAACCGGACCGGCAGGAGGGGAGGTGGATGTTCATTTGTGTCCCGTGTTCACAACGTTCAGTGTCATTTTCACTTTACAAACGTAATAGATTTAAGATCAACCATGTGTAGTTCTTTCTTAAACCTAGTGGTTTTGTTGCCTAATCCTTTCGTGAAACCAAGGGCTGGTATGTGAGGAGTTGGGATGAGAACGTTTTGCAAATATGGGCTCTGTCTGGGCCACTAAAAGACATTCACAGTTGTCCCCAAGCTACTCCTGTGATGGGCGGCGTCTCCCTCACTGGCAAAACAAGGCTTGTCATCATTGAAAGCCATCTCAATGCAGTGAGATATCGGGATGAGATTCTGGAGCCAGTGGCGATCCCATATCTCCACAATCTGGGACATAACTTCATCCTCCAAGACACAACGCTCACCCCCACAGAGCCAGGGTTATCACAGACTACCTCCACAATGTGGGAGTAGAGAGAATGGAACGGCCTGCCAAGAGTCCACACCTCAACCCAATTCAACACTTGTGGGATCAGCTTGGGCGTGCTGTACGTGTTAGAGTGACCAACACAACCACGCTGGCTGACCTGCAACGACTCCTGGTTGAGGAATGGAACGACATCCCACAGCAACGTGTGACCAGGTTGGTGACCAGCATAAGGAGGAGGTGCCAGACTGTTGTGGCTGCGTATGGATCTTCCACCGCTACTGAGGCTCCTGACGGTGTATTAAATGAATAAAGTGTAAAATTGCCAATATGTCTTGTTTGTTCCTTGTTACTGATAGAGAGTTCAATCATCCAATCCACCAAACAACTCAAAACAAGAGTAAATACCAACTGGAGAATACACTGTTTACCATTGACGGAGCATTTTGGCAAATTTTTCTTGGACGCTACCCACATAATCAGCTGTGCTGCTCATCCCACAAATGCATGATCCTTACAAGTTGGACATCACTGTGAAGGTAAATAAACAGGCTTTCCAACGACGTCAAATACAATGCCAATTAGCATTGTAACAACAGAGATATAATCCACCAAACACAAGTTTCCAAACTTACTACAAAGTTACTGTTGTTATATCAGTCTATCTAGGCACCCACACATACCACTGAGCACACCATATATTATAGAATGTCATTTACTGCACAACCATCTACCTATCTTACATATTAGCAGCCCAGCCTCTCCCTGCTAAGAGGACACAATGAGGCACACCTGTTTGCACTTTCCCTGACTGAGCTGCTGAGCAGCTGGTCTACCCAGACGGCCAAGGCAGAACAACAAGAATCCTATCAACCCTTAAAACAAACAAACTAAACAACCTTGTGTCATTTATAAACCTTAATTGATAATGTATCAAATAAACTGAAACATTGGACAGAAATTAATAATGAAGCAGACACAAAACCACTGTTAATTTTTGGGAACAGGACCTCGTGAAAAGAGAGAAGGCAACCTTTTCACAGGTAATATATAAAAAAAAAAATGATTATAGCAGCTTTAAACCAACAAAAGTTTGAGACTGAATTGTATTGCAAATATATGCTCTTACAGACTTTCAATTGTGACGACTTCTTATCTGAATTCATAAAAAGGAATTAATTACGATACATACAATTCCAGTTGTGTTGTTTCTTTTATTAATTTGTTTGCTATAAGAAAGACACAGGTGTACTTTCCCCCTTATATTTAGAGCTAACTGTTTAGTTGTCTCCAGTGTCTGGATTAATTTGGTATCATCAGCAAAAAGAAGCCTCTATACAGCGCTGAAATCATTATTTTAAAAACATACAGTACAGATATTTCAAGTTTAACCTCCAGCTAATTAAAAGTTGACAGTGATAACGGACCACAATAAAATCACAGAGTTACAATACATGTGTCTGTCATTTACAGATATTACAGAGTTAGAATAGTATCAATCTTTAGCAAGACATATACGGTAGATGATGTGGATCTTAATATGGAGTATTTTGTGTATAATATCTAAAAACAAACAGAAGACGTGTTTTCTGTTGTTTTCAAGAGTCCCAGAACTCAGTTGCACATTTACAGCCTTCTGCTATATATTGGTAATGATGGGACATTTTCACTTGATGCAATACGAAGCAGCGATATTGAGACATGCAACATTACGCCACAGGGAAAACTGTGTCCGGAGAGGATAAGTGACACCTACTGTAAGACCTGAGAAAGACAAGTCATCAGGACAGAGAAGGTTCTAAAAATGAAGAATGGCAGTACATCATCAGATATAACTGGGATGACACTTGTCAGAACTTGTCAATCTGTCAGTATATTACTTGCAAATCATTTAGTTGGGAAATCTGTTCACCCAATTTACGTCAACAAGATCAAATCAGGGTTATCCTCCACTGTTATTTCACTACATTGCAATGGAAACAACATGCAGTTTGTTATAAATTAATTTGTGCAGAGAATAAATAAGCTAGTTATTTTCAAATGTCCATTTTGCTCTTCATTCTTGTCTCCCATTGGGCCCGGGGAAGGTGTAAACTGCTGTGTGTTTCTGATACACATATAAGTCATCAGCGTATTTCTTCACCTGCCAGCTTTGCTGGGAGGGCACGAGACGCAACAGGGATACAAGCTATTCCCCCAAATCTCCCACTCAGATGCCACAACCGATCAGCAGTGGCACGTTTCCACCAAGCAGTCCAGTTCAGTTCAGCTCATTACACAATAGAACGGTTATTATTGTGTTTCCATTAGAAAAAATTGTGGATGGTACCAATCGAACCATTCCCTTTTTGGTACCACCTCGGTCGAGGTTCAAGGCGAGCTGAGCCGATACTAAAACACAGTGCAGACCACTGATTGGTCAGAGAGAATCATCACCAGCGCGACACGGGACATCTTGCGCAAACCCGCTGTTTTTAAAAAGCCAAGCTACCATCAATAGCGACCACAATTTTGAATTGACGAAACCCAGATTTTTAGACATGGCAGCTAGCAAAACTACGTTGGAAGCACTACGCACACTACACCATTCAATTGACAAAGTGCTGCCGTTCCTCTGTTTGGTTGCCTCTGAAATTATTCAATAAGTGTCGCGTTGAAGATGATGTCACGGCAGTTTCACGTGCCGCCGCTACGGCGATCAGCTGAGAATCCAGCTTACACTGAGGGGGTTCTATTCGCAGTGGAGACATAGCCAGAGCACCAAAAGTGAGTCGAGCCAAGCAGAGCCGTACCATGCAGCGGAAACACGGCTTAGGAGTCACTAGTGCACTGATGAGGATGTGATCCCTCACTGGCTTCCCACTACGAACATTGCCTGGGTGGGCAATCAGGTGCCCATTTTAGTTATATGCCTGATGGTCGATTTCTAGAGCACAATTTTCTTCAATTTTTCTTTTCACAGAATCTGAACCAAGTGGTCTTCAAGAATGTTATTTGATGTAAAATAGAAAAAAAAAGTGTTTTCAAAATGACAGTTGCACAGCCGATTGCATCTAAGCCAAATGTGATGCTAACAATCCTAGCCACAGCTGCTAAGCGCTGCAAAACGCACATTCAGACAGCAGAGCGCAGACTCATAAAGATGTCTCATTCCAGTCACACGTGTTTGAAATGTTTCAAATAAAATAATGAAATTAAAAAAAAATAAAGACGAAATCGCATTTGTAGAAAAAGCAAAGTCATAATTTGAATCTGAAGTGCAAATTTCAGGGATTCTGGTAAACATCCTTAGTGTTAAGTGAACATTGCTGCCCTCCCATGTGATTATAAGCAACACAAATCCTATGAAGTATTTTTGAGAATATGTGACTCCCTACTCTTCCGCTGTTCTCACATTGTACCAATCCCGTGAGGACAATGAGGAAGCTTACGGTGCATTTTCTCAGGAGGGACGTGGTGACCGCATGTGTCTGCTGGACTGTCAGAGCTACAGCAGCCTTTTCATGCGGCAGGTGTGCTTATCTATGTGCATGGTGGCTCGGTCAGTGGAGCTAGTCAGGTCGTCCAGAACATCATCCTGCCGTTCCAGCTCTGTCTCTGCCTCCAGGGCGAGGTTCTTCAGCTGCATCA
The DNA here is from genome assembly GCF_015220745.1 of Sebastes umbrosus. NCBI lineage: Eukaryota > Metazoa > Chordata > Actinopteri > Perciformes > Sebastidae > Sebastes > Sebastes umbrosus. The sequence goes on along the minus strand of NC_051280.1, from coordinate 14,443,140 downwards.
GCATCTGCACACACACACACACACACACATAATCCAATATGTACACCCTTGTGGAGGCACACACACTCTTTGTTTAAGCTATTACACACTAGCCCCCAGTGAACATGGACAACTGAGGCGCAAGACACAAATAAAAGACGATTAAACCTACCGAAGATTGGTGAGCAGTTGCAGGGTGGAACATGTGGACCATATGTGGAGACGTGTAAAGACGGGGTCAGCGAGTTAGAAAGCGAGTGTGTTGGTGAGAAAGAGGAGTAGGTGAGAATGAAAATGTAATTTAATTCAAAGTTTTATTTCCTCTAACTTTGGCTGCAAAGACAATAGCCTGCTGCTTAATGCCTGCAGATGAGAGAGAGAAACTTTACAATTCAACTCCAACCATAATGCAATAACAGCTACTCATGTGGCAGATATGATAATATTTCACATCATGAAGCTTGGGAAGATATTCAGAGAGAAGTCTCGGCTTATCTCCCGGGATCATTGATATCACACAATACTGTTTGTTTTCAGCTCTCGGTGGTTTTTAAGGAATACAGCGACTACATCTCCACGGTCCAACAACTGTGTATGTTATGGTCGATGGAACAACTTAAATATAAGGTGATGTGCCAAGCAAAACCTAATAAACACTTGTCCAAACCCCACCACCATGGTTTCTAAACTAATATTATGCTATGCTTACACATGCTCTCACACACCCACCGACATTATGTCAGTTTTCACTGGCCGGTACGCGCGGACGCTGCAACCGAGCACAGGAACAGCTCCAGACAGCAGTTTGAAAAACAGATAGTATGTCAAAACACACCCGAGGAACGACTGTATTCGCTCACTCAGGTCTGCGACTTTACTATTTCAACATGACTGAATCACACCTTGCAAGTTAACATTCACGGGAGTTTTCGGTGTGTCATAGAAAAAACACAGAAAATTACTATTTTTAGCTGCTGCTTACACGATGGTTAGAGGACTTAAGTCATGTAGAAAGCCCTAAAATTAAACATTTAGGCTAGAAGTGATAGAAAAACACATGAGCTAAAATGCTAGTCTTGTGCATGAGTGGGGTAAATTTCAGGACTGTGAATTAATAGAAAAATACATGAGATCTACGAATGAGTGAACCAGTTTCTAGCAAAGTAGGAATTTCCAACCTCAAACAATAACACTGGTATAAAAATGCTCTGACAAAGGGGAATATTTGCTAAAGCACTTACTGCAGGACATTAAACCGAGTGACCCAGTCTGTACAAGTTGGCCCACTGTAGATTCTAATCTGGACATGAATTACATTAAGAGTAGGGTGTGTACAGAAACATAGCATTAAGTCCAAATTGGCAGCCTTTGAAGTTTTGGACTGCTATCAGCTGGAGACAATACGCCATTATTGAACACAATAGACCAGCCAACCTGTATGACTGGCCCTGTGCTATCACTGCTATGATTCATTTGTTTGAAAAATGATTATATAGACAAAGACAACAGTGAAACATTGTACATTGTTATTATGTTCAATAATATGAGGTATAAAGTGTGAACAATGCCTCGTTCGAGATAAGGTATCATGAAACACTGCAACACACTGCAACAAAGGTTGGTCATATAAGGCTGCAAGCAAATGTCAGCCCCGATATTCTGTATATGTCAATCATGTTGTTACCGGTGACTGCTATTCCTCTTTGTCAGGGAATTTGCAAATCTTTATTTTTTTGGCTGCTCTACATGACATATTAAATAATTTGCCAATTTGCAATCAATGTGTCTGTAAAGTGAGCACAAATGTCTCATGTTGTTTCTTAATTCACATATTAAAGTGCTGATGGCTGAATATCTTTTATAGCTAACAAACAGCTCTGATTAGAGGCAAACCGGGCCAATATATAAAGTTTATCCGCCAATTTTGGCTTATTGCATATAGATTAGTGCTATAACAGAAATGCCAAAGATAAGTTTGAAGTTGTTTAGAATATTAGAATATTTTGTCAACCAGAGAGCACTGGCAAGTTTATTTTTTAACTGTAAAGTATACATATTTTGGTCACAATTCTTTAAAAAATTAATATGAAGGAGCCTTATCAACAATGTTTGTTTATGTTATGTGTTTATGTAAAAAGAAAAACAAGAAAATTGGCAAATATATCAATATCAGATTTTTTAAAAACGTTCAAATATGTATGTATTGGCCTCCGAAACATTTCATCCCTCGGGTTATAGTTCTAATGTGCATTCATTGCAAAGATGGTTTAGTTACTTCTGTGTTGGAGAGTCTACACTCATTCAATAATCTAAAGGCCGTATGTGATGCGCATCTTAACATGATGTAACAAAAAACAAAAGTATTGTATTGAAAAGGTTTTACATTAAAGGCTCTAAATTTGATATTCCGGAGCATTAATATAACAGGAAACAACTATTTGCTATGTATAGATAAAGAGGAGTAATGTCTACCTGAGTAGAGAATGAAGTCGCTCTCCCTCTGAGTGTGTTGTAATCTGAGCTTCTCTTTGCTTTATTGACAAAACTGGGCCGCCCGCCCGCCCATGCTTTAAGGCATGTGAGTGCATGTGAGTGTGAAAAAACTGGCTAGCCCACAGCCGCCGCTCTGCACTGCTCTCATATGGTGGTTACAGCTGATAACGCTGTCAGGAACGACGTCATTGTCACGGAAGCGTTGCCCCCCACCCGCCAGCTCCCCCTCAGGTAAACGCTGTTATCTCCGTCAGCACTTTTGCCATTGTTTGCACTGTTGCGCTGTTCGCACCATTAGCTGTGAGCCGCCAGCTCGTCGTCCGCCATGTTGAGAGCTGTTGAGAGGTAACATAAATGCTCCCAATCTCATATTGAGCTCCCTTAAATATCTTATTCTAAGCTACCTGGAATAGTGTGTCACACACACACACACACACACAAACAAAATGTGTGAATCATAGGTCGGAATTTGCGTCACTGTTTAGGTCTTGCCACCACAGACCGTGTCTGTAATATTTCTCAGCGCTGCGAGGAGGATCTGAATGGAAAGACGCTGTAAAGTCTGACCAAATGCCTGAACAGGTTTCTTTCCTTCTCTTAAAACCAGGATGGACTCTGGCTTGTGGTCTCACTAAATAACATTTTAACCATACAGGACCGAAAAAAAAATCAAATCATGGTGAATTGTGGGTTGGAATGGAACTATCAAAATACATGCCACTTAAAACCATAGGGTTGTTTACTATAATACATATAAATATACAAATGTGAAAAATCTATATTCATACATGTTCTCACCTGTTTGAGTTCCTGGGCCTCAGCCTGACTGACAGTCGGCTGGAGGACGTGCACCTGCAACTGGGACAGCTCTCCTGCTGGGACCTCCAGCGGGAGCTCTGTGTCTTGGCACCTCTGCAGCGAACCTGACTCCATGGGTGGAGATGGTGAAAAAAGTGCAGAGTGCATACGTTGTTTATGAGGAAAACCAGACAGTAAACTCAAAGTAACTGAGGCAATCAGGATGAAGTGACTCATCAAAACACATTTCTGTCAAGCTGAGACACTAATAACCGTGTCTAAAAGTCATGTGGATGAAATGTTTTTACATGTGGCTACACACCTATAAATATACAGAGGTGGAAACATGGACCTTTACTGACACTTAGTGGTCAATTTCATACTAGACATGGAAACAGTGAAGTAGTGCCTTACCTTCATTCCACTTCCCCTCTGTGTCACACGGAGATGAAGCTGGAGTTGCTCTGAAAGCAGCGTATTCACCAGTGAACTCCACTTTCTTTTTGTACTGCATGTCCAACACTGACATTGCCTCGGGCATCTTGGCAGACAGGAACCTGTAGCATATATCTGGCTTCCCGATAAACCGCTGTCTAACAGTGATCTCGTACGGACTGTGCACCCGGATTTCGTCGATTTCATTTCGTTCGAAGCGGTGAAGGAGTTGGCCGTTTGTGTCTCGCACCTCCAGTGAGGACACCAGCACTAACAAGCATCCGGGTTTTAAGTCAGAGTTCCCGCCTTTGGTCACCACAGCTGGGATGCTTGAGATCACCTTATTTCTACCGGACCCTTTGCCAGCCGCAGAGGCAGCTGCAGCTCTTGCGGCGTCCTCAGCCTTGGCTTCCTGCTGAGTCTTCCAGGGGAGTTTACCAAAAGGCCACCAGGAGGGAGACTCCAGCTCTGACAGAAGTCTACAACAGAGTTAAAAGGGAAAGGAAGAATTCATGGGTTCACTATCATATTAAGCCTGTTTTTGTATTGCAACTACTTAGTTATAGCAGTCAACAGCATAACAATAATACATATTTAGATAATTACTTGTCAGCCACGCCCAGATCAGAGTCAATCTTCTCCAGTCCCTGCATCATGTTATCAAACTGCTCTCCTTGGTGGCTGAGGACTATGCCGGTGTCCTCCAGTCTCCTCTGGGCTCCCGCCACCAGGTTGATCAGCTCTCTGCCTTTGGAGGGTTGACATTCGGCCCCCTGAGCCTCTGAGCCGGGGGACAGAAGGCGTTCTCTCCAGAAATGCTCTAACACATTGTAAACCACCACCCTGTTGGGCTTAAGGGATCCAAACCAGTGTTTCACGTTGCCTTCTTCGAGCACCGTGAGAGTGCTGAAGATGAAACTGGACGACTCCATCTTGATCTCCATGATCCTGGAGAGGCGGAAGCTGGCGACACTCTCCTTACTCTGGTTAGAGACGAAGCGCACCGTGGTCCTGGTGAGGGACAGGGTGCCATTTTCCCAACGCTTCTCGCTGTTGATGTAATAGGAGCCGGGCCAGCTGTGGATAGGAACGTCCCGACTCATTTTGGAAGGAGGTGTACACTGATTCACCTAGAAGGACAAAATGAACTTCAATATGTACCATATACACATGCACAGACTGTTGCTGTTATATCTATAATGACATCATTGTACTCAGTGATCTCTCTGTCCTGATAGTGAACATACTTTCTTGTATAATAAGGGATCCAAGTGTAGCAGCTGTAGAATGGTTGCTGGTAGACTGAAGGACACCACTCAGACCAGGAATCAGGATCTGCACCTTTATATAATGGAATAGATGGAATAGAAAGCTTTATTGTCATTGTATTAAATACAACGAGATTCACAGTTGCCACTTCTGGTCAGTGCTTTAAAACAAATACTTGACAAGACTAAACGAGGCAGACAAAACATATAACAGGTAAAACACACACAGTTATAAAGCAGATAAAACAGGTTAAGTAGATGTACTATATAAATATAAACAGAAATGTTACACTAGAAGGATAAAATATAAAAATAGATGTAATGTAAACAGAGGTAATTGCACTTGTAAAATAGGTGGGGTAGATGTAATAAATAAATAAATGTCAACAAAGGTAGTTGCACTTGAGGTGTATATAGCATCAACGATATTGCACAGACAAATGTATTTACATTCAGGGTATTTATATTGCACTTTATTTTCTATAAGGAGCAGCACAGGGCACAGTCAACACACACACACACACACACAGTGGCAGGCTCTTTCTCAGTACCCAGTACAAAAGAGTATACACATATAACAAAATACAGTAATAAATAAAATATGTGCACATAAAAAATGCAGAAGTGTATTTTGAATCAGTAAATACAGTAAAAGCTAAAAGAAAATAACCAATAAATAAAATGCATATCCCCCTGAAATTAATGTAATAATTTTACTAGGTTTTTTAACCCTCCAGTTTACAAGATAATAAAATAGAAGTGCACTGTAAATAATTAACTTATCTTCATATAAGGCTACTCAACTAATGCAGTCCTTCCTGAAAAATAAATAAATAATAAAAATAACATGACCAACATATTGACTCAGCTACACAAGCAGCAGATGAGCTCAGCTGAGGCGTTCACACACTTACAGCTTCAGCAGAGGAAAAGAAACCTTTCTATCCAACTCACCGCATTACTAGTGCGTCATTACAACGTTATAACCCCTTTTAACACGTTTTAACACGTATCACTCGCTCTTGGTGCGATTATATCAGTCCTACACAGCATTAATCAACAACATCACCTGGGTTGGGGCTGAGCATTACGTTACCCCCAAACTCCTCTCATAGCTGGTGTTTATTACGGAAGTGACGTCACACTAGTGATGTGTTGGTCAAAACGAGCTGGCTCAAAGAGCCGGCTCTTTTAAGTGAAGCTATTTGTACGTGTCCACAGGCTCCGTGCTTTCCACGCTTCCCATTCATTGTCTGTGTAAGCAGCCGCGCAATGCATTCTGGTAGCGTGGCGTCGCGATTCGAGAAACGGAGCGTCACGACACCCGCTCCTCATTTGCATAAAGTTGAGGGCTAGTCTACTTTATGTAAATCACGGGCGTCCGACGTGACTCTGTGCCTCTCGAAACTTCTGGGAATATTTTAAAATAAACATTGTCAATCCAAAATAAAGACAGATTCAGCAACTGCACGGCTTATTTCTCGCCTCAAATGTTTTCAGAAACACAGTTCGGTGAACTATTTTCGTGAAATAAGAGAAGAAAGTTTCCAAATGAGCCTCCATACTGTTTCCGGTTTGAAAGCTGGGAGCAGCAGCCAATGGCGGGAAAGTGTTCGTCCAATCAGGTGGGGAGAGCCTTGTGTCTAGTGACAGCCCACCAACCGTCCAATGTTGGAAAGAGTCGAGTCCCCTCGCGATAAAAAACGTCCTTGTGGACACGTACCAAAAGAGAGTGTGGTGAGAAGAAAAGATGAGTGACGGTCGGAAACGAAGCAGCATGTAAAATTATGGTATTCTGGAATATTATGAGGTTTAGTATAATTATATTGAATAGTTTAAGTGATATATGTTCACACATACTAATCATAGGTCAAAACAGCTAAAGCTAAATTTGGCTGAATTATATAAAAGGCAGAAGTGGTACAAATGAAGAGCCGTTTAGGAGCCGAAAGAACCGGCTCTTCTTTGGTGAGCTGAGCCAAATGATCTGGCTCACTAAAAAGAGCCGAAATTCCCATCCCTACGTCACACCGGAGCACGACTGTATTTACTGTCCGACTGGAAAATTGTGCTGCTGTCAGAAAAAAGCTAACGCGCTACAAGGCTTTTGTAAAAAAAAATATTATTGTTATTAGCTCGGACCGGCGGGTTTCGGAATTAGCAAAATAGCGTGGCAGTTTTCGCATTAAATACATTGAAACCTTAATATAGGCAGTAGTGAAGTGGAATAGTTAAATAAACAGCAACTGTAGTACATGTGCGTCGCCGTTAAGGAGCCTGCTATCTTCTTCGAGTCATTATGCAGCTGATGTAAAAATAGAAACAATTGCATAATGTTAGCTTTGATTTGACACATTTGATATTTGACAGCAAAAGTGAAAAGATGATCGCTATATAATGTTAAACAGATCGACCCACTAGCTTATTCCTTACCGTTTCTTGCTTTCTTGCAACAGCTAAGCTTTGCTATCTTAGCTGGCTAGTCGAGGTGTTGTTGTTTACCATCAGTATGGACAGGGAGGCGTACCGTAACTGCTGCAGCCTGGTCAAAATACCGAGGCAGTCCTATGAACAGTTTTGGTCTTCACATTTTCTAGATTACATCGACAAAGAGCTGAGCTATTCAAAGTTTTTCAAGAAATACCTGCTTCCCAATCACCCGTGTATGTTTTCGAGAAGGTTCACAGAGGACTGGAAGTGTAGGAAACAATGGGTGTCTGAGGAGGGGAAGCCTGATTTCCAGAAACTGCTGCAAGATTTTGGTAAATAAATATATATATATATTACTAATGCGTTAACTAACTACCATACATCGGAGCACGGTTTCACAACAGCTTCTTCATCCCAGCTACAATAAGACTGGTGGCAAAGGACATTAAAGAGGGACACAAATACTCCACACCTCACCTCCATACCATTATTGACACACAGTACACCTGAGCTGAATGGACTGTAATGCTGCGCAATATGCTGCCTTCCACTGTGTAATTGTCTGAAATATAAATGAATTATTTATTTTTTTAACATGGTCATGGAGCATATATACTGTATATTCTTGGGGTATCGTTCCTATGCAGAGTGTAGTTTATCTTATTTATTGACTACACTGAAGGCGTTTTATATTTTAATAATTTATTTATTTATTGTGTTGAGTTGAATGTGCTACTCATTTTGTACCGTAATTACCTTGTGCCTTTTCTACCTTTTTCTTTTTTTTTTCTTGGTGTAAACTGCTCAGAATTCCAATGCACTTATAGGTGCAAATGGCAAATAAAACTCTTGAATCATTATGCAGCTGCTGCTGCTGCAATGACTGGTGTCATGTGCTGTAAGATAATGCATTTGCTCTTTTATCACAGATGAGACTCCTGTTCCTGTTGCAAACTGCAATGCAAAGGAGTACAATGCAAACCCTAAACAAGTAATGCCTTTCAAGGAATTTATACAATACTGGAAGGACTACATCCAGAATGGCCACTCATCACCTAAAGGATGTCTCTATCTAAAAGACTGGCACATGGCAAGGTATCAATTAATATTATGGATTGAACTAAACTTTGTTTCATGCAGCACAATGTGAAAAATATGTACCCATGATGGATTTAATATTATTGTTTCCACAGAGACTTTCCAGAGCATAATGTTTACACCACACCAGTCTTCTTTTCTTCTGACTGGCTCAATGAATACTGGGATACACTTGAAGTGGATGACTACAGATTTGTCTACATGGGACCTAAAGGCTCATGGTATGAAACGTTTAACATCATACCGGCAAAACACAGATAATAGCTTTTTTTTGTCAGGTAAAAAAAGTTGTCTGAATATTTTATATATATAGTTGTGAGGCAACGCATTATGGGACATCTATCAATCAGATGCACTTTCTTTGTCTCCAGGACCCCGTTCCACGCTGATGTGTTCCGCTCCTACAGTTGGTCTGCAAACATCTGCGGAAGGAAGAAATGGCTCCTGTATCCCCCCGGTCAGGAGGAGTTTTTACGAGACACTCACGGCAACCTCCCTTATGACGTAACATCAGCCGAGCTTCGAGACAGAGGCCTTTTCCCACACTCCGACGAGGCGTGTCAACCTCTTGAGATTATTCAAGAGGCAGGTGAAATCATTTTCGTGCCCAGTGGCTGGCACCATCAAGTTTATAATCTGGTAAGAACTGTAAAGGCGACAAAATCTGAGTTAAAATATTTACCAAATGACATATCATACATCATGGTCTGTAATTGTGACGGGAATTCTCTCTCTTTAATGTTTATTATTACAGGAGGACACCATCTCTATTAATCATAACTGGTTGAATGGCTGCAATGTAGACATCATGTGGCAGTTCCTTCAGAATGAGCTATCGTCTGTTCAAAAAGAGATAGATGAGTGGAGAAACACGATGGACTCTTGGCATCAGCACTGCCAGGTACTTCAGAGATGAGCTTGTTCAGCCCGCATGCTTTCTAGAAACTTGCTGCTGCCGTGAATGTTTGCAATATCATATTTAAAGTCATTGTTGTTTGTTACTTTTCAGGTCATTATGAAAGCCTGCTCTGGTGTTAACTATGCAGAATTTGCCTCGTTCCTGAAAATCATTGCCGACAACCGAATGGCTTTCCTGAATGCTTGCTCCTCTGGGGATCCCTCCGATTACCCGCGACATCTCTCAGAGACGCTCACCAGACTCGGACCTTACCACGCTGCCTTTGACCTACAAAGAGTGGCTCACGTAATTGAATGCCTGCTCTGCAATGAAGACTTTAAGCGGCTCGATCATTCATCGTTGACTTTGCAGCCAGAAACCATGTTGCAGCAAATTCGGGACACCATACAATCCACAAGGGGGCAGCATCTCCTTTATCAGGAATAAGATGTTCAGTGGCGTCTAAATGTTGTTGTTGCCTGGGAATGGCTTGAATGAAAAGTGCCAATTTGTATAGTGCGAAAAGTGTTGATATGAATGTTTGGAATTTTTTTTTGCACTGAAAGATGGATTAATAAATAAAAAAAAACACAAGTTAATTGAGGTTTTTTTTGTATTTTTTTTGCAAATTTATTCAACAACCACCCATACAATATCAGTGCTGGTATATATTGTTGTATATTTCTGCAATATATGTGTTAAATAGCAAAATTCTGTGTTAAATAATATTTTATAATTTTGGGGGGAAAAAAAAATCACTCTAAAAGTTATTGCAAACAAAACAAAAATACTCTCAAATATGGATAAGTGCCATGCAGCTGTTTAGCAATGACAGTGTAACATACTGTACTTTAGGGTTCTGTCTATGAGGAGTCTGTCAGATGGGATGTATGTCACATTTGAGGGAACTATAAACCATCCTCCTCGTCAGTTGGTTTTCACGTCTTTAGGCCACCAGTCTGGCACAGAGGCCTCAAGTGCCACTGTGGTGTCGTCAGAAGATTTGAGCGTCAACTCTTCTTTGGCATGAGCAACGCGGATCAGGCTCAGACCCAACTCTCCCACCCCTGCTCGGTGCTTCCCAGCTGGCTTGCCCGACTGCGTATGCAGCGCGGCTCCTTCCTCGAGGTCTCGGGCTGGAGCTGACAAGCGTACTGGCATCAGGCGCTTCCGAACCACCCCGGTGTGATGAGTCCTGGCTGTGAGCTCCTGGCCGATGTAACAGCCCTTGCTGAAGCTGATGCCCTGCATGTAGACGAGGTTTGACTCTAGTGGAAGTGCCACTCCGGGGGGAAGGTCCTTCACTCCCTCGGGAAGTCCTAGACAACAATGATAGGCAGAGGAAATAAACAAAACAAACAAAACTTGTCAAAAAGCGTCAAGAGCACGACCTATCTGGTTTCTCTTTTATTAAAACAAAGCATGTATTCTAGCATATTAACTGGTTCTTACCTATTGCGTAGCGATGTCTGTGATACTCCCCAGTGTCCCCCTTCTGACACGATGTAATGATATCCAAGGGGTCAACTTGGCTGTCCAACACCAATCTCCAGCCCATTTCCTGAGTCCGAGGATCAGCCTCCCACACCAGAGCTTTGTCTGGAGAGGAGAGCTCAGGTTTACTGGCCTCTTGGCCTGCGTTCTTTTGCGCGGAGAGCACCGCCCACACAGAGAGCTCTGGACAGGGGTTTACGATGACCTTTCTGCGGAGCTTGTACACCTTCAAATGTCTCAAGATTGAGTCCTTCACTGCGCTGTCACACTCCAGGAAAACGCCCTGTCCTGCATCGGCTTCTTTCAAACTGAAAGGATACAGAGCAAGTTTAGTGCTTCGTAAAAAAAACAAGATTATATATATATATATATATATATATATATATATATATATATATATATATATATATATATATATATATATATAAATATATATATATATATAAATATATATATATATATATATATATATATATATATATATATGAATATATATATATATATATATATATATATATATATATATATATATATATATATATAAATATATATATAAATAACTTAGTTATAATTTTTGTGGTGAGCACATCTTTTTCTCAATCTGTCTGGTTTAACTGAGTTAATGATTTTATTTCCCAGAGAGACTTTTGATTAGTACCAAAAAGTGTGCATATCAACATATAGCTTTGTAAGATATTAATTTACCAGTGGCAAAATCAGATTATACTACTATTGTATGTCTTTCTGTGATTCAATCTTCTATTCACTGGGCACTTCACCCACACCGGTGTTTGTACTTATTTTGGCTGACCTTGGGTGAAGCTATGATGGAGATACATACACAATCTGTACATATTTACAATGAACCAAGGTTGTGTAGAGGCTTTATTATAACCAACATGATGTTTAATTGTTTGGTCTCCCTATTTCCATGTTAAGTATCCTTGGGTTTCTTAAAAAGCACTATATAAATACAAGTTATTATTATTATTATTATTATTATTATCATCATCATCAGAAAACTAGTAGTATCTGTAAAACAAGATTATAGAATTAAGACATTGTTCTTACATTTCGAGGAAAGGGCTAAAATCTATTATTTTACAAAGTTCAACAATTTGCTACACATATATCAAAGTGCTACAAATTGGATGAAAACATATAGAAACTGAAGTAAAATGAATCTGTAGCTGGATTAGAGGTCAGGATTGCCAGGCAGAGTTCACACTGATCATTTGGCATCAGACGTATACTAGTATCTATTGAGTTGCTACTATAAACTAGTATCTGCTGAAACTGTTGAACAAATTTCACTGGCAACTAAAATTCATACACGTCCTTCAAATGTTCACCTAGCTAGCCTTTTTTTTGACAGGCTGGGTTACAATATTTCATACTCTGTGAATTGCCATCTATCCAGAGGTTTTCAATGCAATTCCATAGGCTTATTGTGCCTTTTTTGTCATATCACAGACGCTCACAAAAACATCACTCTATTACGCTGGAGCTATCTCAGTATGTGACTACTTGTCATCTGAGTTTGACCAGTTTTCCTACAAATAAGACAATATACACCACCCATATACTGTATGCTAGGTAAGTTCAATCACAAATAGTGGCTCTAGCAAATGCAATACAACTGTCTGGAATAGATTTTAGACAACATCACACTTCCTGTTTTTAATGAAGGCTATTTCCTGTTGAAAAGTATGCTGGGTTGAGACATAACACAGGAAGGGAAATTCAAAAGAAATTCTCGAAAAAATGTTGGATGGTGATTCATCTTCTACGGACTTTGAAGGACAATTAAGTGTGTGGCATGTGAAATATATAGTGATATTGTGGTTTTAGCTGTCATTCAGGTTCAGTCTCGCGTGTGTCGCCTCATTGTTTTGACTGATGCTCGCTCGCATCTACGTAGTGCGAGCACAAGCGCGACAGGACGCTGACTGTCGTTGACTCAACGGCCACAGGGGTCAATGTCAACAAGCAATTTCTGATTCTTACATAGAGCCCCTTTAACGTATGATGTTAATGCTGTTATTTTGATTCACCTTAGTTTATTGGTTATCATATGGTTAACATTACTGCCAAGCAGGTGAAATATAGAGTGATATTGTGGTTTAAGCTGACGTGTGTCGCCTCACTGTTTTGAGCGATGCTCGTTTATGTCTATGTAGAGCGAGCAAGCGCGAGCCCGACGCTGACTTTCGTTGATTTAACAGCCACAGGTGTCGCTGTTAAAGGGACTATTTGTAACTTTCAGAAATGCTTCTTAACAGCGACACCTGTGGCTCGCGCTTGCTTGCTCTAAATATACCTGAACGAGCATCGCTCAAAACAGTGAGGCGACACACGTCAGCTAAAAGCACAATATCACTCTATATTTCAGCTGCTTGGCAGTAATGTTAGCTGACCAGACGAAGGTCTCTCCATGAACATGATTTAGATCTGATCCTAGTGTTGGCTTTTGCCTAAGTGCAGGCTGAAGCAGGCTGTTGGTCTGGAGGAACTGCAGCATTTATTTCTGCACAAACGTCCCCTGTGCATTCACTAGATATTCTCAGAGCTAAACTAACTCTTCTGCAGTGTGTAGTGAGCGCGCGTTCACGTCTAGAGATGGAGCGAGATAGCGAGGACGCGCGCGCATTCTGAGTGAAGGGGAGCAGGCAGCGGAGACGAGGCTCCAGCCACACGCGAGCGCGCATATGCGAACGCGCATGTGTGGCGACCCGCTACATTTATACGTTTAAAAAGTTACAAATAGTCCCTTTAACATGCATTTCTGAAAGTTACAAACTGTCCCTTTAAGCCTGCTTTATAATAAAAAAACATGAAAATCTCACTTTTGTTTTTATAATATGGGACCTTTAATGTTAGCTAAAGCCAGACAGCACTGGTTATCACCAAGGTCTGCTACTGGCCTCTGCATTTACAAGATAAGTCACATCAGCCACACCCTGGTGTTTACTGAAGACAAGTGTTTAAAGACGCACTCTACCTGTACAGCATGATGTCATACAGTGTCCTTCCTTGTACGTTGAGCATGTGAGCGTACATGGCAGTGAGTCCCGGCTCCTCCAGCAGCCCCATGTCGTTGGTTATGATCCCCTGAAGAAACGGACTGGTGTCTTGTCCCTGGATCTTCAGTAAGGTCCTGTGAGGTAGCTGATAGCACACTAACTGTCCAGCGGGGACATGTCTCTGGACTGTCTCCTGGCTGTACTGTCTCACACGGACACCTGCTGGAGCGGAGACACCGGGGACAGACGCGAAGCACAAATAGCGACCGGTGTATTTTGTGGCGGACGTGAAGGCTGCTCTGGCGAAACACAACACCCCCATGTTGACCGCGGTCCCGGTGGTGGTGTGTTATGTGTTTAAGTTAAGTGACTGCTCCGCCTCCTAGCAACAGCTACCGGCTACGTAACACGAGACATTGGCAGTTTGACTCCCGAAGCAACGGCTCCATTTTGAAATCCCCACAATGCATTGCTCGATAATAAGGCAACACGTGTGACGCTGTGTCTGTGGACCACAGACTCCAGATGTATACAGGGGTTCTTCCAGATGTGCAGTGTACAGCAGCAAAGAGGATAGTGCAGAAAACAAGATGCATCAGCTAACACAGTAAAAAAGAGGTAAACAAAGTGTAACAAAATATGAACCATTTGAATAGAAGGAAGTATAAAATAGGAGCAGTATATACAGTATTGACAATAAACACACTATTAACACAATTGCACAAGTGGAAAATGATATTGCACAGTGACAATGAATGAATGAATGAATGAATGAATGAATGAATGAATGAATGAATGAATGAATGAATGAAATTCAACCTGAAAATATCCGGTATCAGTTTTTTGGTGTGTAAGTGGTCTACTGGGAGCAGTGCTGGTTGTGGTCTACTGGGAGCAGTGCTGGTTGTGGTCTACTGGGAGCAGTGCTGGTTGTGGTCTACTAGGAGCAGTGCTGGTTGTGGTCTACTAGGAGCAGTGCTGGTTGTGGTCTACTGGGAGCAGTGCTGGTTGTGGTCTACTGGGAGCAGTGCTGGTTGTGGTCTACTAGGAGCAGTGCTGGTTGTGGTCTACTGGGAGCAGTGCTGGTTGTGGTCTACTAGGAGCAGTGCTGGTTGTGGTCTACTGGGAGCAGTGCTGGTTGTGGTCTACTGGGAGCAGTGCTGGTTGTGGTCTACTAGGAGCAGTGCTGGTTGTGGTCTACTGGGAGCAGTGCTGGTTGTGGTCTACTGGGAGCAGTGCTGGTTGTGGTCTACTAGGAGCAGTGCTGGTTGTGGTCTACTGGGAGCAGTGCTGGTTGTGGTCTAATAGGAGCAGTGCTGGTTGTGGTCTACTGGGAGCAGTGCTGGTTGTGGTCTACTAGGAGCAGTGCTGGTTGTGGTCTACTGGGAGCAGTGCTGGTTGTGGTCTAATAGGAGCAGTGCTGGTTGTGGTCTACTGGGAGCAGTGCTGGTTGTGGTCTAATAGGAGCAGTGCTGGTTGTGGTCTACTGGGAGCAGTGCTGGTTGTGGTCAACTGGGAGCAGTGCTGGTTGTGGTCTACTGGGAGCAGTGCTGGTTGTGGTCTACTGGGAGCAGTGCTGGTTGTGGTCTAATAGGAGCAGTGCTGGTTGTGGTCTAATAGGAGCAGTGCTGGTTGTGGTCTACTGGGAGCAGTGCTGGTTGTGGTCAACTGGGAGCAGTGCTGGTTGTGGTCTACTGGGAGCAGTGCTGGTTGTGGTCTACTGGGAGCAGTGCTGGTTGTGGTCTAATAGGAGCAGTGCTGGTTGTGGTCTACTGGGAGCAGTGCTGGTTGTGGTCTAATAGGAGCAGTGCTGGTTGTGGTCTACTGGGAGCAGTGCTGGTTGTGGTCTACTGGGAGCAGTGCTGGTTGTGGTCTAATAGGAGCAGTGCTGGTTGTGGTCTACTGGGAGCAGTGCTGGTTGTGGTCTAATAGGAGCAGTGCTGGTTGTGGTCTACTGGGAGCAGTGCTGGTTGTGGTCAACTGGGAGCAGTGCTGGTTGTGGTCTACTGGGAGCAGTGCTGGTTGTGGTAAACTGGGAGTAGTGCTGGTTGTGGTCTACTGGGAGCAGTGCTGGTTGTGGTAAACTGGGAGTAGTGCTGGTTGTGGAGTCTGACAGCTGCAGGAAGGAAGGACCTGCGATAGCGCTCCTTCACACACTTTGGGTGGAGCAGCCTGTCGCTGAAGGAGCTCTCCAGTGCTGAGATGGTGTCCTGCATGGGGTGGGAGTCATTCTCCATCATGGATGACAGCTTAGCCATCATCCTCCTCTCTCCCACCACCTCCACTGTGTCGAGGGGGCATCCCAGGACAGAGCTGGCCTTCTTTGAGGCCCACTTCTGATTGTTAAAATAATTCCGAGGTCCATCTTCCCAAATAAATGACAAACTGGGCTGTAAATATGTGTTATGCCACTGGCAGGTGTAATGACCCACATAAATATTCAGCTTATACCCTCACCCATCACTCCCTGCCATTATGAATCCAAACTATTCAGGTTCATACTTCCTCACCACCAATTTGGAGCTTTTACTGGTGCAGGGTTGTCTCCAACATCACTTTTCATTTAAAAAAAAGAAAAAAGCTCCATTTTGTGTCACTGCATCCGAGACATACAGTATGTCTGTAAAGGGGAGACTTGTGGGTCCTCATAGAACCTATTTTCATTCAAATATCTTGAGGTCAGAGGTCAAGGGACCCCTTTGAAAATGGCTGTGCCAGTTTTTCCTCGCCAAAATTTAGCGTAACTTTGAATTGTTATTTAGCCTCCTTCCCAGAAAGCTAGCATGGCATGGTTGGGACCAATGGATTCATTAGGTTTTTTAGTTTCATATCATTCCAGTATCTTTCCTCTAGCTTTAAAACACACCTCTGAAAAACAGAATAGAGGCCATTGGATTTTGAAGAGGTTAATCTAACCATTTGTCAGAACCTCCGCGGCCCACTAGATGGTGCTCTGCGGCCCACCAGTGGGCCCCAGCCCAGTGGTTGAGAATAGCTGATCTATGATATGGACAGCACGTTACTTGTAAGGAAATGTTTTTATTATTTCACCTTCAGTTTTAAAGTTAAACTTAACTGCTGTAGTTTTTATTGAGTATGACATGCTTGAACAGCAGCAACAAAAGATCTGGAGAAATGTGAAATTTGCCCAAGATTTTAAGCCTGTTTATAATAATCTGCATGTTGGCCCCCACTGAAAAAAAATACATACAGTGCATGTGATATCTCAACACATTTCCATATTGAATAAGAATGACAAAAAATGTGCAGTTATATCATTATAATGAGGAAATGTTCCTATTATAAAATGTTTTCTTGGTAGTCTATAGCAACACACCAGCTGGAATTGTTCTTTACAACGTTACAATATGGGAATATAGGAAAGATCCAGTTTTACATCTTAGGGGTAGTATAATTTAGAATTGATCAACTTGACTTACCAGTGAACCAAGTCTTGATACAAGTCCTATTGCCGGATTCATGTACATTATCATTTATATTTACAGAACATTATATTCAGGAAGTTTTGGTAAGCAGCGACACAACTGATAACTATTGTATTGCTTTATAAAAAACCAAGACATATGGGATAAGGCCATGTCTAAAGCAAAATCAATCACCTTTGTAATGTCTATATTAGTGTTAGGAATGAAATTCACTTCACTCAACTGATTATGAATATGAAAAACACAACTGTTAATTTTCAGCTAATTATGACTGTATGGACAGCAGGCAGCATATGCAATTTAACGTGGCTCCCACCAAGGCGCTATAAACTTTCACTGCTCAGTAAAACAGCTTAACAGATGGGAAAATACCCAAAAACTGAGAACACACGCATCTGACGTTAGCGAACAAAATGTGTAACTCATTACCATGCAGGTAAAAGATTTAAAACATACACGCCTGTTTCTAACAAAACTGATGGAAAATAGATAATGAAACTCTATTAAGTGATGTGAAAGTGGACCAAATGGTTCCTTCCAGAATACAGATGCTTGGTAAAAAAAAAAAAAAATCAAATCAAAGCAGCAACTCTCCAATATTTTAAACTCATTGTTGTTATTTGGCATGATGTCTCTCTCTAGAGCTTGGACAAACAGCCATTGTTCTCTCTGTTAACGTCCTGTTGATTAGCAGCAGGTGTGGAGAGCCCCTTGATATATACTAAGAAACCTACATTGGCATATAGATTGAGGAAATCATATTGAATACAGTATATTCATAGGTTGCCTGTAACTCTTAGATTACAGTGATAATTTACTGTATATGGAGATAATTTAGTCATGTTTAAGATGGAGTTTTGTGGATTGGTGATGGAGTTTGCTGTTGTAAACAATGAGCTACTCCAATGTAAGTTAGGTTTCTTTCTTTTTTTCTAAGTGACAGACCACACCTGCTATCCAATAATTAATGGATACAGGGTTTGTCTCCATAAGTCATATGTATGTATATGCATTTTTTATAATAATCAGTATTTTCCCATATTTAAGATAATACAATGCTGTGTGATTTCGTAAATTATAAAAATGATATGCCCCTTCTGCACCAACACCAACACTACATTGCTAAGTACGATTCCTCTCATTACGGTTTACTGCCCCAAATATTTCAAAATTCTTCTTGACAAGTACATATACGTTAAAGGCAGGGTTGGTAAATTTTGAGAAACTAGCAAGAGTACACTAGATTTTAAAAATGAGCCAACAGAAAAACCGAGCCCAGTGTTGCCAACTCTTGTCAATGAAAGTATCTAGCAGCACTAGCTCCAAAAGTCCCTATATCTAGAGAGAAAGTCGGCAAGTCGGCAACACTGACAGTTCATCGCTTCAGGTCTCCCTCCCAAGCCGCTCCCCCAAAATTATCATTATGGATGTAAACAACGAACATGGCTATTGTTAGTACTCACAGCTCGTAGAAGACTCCGGTGCAGTGCAATAAGTTTATTACAGTCCTGCGACAGCCACAGATACCAAATGTCTTTCTTTTTTTTGTCAGAGCATTTGATTTATTGATTGCTGTCGGGATGTAATGAGAATTTCAACAACTATAACAAAAAAAATGAACAACATTACCAACCGTAGCTTGCTGTGGTCAGTAAGGAGAATCTCAACATGTCTCATCCCAAGTTTTTATAAATGAGTCATTTCCAATTTGACCTACAATGTCTTTCATTTTTGGCTTTGATTGGATCTTTTTCTTGTTACAACATGAGGATTTCTTGCTATAACAACATACTTGCTGTAACAGTAAAACTTTATTGCAATCTTTGAATTAGACTTCAATAAAAACTTTTCACTTTGCAGTTTTCAAAAACACACCATTTCTATTAGTGTGATGAAGCAGATTATGAAGCAAGAAATCAGAGGTTTCAAATAAGTTTATTTCTTCATGAATAAAATACGAGAACAGTCTTTAAAAGTTTGAGGCACTTTGAAGTATGACAACAGTGAAGGCAGGATTAAATATTACTCAAACCAATTTTAGAAACATACAAACTGAAACGGCCATCTCCAAGACCTAACATGCCTAACATTAGATAAATGTAGAGCTAATTGAATAGCTATAAGGATGGGGGTTTCTACTGTAGCCTATATGTGTATACTGTGTGTTCCCAGTTGTAAAGCATGCATCATCTGCTTCAGATTGCAGAAAATCAGTATTTAGTTTAGAAAATTATTCGATTTTCTATTCACTTACCTCTTCCCCCTTCAAACGTGACACTGCAAGGCTTTGGAAAATATAGAATAGAATAAAGGCTTTGCACGCACTGACTGAAGACCATCACACTGAGCAGATGCCTACCAGAGGAGCCTACAGTGACACAGCCCTACTTCATTATCTTTATCAAAATATTTCACATTTAATCTGCTTCCAGCGACACTCATCCATACTACATCCAAAATTACTTTCCCCCAAATATTAAACATGCATTTTTCCAACAATAATCATCATTTTTCAGAAATGAGTCACTGTGCATTTGTTTTTCACTATGTTTTCTCCAATTTGGACTGAGGGTACAATCACACACTTACAAAGTTAGATTTCTTCAGATTAATCCAGTTCAGCGGCAGTCAAGGGTAGATCAGATGTATAGCTCCAAGCAGTCTGTTTATATTTTGACATTTTAGCTGGGATTAGAGATGTTTAACTAAGAAAGCACATGATACCCATGTCCAGAAGCTATGGCAAGCACGAAATGACACACATTTGTGGTACTGGATTTGATAATTTCTTTGTGTGTTTTTTCTTTTAAATTCCTTAAAACGGTGTACTACTCATTCAGCTAAAGTGATTGAAATTCTGAAATTGTTTTTGTCCAAAGTTGCATCTCTCTCTCTCACACGCACACACATACACACACATACACACACACATAGACACACACCCTCCAGCTGTTTCACAGTGCAGTCCTGGAGTCCTAAAAGTTTTTACTGTTAATTTACTAAATTAGATTTGATCTCTAGATCCAGACAGATGTCTTTCCATTTTTTACAATGGTCGCAGCCTTTTCTGTGGCTGATTTCGGCCTCGCTCCTTGTTTCTCCTGGACTGTGTTGACTCGATTTTGCTCTGCCATCGTGCCCCCAGAGACAGGACTACTGGTTCTGGAGGTTTGCTGGTTGTTTTTGGTTTGATATGTTTGAAAGGCCATGTCGAGCTGTTCCTGGGCAACCCGTAGGTGGCGGTGTAGGCTTGCCAAATCGGAAGGGATGTTCTCGTCCGGGCTGGTGCACTGCTGCTCCTGGGCCACGTTGGCCATATTCTGCTCGTGGGTGACGAGGCTGTTGGGGATCCTGCTGGGTTTGTCCGTCTTCATCACGAGGTTGTACCCCGGAGGAGAGGCCGGGATGTTCCGAGAAAACGGGTAGCCGTAGGTCGTCCGTTGGCCCCGGTTCCTCTTCATGCGAAGGGTGTCCCGAAAAGTGCCGATTCCCAAGTGAAGCATCTCGCACATGTTTAGCACGAGACAAAGGCAGCTTACCACGTACATGATGAGGAGGAAGATTGTTTTCTCTGTGGGCCTGGAGATGAAGCAGTCCACTCTGTGTGGACAGGGGTCCCTGTTGCATACATATGAAGGACTGACTTGAAAACCGTAGAGGAGATACTGTCCCGCAAGGAAAGCGATTTCAAAAATAGCTCGTGACATGAGCTGAAGAACGTAGATTCTCATCAGGCCTTCTTGCATAATTCTTCGACGGCCATCGTGTTTTCGCGGGTCTTTGCTCACCGGTTCGGGTTTAGCCTCCTGCACCTCCAGTGCATCCTCATAGATCATGGGCTCAGCGTCGTCATCTTCCTCCTCCTCTAAGACATCCTCCAGATGGTGGCTCTCTCTCCATCTGGAGTGAGGAGGCTTTTTGCGGAGCCTGTGGTGCTTCCTGCGATCCTCCTCCGTAGTTCGGGCTATCTTGTGGATGGCGTAGCCCATGTACATGATGGAAGGAGTGGAGATCATGATGATCTGGAAGACCCAGAAGCGGACGTGCGAGAGTGGGGCGAAGGCATCGTAGCACACGTTGTCACAACCCGGCTGCTTGGTGTTGCAGGTGAACTTGGTCTGCTCGTCCGAGTAGATGGACTCGCCTCCGACCGCCGTGAGCACAATGCGGAAGATGATGAGCACAGTCAGCCACACTTTCCCCACAAAGGTGGAGTGGTTGTGGATCTCTTCCAGGAGACGAGTGAGAAAGCTCCAGCTCATGTTGCTCTAACAAGCTTTTCAACTAGAATCTGTAAAGAGAGAATAAAGAATCGATTAAGATCTGAGTAGGGACCTATTGAAGAATTTGGTTTGAGCTTTAGAAAGCTACGAGTTGCAGGTGAATTAAGCGTTTTAATGAACTGTAATTTTTTTGAATATTACTTTGCAAACTTGCGCAACATTTTGGTGAGGAAAAACTGGCATGGCCATTTTCAAAGGGGTCCCTTGACCTCTGACCTCAAGATATGTGGATGAAAATGGGTTCTATAGGTACCCACGAGTCTCCCCTTTACAGACATGCCCACTTTATGATAATCACATGCAGTTTGGGGCAAGTCATAGTCAAGTCAGCACACTGACACACTGACAGCTGTTGTTGCCTGTTGGGCTGCAGTTTGCCATGTTATGATTTGAGCATATTCTTTATGCTAAATGTAGTACCTGTGAGGGTTTCAGGACAATATTTGTTATTGTTTTGTGTTGCTAATTGATTTACAATAATAATTAAATACATACATTTGTATAAAGCAAGCATTTGCCCACTCCCATGTTGATAAGAGTATTAAATACTTGACAAATCTCCCTTTAAGGTACATTTTGAACAGATAAAGAAATATGTGATTGATTTGCGATTATTCGTGATTAACTATTTTAATCGATGACAGCCCTACTTTATATACTATTTAAATTTGTATTCCTTTTATTAAATGTCTGTGCTATTTTTGCCTAGCCAAAGCAAATCCAGACTGGACCTGCAACTAACAATTATGTTCATTATCAATTAATCTGCAGGTTATTTTCTCATCTGTAAAATGTCCCAGAACCCAAGGTAACATCTTCAAATGTCTTATTTGATTTTACTACCACTCACATAACCCAAAGATATTCAATTTACTATCACCGGATACTAATAAAACCGGCAAGATAATCACATTTGAGAGGATGGAACTAGATAATTCTTGGCAATGATTAAATGAATGATAGATTATCAAACTAGTTGCTGATTTATTTTCTGTCAATCAGTTAATCATTGATGAATCTACTAACCATATAATCCAATGTGGATCTATGGTACAGCCAGACACACGACACTGGCTTGTGTAGATTCATGTCCTTGAGAAGGGTGATGTCATTCAGTCACCTTATCTGAACATGCAGATCCCACAGTATTTCTAATATCCCCTTCTAACAGATTTAAATGATTTGTGAAAGGGTTAAAATGATTAAAACAAAAAAAGAAAAACACTTCATCAGCCATGCACAAACCCACCAGCAACAACAACCATTTTGATTATAGCTTTGACCAAAGAACACGCTGAACACTGAACAAGAGGGTGACAGGCTGAAAACGCTAAATGAAACTGACAGAATATAGAAAAAAAAGCATTCTGGCACACTCAGAGAGCCACTTCAGAAGCCATACTGTACTCTGTGTTGCAACAAGGGACACATACAGAAGAGAACAGATGACATGAAACCTCGCAGTATCATCCTCTGACTCTGCGAGGTGAATGAAGCTGCGATGAGGAGACGGCGTATATGACGCTTCTGTCCCCTTCATTCATGGGGGGCAGAGCCGCAGAGTTCATGTTGATCTCATGACTGCGGCACTGTGTTCCCTGGCGTGGGATGTGCCATCTCCCCTGCCATCTGAGTGAACAGGAGAGGCTTGTTGCTCCGCCACGAGGCCTCCCCTCCAGATCCAGCACTGCTGACACTCGGGAGGGGTACAGCCACACAGGGACAGATGGCACCTATGGTGGGCGACTCATGTCTGCCCCAGGATGGCATGACAGGAGGGCCGCTACACTGAGGATTTTTTGTTTGAGGTGTATCATGGCAGCAACATCATACCCCAACATTGAAGTGATCTTGAGATATCCGCCTGCTGTTGGCGTGTTTTGCAGCTTGTTATGCTGATAATTTGCTGCCTTGTCTGTCTTTAATTTTCAGCACTGTTGCCATTTTAACGAGATCTCCCTGAAAGGAGATATATAATCTAAGTGGGACTTGCCCGTTTAATAAATAAAGATTAGATTTCACTGAAGATAATGCAGCAATGTAAATGCAACAAAGATCATGTTTGGGTTCATACATTTTTGCTTAATCAGAATCAGAATCAGAATCAGAATGGTGTTTATTGCCAGGTGTAAGGTATACACTGGGAATTTGCTTTGGTTTTGTTGGTGCAAGTTAAACAATATAATAACAAAAGAATAGATAAAAACGTTAGAATAAAATAAGAATATAAAAAAATTAAATTAATACATGCAAACATATCATTCAAAGCAACTTACTCCAAGTCGTAGACGTTTTTCATTTACAATATTTTTTTTAAAATAGGGGAAAAAAATACTTTTTAGGATTTTAATGTTTCATAAATACAGATTATCATGTTTTACAATATTAGCTACAGATGTATTGTAGTTACAGAAAACATAAAAATTGGTTAAATACATCCACTCATGATATTTAAACTCGTTAAACCACTTTTTAAATGAAAGGTGTAATAAAGTTTAATAAGATAGTTAAGAACATAATGTATGTCTAAGACGTATTCATATTTTCAATTGTAGGAGCCTCATAAATGCAGATGCAGGCCCACTATATTTGACATTATTAAACATAATGTATTGCATTGGGTGAATAGCCTTTTGTAACATTGGTTCAATTGCTTGTCTTCATAGCAGAATATTTATATTTGAAAGACTACTGCGATGGCATGCAATGATCTTCCTGCAGGGTGAATTCAGACACAGGACCTCACAAACAGTCCACAATTTCATTGTAAAAAAAATGTGCGTTTACAATGATATGACAGGACAATTGAACAGAAACTAGCATACAGTTTCTTCAGAGGAAATTCAAGAACTGAAACAACCCACCTGGAAAAGTTGCACATGCATTTCCCATCCTGAAGGTCTCCTGTGCCCTCTCTAGACATCCCCTGCACAGTCTGATCCATGGAATACCACTTTCATCCTAATGTCCTGGCCTTTTTCCGTCTTATTGATAACCCCCAGAATGGCAAAAACGGACCAAAAAACGACAGAACTTATCAGACTATAGACTTTCTATTTATTCCGTTTTCCCACTCTGTGAAGAAGTGAGGTCTCGCCGCTGTGAATGCCTCACATTCTGGCTTGTGTCTGGTTTCTATTACACCAGCCTTCTGCCCAAGAAGGAAGTATAAAAAACAGAGAGGCAGAAAAAAAATCCTCCTCTGGCAAGTGACCCTCATCCAAGGGTTCAGACTTGAGGATATCGTACTGCAGATTGAAATGAACACCCAGCTGAGGGAGCGTGTTAATCGCAACACAGTCAGCCTCCCCCCCCAACGCTCATGTGCAACATTTGTAACACAGATGATGAAGGTCTCTTCCTCGCTCTCTCTCTCTTTCTGTTTCTCTTACTTTGTCTCCCTCTGTCTCTCTCTCTCTTTACAGCTCCATCTATCTATGTACCTCAGCTTCTTGTAGGTTAATGTCTGCATGCCCTCTAACCTTTTATACAGCAACAGCAGTAGCAGCTCACTCTTAGAAAAAAGGTCATGTATAGAGCCGTGACACACTTCACACGCATTTAAAAAAATAGGCTAAACATCCACACCTCTTCCTCTCTCCATCACACACATCAACCACACTAAATGCAGATTCATAACCTCTATATTATCTGTCAATTGCATAACAGTTTACAGTGGGTGTCAGTTAGTTATGAAAAAAACAACTTTTGGGGACACAAAGACAGGGAGTTCGAGGACAGAAGTGTCACCGAGACATAAGCCACCTTGCCTCGGTGCAGATCCGCTAGAAATGTAACCAGCAGGTACGCTCAGTCATATCAAGTGTCATAATATTTAGATCCTCCGTCCAGGCGGATGGCCAGATAACAGAGCAGTGGACAGGTTGCACTCTGCGCTATTGCGGCACGTCTTTTCCGACTTGGTGTTTACACTTTCAAGCTTTCTACTTGGCCTGTGGGGCGCATTAGCACATGTTGTTACTTGAGGCATTTCTTCACATGACGGCAAGAGCGGCTGTATGTGGACAGAAATCTCTCTCTCTCTCTCACACACACTTCCTTACATTCTTTTTTGAAGGACCGAAATAACATGACAAAGCACAGATGAGGAGGTGATTCATGCAAGATTAAGATGGGACGGGAATTCCTCCATCTCTTTATTGCATGTGCCAGACCTCGCTGTCAGGTTTGGGAAGGGATCTAAAGTCAACTACTTTTAATAGAGGACAGATAAACGGGTTAGTTGTCTGGCTTGCGTTAATGAAATGTGTCTGGTCATTGTCACAGTGACCATATTATTAGAATGGTACTTTCACAAAGGCCCTCAATAACCCTTAATTATGACCTGTGTACAGCCATAAAGCCAAGAATAACGTTCAACAACACCAGCAAGGCCATCATTAATCAGATCACACTGTCAACTCCGTTCTTGATTTTCCTGTGTCGTAATAAGGATATTAAGCTAGTTAGAGAGCAAAGACAACTGCAGTGTCAAGAATGAGATGTCTTTGCATTTAAATCTCATTATGTCTGAGTAGTTTGCGGTCGAGAGAAAGCTCTGAGAGCTGCAGCCATCTGGGCCCTGCAGGACCCGTCTTCCTCCCGAGGGCCTCGCCTTCAGGGCTCCCCTCTCCGTCTGACGGAGGAGATGTGGCGTATAGCGAGCACCCCTGGTGCAGCACTGAGGAGAAGAAGACAGGGGATGCTGCTGGAATGACTAGAGCATTTGGGGTTTGGACATGTGCTATCCCTAAGGGACGGATAAGCACGTGTTTTGAAGTTGCAGCGCATTCCTCTGCATCCTAAATCTTCATCGTCATCCAAAAGACACAGATGGTCCAGTGAAGACGGTTGGTAAGTTGAACATTCAACTAAAAGTCAATTTGAGTTTATGTTCCACAACAGTTGGTAGATTTTCCTGGGATTTACAATTAACACTCACTGAGGGGCCACTATGCTCTACTCTAATTGTTATAAATATACTGGTCATACGTTATACTGTATGTTATAAAATGTGTTTTTATTAACAGTCCTGTATTTGATATAATTAGGTTATAGGTGCTCTATACAATATACAATATCCAACTATTTGCTATGTAATGTTAAAGATATGGAGGAGTAATGTTGTCCTGAGCAGAGAATGAAGTCGCTCTCCGTCTGTGTGTGTGTTGTAATCCATGTTTCTTAAAGTTATATGTGGTGATGAACCTAAAATAGAAACTTTTCTTTTTCAATTGTGGTTACCCATCTTTATAATTGTGTTATTCCTACAGTACTAAAAAACTAAAAAATAACCCTTATTCTCCTTTCATTTTAGGTTATTCTCAGAACCTCACAGTACAATGTTTAACCTTAAACTATATGTACAAAAGAAACAAACATATTTATTATACGTTATTTAAATCCATCCTTGTCTTTTTATTTTAATCGTTGAAAAACAGTTCATAATTAATTCCTTCATTTCAATGTTCTTTGATGATAGAGCGGCATTTATGTGATGATGGCAAATACTACAATTTTGGCAAAAAGGGGAATAAAAAAAGAATCGATTTTTTTCGCCCCAACAATTAATTAGTCTTTGAAACTGGATTAAAACATTTGATTTGCTCACAGTTACTTTAAGCAAAAAACAAAAGTGCTCAAATGCATTCAGTCAAACCAATGACTGTCTAGTTTTGAATGTGTTGTCCCCGTGTCCTCTGACGATTCAGGCTATTGTAGCTTTGGGAAACTGTAGTCCATGTTGATAAATATTGATTGGACTGCCCAGAGCCGGGCAAGTATTACAGTATTCCCCTGTAAGACATTGTTTGACATTGCTCTTGTCACAAGGACTGGCATCATATGACAGCCAAATGATAATGTTTAATATTCATTAGGTTATATTTAGAGTTAAATGTAAAATAGAGCAGATCTTTTTTTTTTTTTCAGTTGTGGTAGCATCTGTGAGATGCGAACAATTTTCAAATAATCTAACTTGACAGCTGATGATTAAACACAAAGACAATCTTAAATTAATGAAAAATAATTGCTGTGGTGCACTTGCTGTATGAATCATTTCATAATTATACTGCATTCTGTTTTAAATCACAGGCATATCTTAACAGAATGGTTTCGCTATTCCCAGACAGTTTCACCTTTGAGAGGTCACTGGGAGCTGTGAGGGTTTGCCGAAGTGATGCAACACGGAGGAGTGAACATCTCGACAACTCTCCTTGGCCGCCACCAATGTCATCACACAAGAGTTTTATCCACATGTATTTACTGAATAAAGTTGATGCGAGCAGACTGGGGGCTGTGGAGGTCTGTGTTTATGTAACAGATCAAGCTCCACCATGTGACTTGGATGCCCCCCCCTCCCTCAGAGAAAAGAGTGACACAAGACACCAGAGCAAAAAACATGCAACTTGGTGCTTGGACTCCTCCTCTCTCTCATCTCCCCTACTACTATCATTAAACTGCTCTTACCAGGCTGTGGGGGGCTATCCCATAGGCAGCCTGAGAGTGGTGGCAGTCCCATCTCATTTGTTCATTTTTCTCCCAGTTTCTCAGCCGAGCCTATCATACCCCCGGGGTGAGCGCGTCCCGTGCCAGTTTTACTAAGGCTGGACTCCACTGAAGCGACTGAGATGAAAAGCCTTGAGGTGGATGCCGACAACTTCCCTCAGCCAGGGCTCTGCGTCTCCCACATGAGCAAAGCAACTTGTATACTGAAAATGAGCAGCAACACTACTGTACAATTAAACAAAAAAACTTATTTGGTTACTATTTCTGAATGTGTAAAAAGGAATAAAAACAAGTGTCTGGTATTCCATCATTTCCCAAAACTATTTAACATAACAGGTGCCCTCATCTTCATTCCATCTGCACTCACTAAAAAATGCATGTCAAACTATTTAAAGCACTGGAGAAAATGAGGATATATAGCAATATTTTAAAGGTACAGTGTGGTTGCAGATTGCAACCAACTGAGTACCCCTCTGCTCACTCCTCTCATTCCAAGACTGCGGTAACATGAGCTGCGTTGTAAGCATCGCTCAGAGGCCATCCTTACCATAACAACACTACTTTAGGAGCAAAGGATGTCTGATGGCGGCTGGCGGTACCACGGATTTGCACTCTGCGAACTCTCGTTACCGCAGTTTCACAAGCGTGTCGGAGAACTACGGTGGCCTTCAGGTAACGTAAAAACACGAAAGGGTCTCTCTAGAACCAGTGTTTTGGTTTGTCCATTCTTGGCTACTGTAGAAACATGGTGAAGCAACATGGAGAACTCTGTGAAGAGAACCCGCTCCCTAAATAGATATGAAGGGCTCATTCTAAGCTACGGAAAACACAACGATTCTTATTATCAGGTGATAATACACTAATAAAAACATAGTTCTGAATATTATATTCCGGTTTTTTTTCAGGTTCGTTTCCTGTCCCAGAAGGAGGTTCCATTTATTACTGCGCTGACGTACTACAATCATTCTGGTAGTAAAGATTAAGAAGAGACCTGACCTCTTATGAGCAGGAAGTAATAATGTGTTGCCTCACCCATCAGACATTCCCGTCATAATTAACAATCTGATATGAGCTGACTTTTTGCCCGTTTTCATCAGTGCGCCAGTTTTCCATAGAAAAGTTGTAAAGACTGGTACATGATTGACTGTAGGCTATAGATGCAGTGGGGCCATATCATGTTTGGTTATCTTGCTGACAAGCTAAATTGCAGCTCAGTTGAAAACCCACTATGGTCCGAGGGATGTCAAGCAAATCTAATAATCAGTAGGGCATGTAAACACACAGATTTTTTTCTCAAACATTATTATCACTGAGTATTTTCATTCAGACATTGGATCCAATGGAGCAAAAAAAATTTGTATGTTTACATGCCCTCCTGATATTAGATTTGCTTGACAGCTCACGGACCATAGTGGGTCTCTCACATTAAAAATAGAAAAAAAAAAATGAAAACAAGACTGATGATAATGTGTATTCAAAACCAGGGTCATATATTTGACAAGACAATTGAACCCTCAAGTGAATCAATAAAATAATATTCAGGTCACAAGATGTACGTATTTCTTAATTGTCTTATTCCCTGTCATTATTTTTCACTTGCTGATGAAGTTTTCCATCAGGGCAGTGAAATCCAACACACAACTACCCATCCAAATAAACAAAATAACAGCGTTTTGCTTGCAGAGCTGGAGGGCGTTAATCTCTGACATTATCTTGTCTTAACTGGCCATGTCATGGGCTGATCTGGGGCAAGCCCAAAGGAGCAGCAGACCTAGACAGGGTCATTTGGACTACCAGAGATATGTTTATTGCAGCTCCTTCCTTCCAGATGCCTTAATGCCGTTGCCCTTCTCTAACTCAGTGAACTCCTTGTAGCACCGCTGCAGGATCGCACTGATAACAGCAGATATACCCTCTCTCTCTTGCGTACACTTACGCAACAAAAGCTCAGATCAACTGACGTGACAGCTCAGCTATACAGCTCAGTGATAAGAAAATGCAATCTGCTGAGCAAAAGGCATTGGCTAACATAAGCAACAGCAAAAGACTGACCTTCAAGATGAATGATTATGTAATAATGTGTAATAAAGGAAATATTGTCGGCATTCATTTAATATAAAAAGAACACATGCTATTGAATAGATATAATTGAAAGACTACATTAGTATGTAGCTTATCTGCACGCTTTTATCCACTAGATGGCATTCATGTATTCAATGAAGACAGACTCCTGGAAAACATTCATTTGTCTGACTTTAGAAGTCTCTGATGTCAATGACCTGTGGTAGACTGTTTTCACTGTTCAGACATGAGATTCCTGATACTGGGAGCAATGTACCAGAGTAACATCAGGTGGAAAACAAACATGCATCAGGTCCTCATGACACAAACATCACAGCTGAATCCTTCACAGACTTTAAGTTTGAGTTACAGTATTTTAAGGCATTTAAAACGGGTAGAAATGGAGCAAATGTGATTTTAAAAAAGTTATTTTTATATCACTATATCCTGACAGTAGTGCATGAGATAGGTCATCTGAAAAAAATATTGTGCCTCTGTGTCCTCCGGTGCTCCTAATGGCATCTGCAAGATTTCACAGACCGGAGGAAAACAACTTAATCAGAGCCGAGCTGGAGCCTTGCCGTCGCTGAGCAGCTGTCAATCACTCACGAACTCCGATCAAACGGTCAAACTAGGCAGCACTGATCAAATATGAATCAATATTATGTTACTGTAATGCCTATTTCTTCCCTCAAACGTTTTCAGAAACATCTTGTAGTGCACTGTTTAGCTGTAAAATGAGAAAGTTTGTGACCCGTCAGCCATGTTGAGAACAGTTGAGGAAATACCAAGCACCGCCCACCAGCCGTAGCACAGCCAATAGGAGCGCTTAATAGGAACGCTCTCTCTCTGAAATGACCCGTGATTGGCCAAAGTCTCCCGTCATGGGTGGATGACAAGGTAGATTTTTTAAAGCCTGAAAACAGAGCCATGAGGAGGTGTAGAAGTCTAGTTTTCTCTCAGAACACTTAAATTACAATATGCTGAAAGGTTATTACGGAATTTTTGCCCAATGATGCCAAAAATATTCTGCCTACTGCAGGTTTAATGCATCTAATCTAATGATAGCTGAGGAGTGTAAAAATACCAACAACTATAACAGTTCATGTGGAGGCTATAAACAGGAAGGGTTGTTATATGGTCTCATTGTTTCAGGCTTTGACGACTGCTTTCCTGTTAAACATGCTCGCATCTCTGTGCCACTGGAGTAGGTTATTTTTGTGTTTTTGATTTGAAATACTCCTACTTAATATATATTTTTTTGCTTTATAGAAACAGTACCATTCAAATTTTATTGTTACTATTTGATGGTTGACTAGAAACACATATTATATAGTCTATATATATTTTGCATGCTGCCTCCTCTACACTTCCACGGTTCTCTACATTTTATATCCGACTCATTGTCCTGTACGTATCACTGCGTACTTTATGATCTGGTTTCCTGGCCTTCATTAAGACATACCGGGTAAACTCCCTTCATATCTGTGTGATCTCATATCACTCATCAACAGCTGGTATGATTTCCACTTTAGTAGATGGCGGTTCTTAGGAACTCAGCATTTACTCAGAACTTGGACAGTTTTCTCCTATTTTGCACCCTGGTCATAGGATATTATTCAGACTGGGAGGGTTCAAAGATGTGATAGAAAACTGTGTAACTGAAGAATGAAATTGCTATTCCTAAACTGGATTTGTATTATGTATGTGTTGTCCCTTGTCTGTTTGTAACATGCTCTATTTTGAATTGTCCCTGGTCTGTTTTTGACATGCTTTATTTTTATAACCTTTGTAACTTTGTAACCTTGGTGTGCTATCTTGGCTACCGCGAAAAAGAGGGAGCAAAGATAAAGGTTAAAAGAAGGTTAAAAAAATCGATTTGACCCTCATGTTCTTATTATTTCTCAATGTCCAACGATGATATACAAAACACCAACACCAAGTGAGACACCAACACCAAGTGAGACAACAACACCATGTGAGACAACGGCATTAAAACTAAACCTCTCAGCATGGTGTTAAGCACAACTTTTTAAACACTCTCTATTAATTAAGATTGAATAAAAAAATGCTTAGATCATGTTTAGGCAAAAATGTAACAAGCAAACCTACTTATTTTCTGCCACTTCAAGTTGCACCAACTTCTATTTCTCCAGTTGAATTCAAATGCCGGTAAAAAAAAATCAAGCCTTATGCATATAAAGCCAACAGCTGCTTACTATGAGCAGCATAATCCACAACACCACAGTGAAAAAAAGGATAATGAAGGCTCTACCTACCTGTCCATGCGGATAAAGCAGGAGCTTATTCTATTCTTCATGGTAGGTCATCCTGGGCGGGCATCCAGAGGCATCGTTTCACTGCTCAGGCTCAGAAGCAGGATGAGAGAGACAATGGGTCATTTTTCTTCAAAACCCCTCACCACCAAGTACAGGCAGGACACTCAGGAGACCAGCATCCTGCCAAAGGCCCCATTGTTCCCCAGCCCGTCTGCCTCCATGGCCATGACCACTGACTGTTTATTTATTTAATTCAGCATGACTCCTACTACAACCCCATTCATTCACCCAGAAATTAGCAGTGACGTAGCTGTGGACCTCCAAAACCTTGTTTTTCCCGATTTAGCTTTGTGTGAGTGTGCACAAGTGTGTGTGCGTGCCTGCATGACATGTGAGATTACTACCAAAGTTATCACTGGTTATCCACATTATTTCCAACATCATTTTTTCAGGGGCTTAGTCAACCTCCAGTGCATTTCTGGATGTTCTACATGTTTTATTTCCCACTTAAACCTTTCTTCTGAAACGTGCTGAATGTTTTATTTGCTGCCATTTTCAAAGGTTATTTTCAAGGCCGAGAAAGCTTGTGGAAGGCTTTTCCTCAGCTGGTTGCAGAGGGCTATTTGTTGTTTTTTTGTCAAGTGATGGAAATAAGGCATGACAACTCCTTTTCCTGATGCGCCATGGCATACCAAAAAACATGACGATCTTTTATTCTTTTTTGTTTGACCTCTTGTCCTCTTTTTGTATCAGAAATGTAGTGCTGTTGAAGTTGAACTTACATGCAAACCTACATTAAAGTAGCAGCTTGTATTGTGTGATAATAATTCATGTGTATTCATACAAGGAACAACACAGACTATGTAAACAGCTTATTTTCCCGAAAAAGCATTTTAATTAGATTAGATACTTATTATAAGTCCAACCATGACATTTTTCTTAAACATAACTAAGTGGTTTTGTTGCTGCGGATGTTATCATAGTTTTGTTGCATGGCGTACAAATGACACGCAAAAAGCCTGAAATGCTTCCTCATGACACGCAGGATGTCCGTGTGATGTCGGGGTATTTATACGACTTCCCGAGAGACTGGGCTCGTGTGAAAGAATAGCAAGTGAGGATTTCTAGCAAATTCTTGAATTTTCAGGTTTCACCATTATCCCGACAGGGTCACTGTGTCTACTGGAAAATGAAATTATTGAAATCCAACACAATACATATTTGTATCATCATGTTGAGAGTTTTATTGATTAAGCATTTGCAAATGGTTCTGATCTGCTCTCTGAGTGTCAGCGAGACAGAAAGACAAGAAACAGGGATCTGCGCTCTGCTTTGTATAGTTCAAAACAAAGGACGTATTATGATACCCCCGCGACAATATACTCGGGGGTATATAGCGCTCTGCGTGTCCGTCCCTCCGTCCGTCCTTCCGTCTGTTCGCATGTCACACTTTTGTTTCCGGAGCAGAACTCGGAAACTATTTTAATTAGGAACTTCAAATTTGGTATGATGGTTGACAGTGTGGTGTAGTTGTGCCTTTTGGGGATTAGAAGTCCAGGGTGCCCAAATCTTTTGAAATTTTGGCCAAAAACTGTGATTCTGAGAATTTTGACCTCATTTTCTGAAAAAAGTACTCAAACCAATTAATCAATTATCAAAATATTAATAGTTGACAACTGTGGTGGCAGTTTCTGTTAAAACAAGACACAAACCAAGGTCACAACTTGTCTTTCAATTAAATTTAATAAAAAAGCATATATTAATAAGAAAAGCATCTGCAGATGGACTCACGAGCACAGCCACCTGAGTGGACTGTGGCAAGTGAGCCCCGAACACAAGAGTAGTCAGTATTTATACTAAAGCATAACACATAGATAAGTGCAAAGAAGAGAAGGATAGAAAGTGTTTCAATGCGTCAGCACACAGCAGACAACAGAGCATTACAAGACATAACAAGTATTTCAGCAATCTGATGTTTACAGTTACAGAAGGCAAAACCGTCGAGTCACTGTCTTATGGTGACAAAGTTGAACATGTGAGGCCCTGAGATTATCTAAAGGTACACTGCCTTAATGCAGATATGAAAATTGCCATTACATAATTTATCAATTAATTATTAGTTCCAAAAGGGCAAAACCTTTGGCCCTACATCAGTAGGGGTGAAACAGTGAGCGGGGATATGTGAGCCATGCTCACTTTTGATTTGTTTTGTGGGCGTTAGGGCAACTTTATCTTTATCACACTTCAGATTGTGGCAAGGTCAGCTTGCCCCAGATATGTAACCGCCCTTGAAACAATGACCATCATTCTTATCTCTGTTGAGAGTTGCACATTTACAGTACCGATCGGCTCTCGCAAGAATATGGCAGCAGGTAAAGACAGTTTATGGTCTGAAGCAAAAGCGAGCATTTCAATTATCCTGGAAACAGGAGATTAGTTGGGTGGTTGTTAGTTGGGACAAAACTGCAACTATATATTGCGCAGTTAGCTGCAAGTTTGAGAGCAAGGCGGATAAAACGGGGTCATTTTTCAAAGGCACGTCAAGTTTCCGAAAAACATCACTGGAATGACATACTGTAACAAAAGCTGACAGCATCTCACATGCATGGCAGCTAAGAGGGCTGCCATCAAACCCTCCTCCGGCGATGTTTAATCCCTGAATGGCGATTAAACATGACACCATCATGGGCTCTGATCACGGCTGCTGACATATCAGTAACCCACATGAGGAACTGTGTGTTACATACATGAGATGTAATGGCATGTCTGTCTTTAGGTAAAAAATTAACTTAATTCAAAGTGATATTTGATGTACAGTAAGGGGTTTACATGTTTCCTTTCAAAATTGTAATTTTGCCTGACAGAGGGTACCTGTACTAATTTGTTTTCAAGCATAAAACTGATCCACTGTACAGTGACTTTGTGTTTATACCAACAAATTGAAGTCCCAGAGATTGAATATTTAGGCAGTGAAATCAAAACTGATTTCAGAATTTCCCATGAAGTCAAACATCAATCTAGTAATATGTTGTCCCACTATTATTGCAAATGGAGGTGAAAATATATGACACACATTTTAAGATAAGGTAATCAAATACAAGTCCACAAACATAATCTTCAAAAATGACAATAGGGTTTAAAAAACACCTCTCTGACCCAGTCTCACATTACTCATTGTAAGGTAGTAATTATTTTGTTGGTAGGATTACCAAAGGTAGTATTTACTGCAGGCTTATCACAAGGTTTTTTGTTTTTTCTGGTCACTTATTGTATGTTTTAAGATTAATTTGGTCTAATATTGGACAGCTGCTAAATTGAATAGGGTTAAACAAAGCAAAAGGAACCCATTAGCTTGTTTTTCTTAAGTTTCCTCCATGTGTTATCAGATACGGGAGATGACGTAGAAGTACAGCATATGGCATGCATTAGTACCAGATGTGTGCGTGAGTTGGTTTCCGTGTGTGTGGGCATGCCATCCGCAGCAATAAACAGCAGTGAATGTTTCGACCCACATCAAAGCAGCTGTGTTTTTGCAACCGAAAACCCATTCTACTGCACTCTATGCAACTCTACAAACATAGTCCTAACTAGGGATGCACCGATCCTTCTTTTTCAGTCCCCACAGCAATACCTGGGCTTTGGGTATCAGCCGATACCGAGTACCGATCCGATACCTTTAATTAATAAGCTGTATGCTGGAAGTGACTGGGATGATTCATTTATGTGTAAGGCAAAATCAAACTTGACTTAAACATTGCTTTCCTTTGTAAAACAAAATGTGACCAATAAATACATATACATACATTTATTTAATTGGTCTTTATCATTAAAATGATAAATCGTACACCAACAACTTGGTAAAAAATCTTCAAAATTAACAGGAATTACAATTCAAATGTAAACCTTTTTAATGCAGCAGCAAATTAGACAAAACCTAAACAGGAATTAAAATAACAGTATAAAATGTATATAGTATATTAACATAAAATGTAATTGTATCAGTATCAGTTAAAGTCTGAGACTAATATTGGACAACTGCTAAATAGGAGATGGCGCAACAAAACAACCTATTGGATTGTTTTTCTAAATTTCACTTACCACTTTCGTCAGATGCTGGACATGACGTAGAAAGTGCATATGGCATGCATTAGTACCAGAATGAATTCACTGCGTAATCTTCCTGTCTTTTATGTAAACAAGTGAACAGAATTTTTTTCCTTTTTGTCTCTCTTTCTCTGTGTTTTGTTTTATCTGTGTGTGCTGTCGTGGGCTTATAGTCTAGTTGTTTAATAATACACTGCTCTGTTCTTTTGAGAGAAAAATATCTATTCTCAGAATTGTTACTCAATTGCATAACATTATATTTTTTACCCATTTTGTGATATTGTATGATTGCTGTGATGCAGCAACATCACCACGATAACCCACGTCCTCCACCATCAACTTGAGGAAATAGTGTAACGTTTTAAGAGTATTGGGATACACCCACAATACAGTATTTAAGGATGATAACAGTTCATTTCTAATGAGGAAGTAAGGTATGAAACAACATGCAGGGATGGCTGTAGCTCAGTGGGTAGAGCGGGTCGTCCTTTAACCACACGGTTGGTGGTTAAAGCACGATGCTTATGATGAGTTAAAAGCAGAGGTCAAATTCCATGTATGTACCTTTGTATACAGACGTAGGCAAAGTTGTTGGTACCCTTCCGTTAAAGAGAGAAAAACCCACAATGGTCACTGAAATAACTTGAAACTGACAAAAGTAATAATAAATACAAATTTACTGAAAATTAACTAATGAAAATCAGATATTGCTTTTGAATTGTGGTTCAACAGAATCATTTTAAAAAACAAACTAATGAAACTGGCCTGGACAAAAATGATGGTACCCCTAGAAAAGATTGAAAATAGTTTGACCATAGGGACATATTAAACTAAGGTGTGTCCTGTAAATAGCATCACAGGTGTCTTCAAACTTGTAATCAGTCAGTCTGCCCATTTAAAGGGTGAAAAGTAGTCACTGTGCTGTTTGGTATCATGGCGTGTACCACACTGAACATGGACCACAGAAAGCTAAGGAGAGAGTTGTCTCAGGAGATTAGAAAGAACATTATAGACCTTCATGTTAAAGGTAAAGGCTATAAGACCATCTCCAAGCAGCTTGATGTTCCTGTGACTACAGCTGCTCATATTATTCAGAAGTTTAAGGTCCACGGGACTGTAGCCAACCTCCCTGGACGTGGCCGCAAGAGGAAAATTGATGACAAATCGAAGAGACGGATAATACGAATGGTAACCAAAGAGCCCAGAACAACTTCCAAAGAGATTAGAGGTGAACTCCAAGGTCAAGGTACATCAGTGTCAGATCACACCATCCGTCGCTGTTTGAGCCATAGTGGACTTAATGGAAGACAACCCAGGAGGACACCAAATCATAAAAAAGTGAGACTGGAATTTCCCAAAATGCATATTGACAAACCACAAAGCTTCTGGGAGAATGTCCTTTGGACAGATGAGACAAAACTGGAGCTTTTTGGCAAGTCACATCAGCTCTATGTTCACAGACGCAAAAATGAAGCATCCAAAGAAAAGAACACTGTACCTAATGTGAAACATGGAGGAGGCTAGGTTATGTTCTGGGGCTGCTTTGCTGCATCTGGCACAGGGTGTCTTGAATCTATTCAGGGTGAAATGAAATCTGAAGACTATCAAGGCATTCTGGAGCGAAATGTGCTGCCCAGTGTCAGAAAGTTTCGTCTCAGTTGCAGGTCATGGGTCCTCAAACAGGATAATGACCCAAAACACAGCTAAAAACACCCAAGAATGGCTAAGAACAAAACATTGGACTATTCTGAAGTGGCCTTCTATGAGCCCTGATCTAAATCCTATTGAACATCTGTGGAAGGAGCTGAAACATGCAGTCTGGAGAAGGCACCCTTCAAACCTGAGACAGCTGGAGCAGTTTGCTCACGAGGAGTGGGCCAACATACCTGTCGACAGGTGCAGAAGTCTCATTGAGAGTTACAGAAAATGCTTGTTTGCAGTGATTGCCTCAAAAGGTTGTGCAACAAAATATTAAGTTAAGGGTACCATAATTTTTGTCCAGGCCAGTTTCATTAGTTTGTTTTTTAAAATGATTCCGTTGAACCAAAATTCAAAAGCAATATCTCATTTTCATTAAATTTTTATTAGGGCCCGAGCACGAAAGTGCCAGGACCCAACGGTGTCCTGGCACGAAGTGCAAGGAACCTATTGTTTTTCTGGGTATTATTATTCTTTTTCTGCTGGAATATCGCGTTTTTGACGACCTTAGCCATCCCCAAAACTCACGAAAAGTGGAGTATGCGTCAGAACTGGTGGGAAATTCAATGTTCTGGAGTGACTGGGCTCGGGTTTCTCCAGGGGGCTCCATAGCGCCCCCTAACGTACGCAGTTTTTCGGAGAAAGTTTCTTCGATCTTCACGAAATTCAAGTATGTCATTGCTCACGCCCTCATACCTGGATTAAATGATTTTGAGATTTTTTCGGCAAACAGGAAGTCAGCCATGTTGGATTTCCTGCGTGATTTTAGAATTTACGAACGCATATTTGAAGACTTTAGGATGCACAAAAATTTATGAAACTTTACACGCATATCCAAACTAGTAATTACTTTATTTTAGTAGTGAAATTTTGCTTGGGCGTGGCATATTTGCTCTCTAGCGCCCCCTTATGTCTTTTAGATTTTGAACATACCTTTAGGTACTCGAAAACTCATGAAATTTGGCAAAATGATAGACACCTGTGAACTTTATGTAAATGTGTAGCCATTAGGCTCAGTGTGTTTAGCCGGCTCTATAGCGCCCCCTAACGCAGTTGAAATTTTAACTTTGTCAAAGTTGATCCGATATTCATGAAATTTGGTATGCATATCCCACTCATCATTTGAAACATATTCCTCATTGGGTTTCATTAGCTCCGCCCACCCGGAAGTCGGCCATATTGGATTTCATGTCACTTTTAGCGTTTTATTGGCCGCGTACTTTAACGAACTCCTCCTACAGATTTAATCAGATCGATTTGAAATTTGGTCAGGACCATCTTAAGACCTTGAGGATGAAAAGTTATTAAAATCGTGAGTTTTCACTTAACGAGCGGACCGTGGCGTGGCGGCCATTTTCAGCCATTCGCCATGAAACAGGCAGTTATTGTAACTCAACTGTACATAGTCCGATCTGCCCCAAATCTCTCAGGTATGATGGTGGTCCAGTACTGATGACATGTATATGAAAAATTATACTCATAGCCCCGCCCCAAGACGTTAGCCCCGCCCCCTTTCCATAACTCATGAACCGTTTGTCGTAGAGTCTTGTGGGAGGTGTCATATCACTCAGCAGAGAGTGCCTGTTTCATTGGTGAAGGTTATGCCCGCCCCCTACACATTAGCCCCGCCCCCGTTCATAACTCGTGATCCGTTTGTCGTAGAGTCTTGTGGGAAGTGTCATATAACTCAGCAGAGAGTGCCTGTTTCATTGGTGAAGGTTATGCCCGCCCCCTACACATTAGCCCCGCCCCCTTTCATAACTCATGAACCGTTTGTCGTAGAGCCTTGCGGCAGGCGTCGTGGCGCTCGTCAGAGTTTCGGTTTCACGGTGCCCGGCCGCGTCGGTCGGCGTCCCGCCAGCATCCCCGACGCGCAAGTAGGGGCGAGGGCCCGTTCATCGCTGCTTGCAGCTTTAATTTATTATTACTTTTGTCAGTTTCAAGTTATTTCAGTGACCATTGTGAGTTTTTCTTTCTTTAACGGAAGAGTACCAACAATTTTGTCCATGTCTTTATATGATGATTCTAAGAAAGTTTAAGTTTAAGAAATGGTGATATATAATGTCATACATTAACCAGCTAAGACAACGGAGTGCCAGTCATGGGCTACTGGGCAATTACATTGTAAAACAAAGTTCAGAGACCACAATGTAATAGGTTTATCTGGTCAAGGAAAATTAAATGAATAGGCCCTGGCATCATAAAATGTGATCTTTTGTTATTTTGGTCAAATAAAGGCTTTATTACAGGTTGAAAACAAATCTAAAAACAGACAAGCATTAATGCATAATCATGTGAACAAGCCTAACCTAAAACCTAACCATGACCTTAATCTAGTGAAACCAGTCCAGTGATGTTCCAGTCATGGGCATACCTAAAAACCACAGATTTTTGTCTTGATTGGCAGATTAAATATCACTCATACCTTAGAGAGAAGCTAGATAACACCCGCCATCTCTGATATTAAGGTTACACAAACAGAGAGGTGCTTTTGTTCAACAAAGGTGAACTAAGGATACAACAATCTAACAAATTAATTTAAAATATTAACAAAGCAAGGCATCTCAGATTTTTCAACTTTTTTTTGTTCTCACCCCTCCATAGACATGAGATGTAACTAGTTATGTAGACTTTTGGTCTTGCTTGATAAATTATTAGACATTGACAATTCACAGTGAGTCATTGGATATGTAGCTTCACTGGAAAGGATATCATGCTGGAAAACAGCTGTGCAAAGAAGCAGTCATATTTACAATATTTTGTTAAACCAACAGTATTTGTTTATTCAAAGATTACTGAATTATTGTTGACTGGATTGAACTGCTCTCTCATTAGCAAACAGAAGAAAGAGGAGTTATATTCATAATAAACTGTTCAAAACATAGAAAATAGTAGTGCATTTGTGTATAGTACACCTGGAGGGAATCAATCATAGTTCTTATTTAGAAAATGGTTTACAATGTAGTTATACTGTATCCAACAATATTAAAACATGAAAGGTGCTTATCACATCATTGGTGTAAAAACACAAAACACTTCATTGTGTAATCTGTTTCCTACATAATTGTCAAATAAAAGCTTAGAGAGAAAATCACAAATCATTTTATCAGAAAAATTAAAATGATTTAATATCTGAGTCTGTATCGAAACTGAACGTCTCTGTCAGGTTGCATGGATCCAAAGCCCCATCGCCTGAGGTCAATTTCAGGTATTTTCTCATCGGGATTCTTCAGCTCAAACTCAAAATAAACCAACATGAGGAAAAGAAACTGCTTGAGCTCGTTGGTGGCAAAGAAACGCCCAGGACACATGGAGACTCCAGCACCCCAGGGCATGTTGTAATATTTCACCTTCTTCCCTGCCTTGTAAAAATCTGTTTTCTTGCTCCCGTCTGGATTGAGAAAGCGGTCATATTTGAATGACTGTGGGTCGGGGTGGATCTCTGGGTCGACTTGAATGGCAATGTAAGGAAACAATGCCACTCTGTCACCCTCGCGAATGAAGTATTCACGACCATCAGCCATCTTGAAAGTCATATCCTGAAGCACTGCTCTTGTGAGGAGAGGTGCAGCGGTGAGTCGGAGGGTCTCTTCTACAGCGCTGTCCAGGATCGGTGTTTTCATCAGCATTTCACGGGTCAGGTTGATTAAAGGGCCACCATGTTTGACTTCTTGCTTAAATTCCTTCAGAACTTTATCGACCTCTGACTTCACTGCTGTCATGGCTTCTGGGTGTTTCATGAGGAAGAGGAGCAGCCAGAATGCAGAAGGTCCTGTGTTGCCCTGAGAGGCCCAAAGAAGCACAAACATGTACCTGTCTACCATTGACTCCTTCATACCCATCTCCTCTTTGGCCCGCTGGATGTCCCACACCCATCGGCTGATGTTATCCTTGACCTTCATCTTCTGCACTGAAAGAGTGTTCCAGAAGCACCTCAATAGCCTGTCTGCTTCCAGCCTCTCCCTTGGTGGCAGGACCCCATAAGCCAGTTTGGGAAAGAGTTGGTCATATTTACGAAACTCGTGAAATAAGGCTTCTGATTCAGCTCTGTCTTTCTCTTTGGCTTTTTCCTCACTCCCTTCTGACTCATGTGGCTCATTGCCAAACAGAGACAAGTAGCCAGCCCTGAAAACAATATTGTAGCTGTACATAAACAGTCCGTCCTCCATCCAAGTTCTTTGGTCTTCAGCCGAGTCAATGTTGTGCAGCATGAGGGTCTGCAAATTACTCATCATGGCTTGTGTCATTACCTCCAGGCCGTCCCCCTTGAGGTGCTTGTTGCTGGACATCTGGAGAATGTTTTGATGCCCCTCTACGGATGTGTAACCAAACACCCTGCGCACCAAATGCGCAACAAACTTGTAGAAGTCCAGTTTTTCTCGGCTCTCCTTAACAAG
Source organism: Sebastes umbrosus (assembly GCF_015220745.1). Taxonomy (NCBI): domain Eukaryota; kingdom Metazoa; phylum Chordata; class Actinopteri; order Perciformes; family Sebastidae; genus Sebastes; species Sebastes umbrosus. Next base: position 14,400,449 of record NC_051280.1, on the reverse strand, counting down.
TGACCCAAACGACAGAGGGTCCTGAATAAAGGTGATGTAAAACCCTCCCAGCTGTACTGTGAACACATCGCCATGCTTTTGCTTCATCCTCTCTAGGAACTTACGAGTGTTTCTGCGAAACTCTAAAACATGACCAAGCCAAGGGATGAGCCCCTTATCCAGAGGGGGTTCTCCTGGTCGCCGCTGTCTAAACACCCCGAGGAGGTACAGCCCTCCAATCAGAGCGGCAAGAAAGCCAAGAAGGATCGGCAGCAGAATTCCCATGACTGATTCCTCTGACAGCCACACAGAGATTTGGTGTTAAGGTCCACATCCTGCATGATATACAGACCTTTGCTCCTCCCTTTGCTTGTGGGATCAGCTTCAGCATTCTAGGAGCTGCCTACTAAATACATTTCCATTAAAACATTAAACAGTGAAACCGTTTAACAGAAGAGAACATGAAGCAACACTTTTGCTGTGCGTCAACTGAATAAACACATGGTTTTCAAAATGCCCACGAACAGGCCACATTATAATATAAATTGTTTTACCTAATTTGTAGAAGAAGTTGTTGACACAAAATGTAAAGACACTGGAATGGAATTTGTGTCTAGAGGTCAACATCATGTGAAACTTTCTGATAAGGAAAACAATGATGACCCTGACGGCAGTTCATTGACTTGGTTAAATGTGGCAATCACTTATTTATTATAGCTGCTGGAATAGCTGGTTGGACTTGTACATTTTGTTTACTTTTTCTGTTGTTAATGCAGAACTGGCCCTGTCACCTCAGGCTTAGATATAATTATTTGCAAGAAGTACAGTGAATCGTGCATTATGTATGATTGCATTAATTAGCTTAGCAAATATTTTTATATCAACAAAACCTTCTTAGTATACCACTTAGGTAGTTTATTTAACTATTTCCAGGCAAAATTAGAGGTTGTTCGACTTAAGATAGAGAAGTTCACAACCCAAGTAACATAACAGCTGTGTCAATTTCTGACATGACAGAGGTGTGTTAAAAGGGGGGAAATAATCTACTAGATGTGAAGCTACTGCAAAGTGGCTTGTGCAACTAACAAAGAGTGCATTCTCATAGCGCAGCGACACATCACCTGCACCATGTTTGCTAGGAAAGTAGTTTTAGAAATGTATTAATGGGCTAAAATGTGTGAGAGTCAAACTTAAGTTCTGCACACTATTGAAAAGCGCCCAGCAAGTTAAATGTACAACATTTCAATCAAACAGATCTTCGTTAGATATCAAGATTTGATAATGTCATGAAGTAAATGTGAGAACATGAGTGTGTTTATGTCGTATCATATCATATTTTGGTTTGCAAAGCACAACTCTTTAAAAAGGACAAAAATATTTTTTTTAATAATAGACTGCTCAGTTCTTTTGAGAGAAAATTATCTATTCTCAGAATTGTTTCTCAATGGCATAACATTATATTTTTACCCATTTTGTGATATTGTATGATTGCTGTGATGCAGCAACATCACCACAATAACCCACGTCCTCCACCACCAACTTGAATAAATAGTGTAATGTTTTAAGAGTATTGGGATAAACCCACAATACAGTATTTAAGGATGATAACAGTTCATTTTTAATTAGAAAGTAAGGCTTGAAAGTGGGTAGGAGGTACAGCCCTCCAATCAGAGCGGCAAGAAATGAATGAATTGCATGAATTTCTCTAACATATATCTGGATTTTGTGATATCAAATGGATCACACAACACCCAACTGATTGGGAGTATAGCCCTGATCCTGACAACAGTTCACTGTGTTGATTAAATGTGGCAATTGCTTATTTATTATAGCTGGTGGAATAGCTGGTTGGACTTTGTACATTTTGTTTACGTTTTCTGTTTATCATTTTTGTATAGGCCAGTTTCATTAGTTTGTTTTTTTAAATGATTCTGCTGAACCACAATTCAAAATGATTTTCATTAGTTAATTTTCAGTGAATTTTTATTTATTATTACTTTTGTCAGTTTCAAGTTATTTCAGTGACCATTGTGGGTTTTTCTCTCTTTAACGGAACGTTACCAACAACTTTGCCTACGTCTGTAAATGTTTGTTTATGATTACAGTGTACAAGATGTACCTGATAAAACCTGACCTTGACCTTCTAGTGAAACTTTATTGACAGAACAGAAGCTACTGAAGATAACATCTGCCCTGTCTGATATTAGGGTTACACAAAGGGACATGATGACCATGTTACAGAAATGTATGTTAAGTATTAATGAGATAACTGCATCTTTGCTTTATTTTGCTTTTCTCCACATCAACCATCATGTGCTGAGGGTTGAAAAATTAAAAATGAATGCACTGTACACAAAATAAATAAAGAAAAATATTTGGATTTAATAAGGAGTAAGAGATATGAAATTAAGTGCTTTTAGAGCAATATTTACAGTACTGAATTCACCACTTTAACTTTTTTATATTGATCTTTTGAAAAGTAGAAAAAGAAGCAAGATAATATCTTCACAAAATGTATTTGAACATAAATTGTCAAGAGTTATCTGATTTCTAAAGTCTGCTGTGTGTTGCTCCTCGAATACGTAGTCGACATGTAGCACCACCTTCTGGAATGTATATGTAATTGCAGCAGCAGGCTGTAAACAGTACAACTGTGAAACCATACAGTCTATGTGTGAAACATACAACCTAGTTTTATTTATCCATCCATTATCCATTATCTGTTACCGCTTATCCTATTCAGGGTTGCGGGGGGCTGCAGCCGATCCCAACTGACATTGAGCGAAGGCGGTATACACCCTGGACAGGTCGCCAGACTATCACAGGGCTTAGCTTTACTCATACAAGATATATTTAATTACTGTTTGTATTGAGTTAAACAGCTCTCTAATGTTAGGCTAGAGGTGTAGATCTCCAGTGTGATTTGTAAGCAGAAGAGAGTTATATTAAGTTATATTGAAAATAAAAGTGTCCATTCTTGAAGGCTAAACCTAACAATGAGTGTGTGTTCAGACATAACTTCAGTGGAGTTTTAACTGCTCAGATGAGTTATTAACATTTTCGTTTAGGCATGAACTGTTTCTTTAAATTTGTGTTATATTACTCTCAAAACATCTCATTGGTTGTGTTCCTACCGCACAACTAGGGGACATAATGCAGTGGATATTTAAAACACTAAAATGTTTTTAAAAGAATGAAAAGCTTGAATATATAGTAAATATTAATTAATTATATATAATAAAGTATGGATTTGATTTAACAACTCATACAAAGAGGCGTGCCCTTTAATTGTATTCATGTTTTAGAAACTTTTTATTACCTTTATTTATGTAGTTGGTATTATTTATGTAATTGTAGGTTGCTTATGAAAGAGGCCTTTTTGTTCATCATAAAATGGCTATAGGCCCCTAGCAGGGATAACCTGATGAATATGCTATAGCACTAAGGCTGCCACCAAATACACTGGTTTCAAATAAAGGTCAGTCCCCTTGACCATAAACTTAGAAGCACACACAGACATTCATATGCAAATATAAATATGTATGACTAAATTGATATTAGCCTACTGTAAAGATAATTGAGTGATTCATTTTGATATCACCTTAATTTTGCAGTCTATTTTGGCACTTTGGCATCTTTACAATAAGTTGAAAACTGAACAGTTGCCATCTCACCTCACTACTGATTAGCGAATTCACCACCAGGTGAAGATGTTGTCTTTATTTACAACATGACTGCATGGCTCTGGGCAATATGACTGAAGCAGTTTCCTTTAAAACAAATGTCACTGACATTTCCTTGTCTGTGCACAAGGCAAAGTGTAAAGTTAGAATTCAAATATTAGTTGATAATTTTCAATATTACTTCTCCAGGTCTGCAAACACATATGAAACATATGGGTTGGATCAGCAGAAAGCACAGTATGAGATATGACACTGCATAACACTATACAACATAACAGAATTAAATAAAAAGATGTGTGTATTCAATCACGTTGTTAGAAGGTTGTCTGGAAGATAAGTGATGGTTGTTTCCTTTATCCGTCTATTTTGATCTACGGTGCACATCAGGGCCTGGGGCATGATCAGTCGGACCTGATATTCCATAATTGCATAAAGGAAATGCACAGGCTCATTAGGGCTTCGAAGCTGTTTTTGATTTCCATTCTCAAGAAGGAACACAATGCAGAAGCTCTCACAAAAACGGGATAAGAAAAACAGCGAATCGTGCAATATGTATTATTGCATTATTAGCTCAGCAAATATTTCAATGTCAACAAAACGTTCTTAGTATACCACTTGTGTGGTTTATTTAACTATTTCCAAGAGGAATTAGAGGTTGTTAGATTTAAGAAAGAGCAGTTTCTTCATTAAAATGACATGCATGAGCAAGATACTCCAAATGCTCTTTTGATCATCCACTGTTATTTAGTTTGTGTTAACAAAAACAAATCAACATATACACAGACAGACTGATGCTACAATAATTTGTAGATATTTCTGGATATGCCCTTGATAGTATAATAATAAAAAATTATACAAACAATAATAGTAATAATAATAAAAATAATAATGAAAATAATTACTATTATTATTGTTATTATTGCTTATTATTCCTATTTGTATTGTTATTATGATTGTTATTATTACGATTAATAATAATAATAATAATAATAATAATGAGAATTGTTATTATTAGTAGTAGTAGTATTGCTATTATATTATCATTACAATGCATTATTATTACAATAATAATAAAAACCATCACTTACTAATAGGACTATATGCCAAATATTAGGGATGTTACGTGCTGTGTCGAGGCTTCGAAGCGTGTGTCGAGTAATCCAGGAAGTTCTCCGCGATGCGCGTATCGAGGCTTGTATCGTTTTAGACCAATGACGTCATTGATGACATCCGAAGCCTCGCTGCCCGGCCATACCACGTGACTGGTTCATGAAGTGGTTCAGATCTTCACTGGTTCAACCAATGCCACTTTCCAGAAGTGACACAGAACACTAATATTACCCCTCCTGCCATTATTATATTATATTACACTACACTACAATACAATTATTGACCAAAGGATTGGTTTACACACATAAGATGCATTACTCCCAAAAAATTACAGTTTATTATACATGTATCTTATATACTCATAATATACTTACTAAATAGACTTTTTATTATATATGATATATATATAAATTGATTACATGGTAATAGATTTTTTTTCATTGTTTATAGTTATTCCCAACAGCCTTTACTGGCGCAAAATACAGTATATCACAGATCTGTGGTCCGAGTAGACCACAACCAGCACTGCTCCCAGTAGAGCACTTACACTTACACACCAAAAAACGACAAACTGACAATAACCTGATATTTTCAGGTGGATTTTCATTTAATTCTCACTGTGCAATATCATTTTCCACTTGTGCAATTTTGTTAATAGTCTGTTTATTGTCAATACTGTATATACTGCTCCTATTTTTACACTTCCTATCTTTATACTTGGTTCATATTTTGTTACACTGTGTTTAGCTCTTTTTTTACTGTGTTAGCTGATGCATCTTGTTTTTTGCACTATCCCCTTTGCTGCTGTACACTGCAAATGTCCCCACTGCTGGACTAATAAAGGAATATCTTATCTTATCTTATCACATGGTTAAGATCATATCTGCCTGTTTTACACTCTTTGACCACCAGGTGGTTTTGTGAGCACATGAAGCCTCGAGCAATGAACCCTTTTCCGAACCAATTTGCTGGAAAGCTTCAAAGCTTCATGAGGCTTCATCTCGCCATCACTACCAAATATATTACTCATAGTAATTTAAAAGTGGGTCATAAACCTAAAAATGTGGACCATTCACTCGGATTATTATTAAAAGTATTGTAATCGGGTTTTTGGTTACAATCTTCTGGACCGGATGCAGCACGTTGCAGAAACGTGTAGCCACCATGGATGTATTAAAAGAGCCCCTATGAGATGAGCCCACTGTTACATCATGCCAGAGATCAACACGTGAAGCAAGAGGAATCACTTCCACCTACCTCCGCCTTCGTTTAAATACCGGTAAATCAGGAGAGAACATACAAAAGCGTAAACCAACGTGGTATTACTTAGAGACAGAGAACGGATGGGTTGTTTCACACTGTTAGTTTTTCTAGCTTCTCCGACAGTAAATGTAATGAGGATATGTGAAATGATGAGCTGACAGCGTGAAAGGCTGCAGACTACACTGTAGCCTATCGAGCCAGAAGTAAGATCTCACATTCGTTTCACTATCTTTGACTTTGCAAGGGGATTGTACAACTGATGCTGCGTTCATGACGCATCGGATTTACTACAACAATCGATCTCTGGCACTTTAAACCTGATCATATAATCAGGCGCTAATGATTACAGGGAACATTTTGTTAAATTGCCAGTTCTGTCGTGTTTAGCCAACATGAATAATGCATAGCCTTACACAGAAAATGTCACGGAGATGGAAGTTTACAATTTAACAGCCATTTCCATTACGCAACCTATCTTTACTATTTTTTTTCATACAACCTGAACATGACATGATAACCTGCTGACGTCAGACCTGCGTGGAGATGGGAGTTACATCACGTAGCCGGCTCACTACTTCCTCCATACAGTAGGTACTATCTGAGGCTCTAAAAAGACTCCAAAAAACCTCTCTGGATCATTTCTTTGTAGTCGATTCAAATAACGACACACTCCTTAAACAAGGTAAGACTCAGTTCAGCCTACTGTGGCTTAATGTGTAGGTTTTATCTGATGTTAAAGCTGTAGTCCTCGCTCTCCATGTTGTTTTTATTTAATTATCTGGGCTGTTTCTGTTGTGTTCTTTGATCAAAATACCACTTCAGAAGAGTATAACTTGGTCTACTTGGTATGTATGTGTCGTACAATATGCTAGTAGAGTTATTTAGGCCTATAAGAGGATGTGTCTCCCCCCTGCCCTTCATGTGTAACCTCTGAGCACTTCATGTGGTGTTAACATTACATCTGATCAGTGAGTTAAAAACCAGCTTGGGGGTATGAATTTAAACAGTATTGTAGTTTGTAGGCTAAACCTTAAAGCTTATCCACAACTGTAATTTAGGTTTACAGGGAAGTATTTAACATGGATGTAACAATGGATGGATCCACTCTATACTGAATGAGCTAATATGCTGTGTTTTGTGGGAATAACTTAAGAAGTTACACTAATACCTAACTTTCCTTTCCTTCTCTATTTTAGTCAAGATGTCTTCTTACGAGGAGAATGAGTCTAAGTTCATGCGAAAAGCAAAGGAGAATCCATTTGTCCCATTGGGTGAGTACATCTTGTACCCTAGGTTACATCATGAAAACGATTGAAACTAAGCTAACTTGTATGACATTAATAACTTTAAAAAAACAAACAATAATCTTGTCTGAACGTATGCTGTTAAAGGTACTATGTGGAATTTTCAGAAAATTATTCATGACACCGGTGGCCGTTAAGTGAACTGCAGTCAGTATCCTGTTATTCTAGCGCATGCTCACACTCCATAGGCACGAGCTGGCCTTCCTGGGCACTGGCCAAAACAGTGACTTGACATTATATTACAATCATATATCATATATCATATTTAGAAAAATCGTTACAAACTGTAATGTTCCTATATTTTGGTTAGAACATTAGCTCCATGATACTAACTAGTTCGCCGTTTGGAAATTACTTCATCAGCAAACGTTACAACGCAACCAATGCCAGATCCGTGCCATATGGCTAAGTTACAGCTAGCTGGCTAACCTTAGTTTAGCTTGGGTTAAGTTAGCTAGATGGCCGCCCCTACCTTGCATCGCTCTTGGCTAGTAGATGGCAATTGTTAGTATTGTTGTAGTTATACACCTTTGGTTTGTGTACCGTTAACATCATTTATTGTTGGCTAAAATCAACACTGTTTGACATAATACACAAGTTAGTATCATGGATCACATTAGCTGGTCATGTTGGCAAGCCAGCCAACTATAGCCATATTTTGCTAGCAATAACGTTAACAAGCATGCAAGCTATGGTTAGGCAGGTAGCTCAGCTAACGTTAGCTGATAAAGTAAATTTCAAATGGCAAGCTATTCAATTTACCTGCCAGATCAGCCCCGGAGTCTCGATGGATGACAGTAATTTGCTACGAGCTAGAGACTGTTGGCGCTGTAGGGGAATTGAAGTGAGGCAAGGCACTCGGGAGCGCGCATAAATGTCACATTCCGCAAATTACACCGACCTCGGTTGTGCATTCGTTAAGAAAATGATTGATTGACTTTCTTTCAATTTTCATGGTAAAATCGTCTCGAGTCCTTTACAGATCAGTCCACAGGCTGTTATAGGCAACTATAGGTCTCAGTTTTTAAGTTAAATTACAATCCATTCGGGCGCCTGGTTAGCTCAATTGGTAGAGCGGGTGCCCATGTAACAAGGCTTGGTCCTGACCGCGGCGGCCCGGGTTCGAATCCGGCCTGTGGCCCTTTCCGCATCCACTCTCTCTCTCCCCCCTTTCCAAGACTCTATCCACTGTCCTGTCAATAAAAAAAAAAATGAAAAAATGCCCCCAAAAATATAACTTTAAAAAAAAAAAAAAAAAGAAGTTACAATCCATTCACACATTGGCAATACAAACCGATTTATACATGTAAATAGTTTCACACAGTACCTTTAGGTATACCCTACTGTTAATTCATTTTTGTTGTAAAAGTTGTTACACTCACTTTGTTTTCATGAGTCATCTGTATAAATTGATCTGTCTTTTTGCTCCTTGCAGGAATGGCTGGATTCTTTGCCATTGTGGGGTACAGACTGATGAAAATGAAAAGTCGGGGAGACACAAAAATGTCAGTTCACCTGATCCACATGTAGCTGCCCAAGGCTTTGTGGTCGGCGCCATGACTGTTGGTATGTAGCCTGGATCATCATTTTCTGATTTGATCAGAATTGCATCGTTTCAGTTTGTGTAAAAACTGCTGTTTTTTTGTAGTGGGATGCTTTTTAAAATCCTGGTTATTACAAGTGGTTTGGGCTGTTTAAACTGTCATCATTAAAAACATATAGGTGTGGATTTCGGCTGGTTACATTACGACCATTTCTACTTGTCAATGATGAATAATTTTAAGTAGATGTAAGGGTCGTTGTGTAACTTATCCCTCTTTTTCTTTGTTTTTAGGGGTTCTGTATTCAATGTACAGAGACTACATTGTAAAACCCAGAGAAGAACAGAAAGCATTGGAAAAAAAGTGAACATGGACTCTTACACTGACATTTTATGTCCCTTAATATTACCTCATATTAAGGTGTGTAGAACATTTATATTTACAGATGTGTCATCATTTTTGTATGCACACGCCCTTTCAGCAGCTCACTCACCTCTACTGTAAATAGGTATAACTTATTGAGTACACTTCCTATCCTCTAAGTAATATACCAGAGGGTCAAGCTGTCACTTTTGTATTGAGAAGGAGGTGTATTGATCTCAATCTTTTAACACTGATTACGCTCCGTGTGTTTGCTGCTGTAAACCCAGCTGGTTTTATATATGTGTGGACAGGTGACATGACCAATTTTTGTTGCCTCCTATTTGAATGGTGTGTGAGTGAAATAGCAAAAACTAGAACATGTAGCAAATCATTTGAAAACAGTTTGACTAGGCTAAGCCTAGATTTAAACAAGCTTTTTTTTCTTCTTGTGTTTAATTTATTGCCTCATACCAGATATATTATTTTATGTATTAATGTAGGGATTTTTGCCAAATGGAAAATGCTAACACCCTAGCCCACTTAAAAACAGGCATCCAGTGCATTAGGGATATGTTATGGAAGGCTTTGGTCTACAAGCAAGGCCTGTACCTTCACATTATTTTAACAACAAGGACACAAATGGTTTGTGACTCACCACAGTATCAGATTATCACACAAAACAAATATATAAAGTGATCACATGGAAATTAGAAAGGGAGCAAAAACCATGAGACAAAACCATAAAGGTGTCTTGTACAGATAAAATGTGTGATTTACAAAGGCTAAGTCTTTTTCCATATTTATATCATTACTTTGTGATACACAGGGGTCCAATATTTAATTACAGAAGCTCCACAAGTCTTCATGAGACATATGTGGTAAACTAACTGAGGTACACCTACAGACCGTGCAGTAACCTATAAAATATCATCATATAGCCTACCTTTTGATATGCTTCAATACATGCCTTGTTAAGTTATTCACAAAGTTGAGGTTTGAATGTTGTGTGCAAATACAGAACATGTTAATTTTTTGTAAATTTCTTAATTTTTTTTCTGGAAATAAAAATGACCTTGAAATTGAATGAATACCTGGAATTCTGTTGTGTATGTTTAAACTTCTCCAAATTGCACTGTTTTGACTGTTGTAGCTTGCTCGTAACAAATGCCAAAGTTGCAAAGCCAGTTTATTATGTACACCTAGCTAAAACTACTACAGTCTAACAATAGTTAACAGTTAGTCTGTGTAGGAGACATTTCTCAGTATAACACAATACAATTCAACGGCACCACAAACAACAGCCTCTAAAATAAATTTAACAGTCTCTAAAACAGTTGCAACAAAAGGTGACCATTAAAACATTCATTGATTCAGGTAGGGTTTCTTGAAGACAAGACATTAGTTTTAGTTAGGTATACCTAACATACTGTCCTTTTAAGTGTACAGTTAATTACAAACTATTCTCTTGTATGGTATGGTAGGTGAAACTTTCTTTCTTGAAACTCATGGTAATTGGAAACTTTAGTGTTCAATTTATTGTGTCCAACAAATCATACCTATAAAAGCATTACACAATTTTGAACATTACCCTACCTCTCCCATCACATAAAACTGCTTTGCTTTCCCTCACCGATACCTTAATGTTTCATACAATGCTTTCCTGCGTAGTGTCCCCACCCTAAGATCCAATTTCAACAGGAAATGCATTACATCAAGGCGGCGAGATGCTCTAAAATGCTGTATCATCGTGACTTTGGACCTCCTGTGAGTGCTATGATGCCAACTGCCATGAGCCAGGTTACACTGTGTAGGCGTACCACCACCCTACCACATAGAAATGCAAGTGGAGAGCACGGATGTCACGTACCTGTTTAGTTTAGTGTCGCAATAACACTTGAGGAGGGTGTGTGTAAGTATGACTATTAGATGACTATCAGCTTTCATCACCCATACAACCCACAATCATACCAAATCAGCATCCTTAAGGTTGTTCCTTACCTCCAAACCTGGGGCGAGGGATGCATGAGGTACTTGAAAATCTTCTATGGGATTCACTATCAAATGGGAAATAATATTTCACTTTTGTGTTTCTAGAGTTATTATTATTATAATCACAACACATATGAATGGGTATTTTAAACATGGATTGGATGTACCTACAGCCAGTATCTTCCAACCTGACAAAACACAATGATTGTACAATTGTGTATTTGGCATGACATGACAGACTTATTTTGTTGGTTTTTTTTGCCTAAAATGGTTCTTTTGATAGTAAAGGTTGCTGACCCCTGGACTAGAGGGTTCTTAATGAATCTTTCTGGTACCGCAAAACATTTGAGCATTGTGATGAAGGTAACACAGCTTATAATCTAAGTATATAGTATATAAGTCTAATGCAGTGAGGGCCAAAGAGCAGATGTACTACGGAGTATTAGGGCCACATTGAGGAAAAAAAGCGGAGATTTCCAGAATAAAGTCATAATATTACGAGAAAAAAAAAAGTCGTAATATTACGAGAATAAAGTCATAACTTAACAAGAAAAAAAGTCGCAATATTATGAGAATAAAGTCATAACTTTACGAGAACAAAAGTCATAATATTACAGGAATAAAGTCATAACTTTACAAGAAAAAAAGTCGTATCTTACGAGAATAAAGTCATAACTTTACAAGAAAAAAAGTCGTGATATTACGAGAATAAAGTCATAACTTTACGAGAACAAAAGTCATAATATTATGAAAATAAAGTCATAATATTGCGAGCAAAAAAAAGTCATAATATAACGAGAATAAAGTCATAACTTTATGAGAAAAAAAGAAAATAACATGTAAAATTACTACTTTATAATATTATGACTTTATTATCATAATATTACAACTTTTTTCTTGTAAACTTATGACTTTATTTTCATAATATTATGACTTTATTCTCGAAATCTCAGATTTCTTTATTTTTCCTCAATGTGGCCCTAATACTCCGTCGTACCGTCATACCATAGACCTAAAACAATGATAAATTAAAATTAAAATGTAAAGAAAAAACAGTTATTCATTTCCATTTTTATAAATCCACAGGGAGCCACTGGAGAGGGGCTAAAGAGACACATGTAGCTCCAGAGCCACAGGTCACAGACCCCTGCTTTAGTCTATTTACCTTTGGCAGTCTGACACAAGGTGCTTTGAGGAGTATGTCGCCCTCATGTGGTCATGTAGGGCATTGCCTTAAGGTGGCCTGCTTCAAACGTCCTTAGTTGAGATTTCTGGGGCAAAAAAAAGTTTTATTTCATCTTTTGAACTGTAACGTATGATGTCAAGATCACTCAAAACAACCAATACAGCAAAACGAACGTACCAGCACATTATGAAAACTTTCCTCCTCGTTTCCCGCCTCAATTTTTCTCTAAAACTATTGGCAAAATTAAAAAAACAAACAAAAAAAACCCCTAAAAGACAGCACACTCACAGTTCTTCAATTGAAATTACTGACTTCTGAAAAATTGACAAATTGACAAATATTTACCGCTAACTGATGTTACAGACCTGTGAACTAATTAAGCAGCATGTCCTCTTGTTCCCACGGCTACCATTATTGCTCTCGCGAGATCTTGTTCCAAGTCTCTGGAGTGCCGTTGCTAGGGATACAGCAGCGTCGCAACCAGTGAGGAAGCTGTCTCTCCTCCTGGCTACTTTAGAACATAATGCAGTGCAAAACAGCCTCTAACTCGTTTACAAAGCCGGTATTTGGATAAATGACTGGTGAGCTATTTTCTCTTTATACTACCTTAACGTAAGCTATATGTTAGGCTAGTTAGTTAGGAGTTGGAAGACTAGCAAATGTGTTTTGCTAACAAGACAAGTAGTCCATGGATGTATGGGAGTAGTCAGTCATCAATAATAACCCTATGTCTGACAGTCATGGATTTATATGAAGAGAATGGTCTCTTGTTTAGCTGCTATTTTCACAAAGATGAGCCCACATTTTGGGCATTTATTTAAACAAGTATTTTAACTTGGTCTGCTAGAAAAAAATATATAAGTAACAATGGAGCTAAGATTGCCAAGCTGGTAAAGGTACTTGTTTTCATTCAGTTAAAACAAACAAGTGCCAAAAACTGTAACCTATCCCTTCACTGCAGCCTTCAAATCCAGGGAAATGTAATCCAAGTATCCATGATACTAATATAACCTAATTCCCAAACAACTTTTAGTCACAATATTGATTTTCCACCTTTTATTAAGTTGATTGTTTTCTCCTAAATCATAGATCATGGAGCATGATGATGAACTGAATGATTTGAGGCTTCAGTTCCAAGCGCTACAAAAACAGCAGGAGAGAAGAAAATTGGAGAGGAAAAAGGAGAAAGAACCAGATAAGCCTAATTTCAGCGCTACCCAGGATGATTTGGATCTATCTAAGCAAGGTATTCAGACAGACGATCTGCAACTGAGGTGAGTCTAAAGGCTAAAATAAATGTGTTCTTCAGTGCCAGCTTAAACTGTTTGATAGGCCTACTTTATCAATTAAACAAAACATATAAATAAGCACACATTAGGACTTCTTCATTAGAAATGATCACCTATGAATCTATGTGAAGAATCACTCATCAATCAGTGTTCCTTTTAATTACCTAGACTGCTACAGAATGAGAATCAAAACCAAAATTTGCTGGACCAACTGAGGGAGCTTAAGGATGAAAATGGTCGACTCTTCAAACTTCTGAGTGAGAAGGATTTTGAAATTAAACACCTGAAGAAGAAAAGAGAAGAAGAACGACTGGTTTTTGCAGGTATAATATCTACAGCTTTGCACCACAGTAACATTATAGATACATCACAGCTTCCTCTTGATTTATCTACTCATCCATTTAGGCACATCAGGCCTGGCAGGGGATATCGCAGCTACCAAGATCATTGAGCTGTCCAAGAAGAATAGAGAGATAATTGCTGAAATTGAGCGAGAAAAGATTAAATCCAAGCAAAACAGCAACAGAGTCAAAGAGCTTGAGAAAGAGGTAACATTTAATTTTATTTGTGGATGGATGTTCTGCATTTCAGCACACAGCTGTTCACAATTTGTTTTATTAAACAAAGATTTGTTGTTTATAATGCTATTTGTAAACTGATATAGAGGGAATAAATGAATGAAAAAGTGTAATGTTATGCTCCTTTTTATAGCTGCAGGTGGCTTTGGTGCACTCTCCATCTGGGCAAAAGATTGATACAAAGTCACAGAGGTCATATGAAGACTGTGAGGTAATTATTAATGTGAAAATTCACATTCACCAAAATTATATATGTTTTATGTCTTCCTAGTTTTAATGATGGCAACTCAATGAATCATGTATCATCTGTTCACAAAAGCAGGAAAATCCAGCGGTGAAATCTCTGCAGGATAAATTAGCTGCTGCCCAGCTGAAAGCGACTGAGTATCGCAACCAGGTTCAATCTGTCAAACAGGAGCTGAAAGTAGCTCAGAAGGTAGTTTATTTAAGTCTAATTGTTTAAGAAGAATACAACATGTATATGATTGATCAACAGTGACTTCTGCTACTGTCATTGTAGGTTTTGATCAGTGAGATTGGAGAGGAGGTCAACTTTCAGCAGTTACTGAGCTCCCCCGGGAGTTTTAGAGGTCGCTCTCAGCACATATTGGCTCTTCAGACAAGGGTAAGCTCAACATGAACGTGCTTCTCAAATAAAGTTGTTCAAAGAGTTAATAAAGTGTTTTGCAAAGTCACTAATATAAGGTAGCAGGCGTATAAAACAAATAACTGAATTCAACTTTATTGTGCAACAGGTGCGGGACCTGGAGCAGCAGCTGAGCCAGTCGACTCAACGAAGAAGTGTCCTGAGTGTAGAGGAAGAGTTTCTGGGCATGGGGGTCCTTCAGAAAACCCCTCCTCAGGACAAGAACCTCAGCTACATCCGCGCCATGGAGAAGGAGAAGAGGGAGGCATTTGAGGTGTGTATACAATGATTGTAAATCAATTGAATTATGTGAATTTGCTGATGATGTCCTGCTTTCCTTCCAAAAGAGGATCTCAGCGGACTACGAGGCCCTCCTTAAAGACCACGAGGACGTGAAGAAAAAGCTGGAAGCGTCTAAAGCCAGGAACAAATCTCTGTCTACCGAAATGAAATCTGTGAAGGCCCAGATCTCCACCCTCATGGAGAAGGGTAAACATGATGATGAGCTGGTGGCTGCTCTGCTGGTGAGGCGTTAGATAAGAGGAAAATATCTAGTTATATTTATATACATGGTGTATCTTCTGCATCTCAATTTTACAAAGACGTATAGAGCATGCTTGACAACATTTTCAATTATTATGTGAAAGTTTTATACTCCCTGTGGATCCAGACATATTTAGGTTGACCACTGTACAATATGTATTTTTTTTCTGAAGGTTTTGACAGCTTTTTATGAGCCTAAATGAATTGAATTTTGTCAACCACAGACAAGCATTCAAAATGCTTACACTGGAGTTATGTAACAGGAATATTTTTAATATTGTAGCTCTGTTAGTGAGTTAAATATGGTTGAATGCGTAACATGATTAAAGCCCATCTGACTAATTTGTGGTTCAGCAGCGAATGCTCCATGAAAGGCATGAAATGTTTTATACATTTAATGATTTATTAACTACACAATTCAGTTCTTATTACACAGGCCAAATAACAAGAAATAATCAGGGATTTCACATAACATTAAGCTACAGACTGCAGAAAGAAGGATCTTCTGTGTGCTTTACTACATTGTTCGCCTCTTCTACATCCGGCAGAAGCAGCAGACTCAGATGCAGGAGGTGCTGAAACGGCTCGGCCAGCAGCAGAACGTACAGAGCAGGGAGGCCCAGCGGAGCCCGAAACAACAGCTGGTCAGCGAGCCTCCAGAGCACAACACTCTCACCCAGAAGCTGAAGCTGATAGTTGCTGAGAGAGAGGCCAGGATCAAAGAACTAGAAGGGGAGATCCAGCAGCTCTCTGTCAAGGTAAAGAAGGCAAAATCATGGGAATGACACAAAAACTCATCCATCAATCCATTATCTGTAAACACTTATCCTATTCAGAGTCGCAGGGGGGCTGGAGCTGATGACAGCCTACATTGGGCGAAGGCGTGGTACACCCCGGACAGGTCGCCTATCTATCTATCACAGGGCTGACACACAGAGACAAATTCGCGCTCACATTCACACCTACGGGCAATTTATAGTCAACAATTAACCTAACCTGCATGTCTTTGGACTGTGGGAGGAAACCGGAGAACCTGGAGAAAACCCACGCTAACACGGGGAGAACATACAAACTCCATACAGAAGACCAAGTCGGGTTTGAAGGCGACAGTGCTAACCACTGCACCACCGTGCAGCCCACATAAACTCATATCAGCAAAAATAATGTTGTGTTTGATTTCATATAACAAAAAGCAAAAAAGTTATTTGTCCATTAAATGTGTGTGTTGCAGGATGAGGCTGAGGAGAGACAGTCCAGCCTCAAGACAACTATTTGCAGTTCAGGATTTCCCCCTGAAGAGGGAGACATCAACAAGAGAATAACATCTTCAGGGTATGTCAGCTAATGTATGAATACATTTAACATTACTTTAATGCAGGTAGTCACTGACTGATTTTGTATTTACATCTTGTTCTCCTCTGCTAACTGTTACAGTTAGACTGAGAAATCTTGTTTGGCAAAATAAGGGTTCATAATTCACTACTTTCTGTAATCAGATTATTGATTTTGTTAGATGCCTCACAGCTTTGCCGCAGAGTGATTTCTGTTAATATGACTGTCAACTCTTTCCAGTTCGGTTTCTAGATTTGGTCATAAACTGGTGCTGCCTGCTGTCAGAAGTAGTATAGAATACAAGTAAGTGAACATGAAGCTACTCTATTTATACATTTCCTGATGCATTGTGTTACACATCAGTTTAAGTATCACTGAAATTAATTAACAAGGAAAAGGGGCCAAGTTCAGCGGATATGAGCGCACTGATGGTTAACATCCTACAGACAAAGTAATAATCTACACTCTAGACATCCCCTTCACAAAAGGAAGTTTATTCAAGTGTGCTATTAGTATACTTCTTTTGAACTTAAAATAAGAGAATATACTTTCAGTTGACTTTTTATGTACTTAACAAAAGTATACTTAAGTATACGTGGCTCATACTGACAAGTATACTTAAAAGCCTAAGTATACTTGGCTTATACTGACAAGTATACATAAAGGTCTAAGTATACTTGGCTTATACTGACATGTATACAGAAAAGTCTAAGTATACTTGGCTTATACTGACAAGTATACGGAAAAGTCTAAGTATATTTGGCTTATACTGACAAGTATACTTAAAAGCCTAAGTATACTTGGCTTATACTGACAAGTATACATAAAGGTCTAAGTATACTTGGCTTATACTGACATGTATACAGAAAAGTCTAAGTATACTTGGCTTATACTGACAAGTATACGGAAAAGTCTAAGTATATTTGGCTTATACTGACAAGTATACATAAAGGTCTAAGTATACTTGGCTTATACTGACAAGTATACAGAAAAGTCTAAGTATACTTGGCTTATACTGTAGGCCTACTTACTTAATCTTTTGATCAAGATAAACTTAGGAAAAGTATAATTAAGTATTTCTGCCTTATAGGCCAACAGAAAAGAATACTTGGCTTGTAGTTGTGCTTACTTTTTGATAGAGTAGCCTATTAAAGTGTGTGAGAGTTTGTAAAAGTATGTTTTGATATGAATTTACTTCAATTCATCAGGTTAATGGATTATCCGTTCACCGTGGAGGCATGCGAGAACAACACATTTTTTTTTTTTTTTTTTTTATCTCATCACAAATCAAGTCAATAGCAAAAGGAGCAAGTCTCTTTATGTAAAGCATAAATCATTGGCTAAGTACTATCAGTTAAAGTTTACAAAGCATACTTTCATGAACTAAAAAGAAGAGATGCTCACAAGCCACTTTTTTCAAGTTCAAGTCAATTCTTTTGTTTTTCTACTGACAACGGTATATTGTTTGTTTGTTGTACGTGTTTGTTGAAATGCACATCACCTCTTCATCTGGAGCTTTAAAACACTTGCTATTGATTCTAACAAAACATCACAACAAAACATGTTGCTTTGTGCCAGCAGCACGCGTTGCCATAAATGGTCTTCAAAAGCAAGACATTTCTTCAGTCTGTTACCTCTCTCACTGAGGTAGCAGAATGAACAAATCAAACGGCACAGCGTTATCATGTTGTTGCTGTCTCTTGTCCTCATCAAACTTGGTGATGTAGGACTGTTTTTGTGTGAAAATGATCTGTCTATCTTAAAGACTGATGCTATGCTAATATAATAAAACGTCAGTAATGTCAGCTGCTCGAGAAAGACTGCCACAACAAAAGCACAACAGCATGCAACCTATAGTTCCAGAGGTGGCAGTATCCATGCGCTGAGAGTTTGTTTGTTCCCAGGTCCGTTAAATGATTCACACGAGGAGCATTAAACCTTTGAGATGCTATCTTTCGTGTGGCATTTATTTTCATTTGGCAATGTTGATGTTTTTGTTTATCACAGGTATCAAAATTACCTTGTCTAATATGGTGTGAGGGAATGCTGCATCGCTAAAATATTATATTCATTTGTAGTAAATTGTACTGTGCAAGCTCTTTTCAAGGCCATGCATGCACACGTTTTGCTTTCTGAGTATTGCAGGGTTTCCACTAGACCTTGGATTTATTTGTATTAATTCATTCAGTCAAAATCATGACTCAGAGGTGCACTGAAACCAAGAGTTTTACAGTTTCTTTGACAGCCTTCTGTCAGATTAACAGGGAGTGGGACACAATTGCGAACCAGGGGAATCTTAAAGTTAAAAGAAAGGTGGGCTCAGATAATAAAGTAAAACACCACTGTTTAGCAGCTGACTAGAGGATAAACTCTCGAGTGAAGTTGACTAAAGAAAAAGACACTGGTAGCAATGCCAGGTCAGAACTGAGAAGCCAGGCCACACTGACCTGTGCCCCACTCTAACAGACTGAGCTCAAAAAGCAAACAGAAAACAGTGAGCAAATCATGCAGCTAGGTTCACTTGGTAACTTCTGCCAATACATGCAGCTAGAGCGTGCAACAGAATGGAGCTCTCACAATAAGTCAGCATCTGAACACTTGAAACCAGGGGTAGATTTAGGCTTCACACACCTGATCCTCATCAGGGACAATTAGGCTCCACAGTTGCCCCTCTTCAGAGATGATTAACCCCACCAGCCCCTCACACCCTCAGTATTAGAATATTTTACCATTTTGCTAAAATTCTAAACTAAGCGTTGCATGTAGCAGATATTAAAGGAACAGTGTGTAACATTTCAGGGAATGTATTATCAGAATTGGAGGTACCACTTCATTTAACAAGTCTGAAAATGTCATGATAATTAGGTGATATTTACCAAGTAACCTTTTGGAAATTTCTTTGGAATTACTGCCAAATTACCCCAATATTTACCTAAAAAGTTATCAAAGAATTACTTTATTATAAACATTATTTAATAATTACATGCCGCTATTTCCCAATAGCTGGTAATTTATTCAATACATTTCCAGGAAAAGAATACAAAGTTAATTGATATGCTTTATTTCCATGTCTGTTGATAAATAGATAATAATTAGCAAATAACTTATTTGAAATTTCTTTAAAAAAAACTCCCTGAATCATGACATTAGCTACCAGGTTGCATTTGTGTAGACAATAAGTCACACAATGGTGAGATTTGTGCCTGATCAGAAGTGTCTTCTATTAGTTTTTGTTTTCCACCTCCGATGAAGAGCAGCGCACAGCCGCTTCTCAAGCCTAAGGGACCTATTTTGACGATAATGTTTGATACATTTTGAGGTAAATATTGGGATAATTTGGCAGTAATTCCAAAGAAATTTCAAATAGGTTACTTGCAAATTATCACCTAATTACCATGAAATTTGCCGACCTGTAGAATGAAGTTTTACCAAAATGGAATATAATATTCATAACTATGTTTTCATTTGTGTATAATCACCTGAAACTAAGTATCATGTTTTCGTTAGCTTAGAATGAGCCCTTCTTATCTACATAGGGAGCGGGTCCTCTTTACGGAGTCCGCCATGTTACACTGCCATGTAGCCCAAAATGGACAAACCAGACACTGGCTCTAGAGAGAGCCTTTCACGTTTTTACGTTACCTGAAGGCCACCGTAGTTCTCCGACGCGCCTGCGGTAACGTGAGCCACAGAGTGCAAAACCATGGTATCGCCAGCTGCCTTCTGACTTCCGTTGCTCCTAAAGTAGTGTTATTATGGTATGGATTGCCTCTGAGGGAGACTAACAGCGTTACCACAGTTTTGCACTCAGCGGCTCAAGTTACCGCAGTTTTGGAAAGGGAGGAGTGAGTTGCGGGGTACTCAGTTGGTTGCAATCTGCAACACTACTATATGCCGCCAAATCGAACACACTGTCCCTTTAAAGCAAAGTGACTTAATTTTCCCTTCACTATAATCACATTACATTACAGTACTAAATCTGAAAATTGATTATGTCATGAATTAATAATTAAAACGTTATATAGGCAATTACTTTATCAATGTTATTATTAAATAAGTAAGTAAGTAAATCCATCTATTCATTTGTCCATGTCCATCTGAAGTTCTCTTAGTCCATCTCTACAGTCAACATCAAGTAGAATAGCATGATTTTTAATAACTGATTTCTAACTGAATCTTGCAGAGAGAAAGAGATGAGCCAGAGGTTTTTGGAGGCGGATCAGAAGCAGCAGGAGGAGCAGCAGCTGGAGAGGGCAAAATTGAATCCAAAGTAAGGACTGTGCAAGTAGCAAACTGGTATGTCAAGGTCAGTGTGATGTGACAATACCAAGCATATTTTCAAATTATTTTTTTTTTTTTTCAATGCTCTGACTCAATTTCTCTGTCTGTCTCGATTCTGGCTATCACGACTGTCCCTCAGGAGCATTGTCCCAGCACCAAGGTGGCAGCAGGAGTCGCTGGGCAACAGGAACTGAATAGACAAATAGGCAGGCATTTGTAAACATCTTATCTTTAACTCTGACGTTACTGTTTGACTATCTCACTTGAAAACAAGCAAGATTTCAAGATTTACACCAGACGGCAGGAATTCTTAGCAATGGACACACTGCTCATTCTAACCATTATGTCTGGGCTGCACAGAGATGCTCATGCTCTTGTACGTTGCCTCCTGGCTGGTCATTTAGCTGCAGGAAATGGATGCGCTGAGAGCATCGCTGAAGAGCACCCTCCACTGTGACCTGCAGCTCCGCGGTGACGTGATGAGACAAGCCGAGCGTGTTTTCCTGGAGGCTCTGTGACAGCCCAGACTAGACACTAACCAGGGGAACTGGCTGGTCCCTGCTCAGCCTCACGTCCAGCTGAGCCCTACCTTCTCCTGTCACATGTGACAAACAGCAGCCTGCCGGAAACAGGCTCTCCTCTTCTGCCACACAAACATCATACAGGTCTTTTTTCTCCGTTTGAAGCCCTCAAAGACAGTTTGTGCTGGTTCCTTTGTGCGTTCGGCGACCTCAGTTTAACCGCTTGAGTGCCTGAAGGCATCAGACGAGTGTTCCTGCTGATTACAGAAAAGTTTGATGCTGATTTTGTCTGCTCGCTGTTTTATAAATGTCACATTTTATTAGATTTGTGTATGTCTTTCCCTCTACTGTTAAAGTGCTTTGCAGGTATAGAGAGCAACAATGTCTGTTTTTGAAGTATTTGTGTAACTTAATGGGACATCCAGTTTAATCAATGATGTTTTGAATAATGTTTACATTCATGGCTATGACCTTCCTAGAGTTTCGAGTTTCTTTTGGCTCCAGGCGGTTGTACATAAATGTGTGACAGGCCAAGCCAAATAGTAAACACCTTCCCAAAAACTATAATATTCCTTTTAAATATTCCTGCTAATCATTTCTGACTTGAAACCAGCTGTGTGGGAATAGCGGTTGAAAATAAACGCGGGCTCAAGCTGCACAAACTCCCACTGTAGTCATCCATGCTCTCCCCAGAGCATGTCACACGTATGTGCAGTATGAGATCTTAGCTTCTTAATCCAAAGGTTGTCTGGTGGGAGTGCCCTCCACATTCATACTAACATCCGAGTTATTTTCTTCCGATGTAGCCAAAGGGATTTTAGCAGAAACCCTCCTCCTCCTCCTCCTCCTCCTCCTCTCTCCACATCACGCTTAATTTAAAACCATGGCTGAGTTAGTGTGCTGTGGAGAACTCTGTGAAGAGAACCCGCTCCCTAAATAGATATGAAGGGCTCATTCTAAGCTACGGAAAACACAACGATTCTTATTATCAGGTGATAATACACTAATAAAAACATAGTTCTGAATATTATATTCCGGTTTTTTTTCAGGTTCGTTTCCTGTCCCAGAAGGAGGTTCCATTTATTACTGCGCTGACGTACTACAATCATTCTGGTAGTAAAGATTAAGAAGAGACCTGACCTCTTATGAGCAGGAAGTAATAATGTGTTGCCTCACCCATCA
Source organism: Sebastes umbrosus (assembly GCF_015220745.1). Lineage (NCBI taxonomy): Eukaryota > Metazoa > Chordata > Actinopteri > Perciformes > Sebastidae > Sebastes > Sebastes umbrosus. The sequence goes on along the minus strand of NC_051280.1, from coordinate 14,377,659 downwards.
GACATTCCCGTCATAATTAACAATCTGATATGAGCTGACTTTTTGCCCGTTTTCATCAGTGCGCCAGTTTTCCATAGAAAAGTTGTAAAGACTGGTACATGATTGACTGTAGGCTATAGATGCAGTGGGGCCATATCATGTTTGGTTATCTTGCTGACAAGCTAAATTGCAGCTCAGTTGAAAACCCACTATGGTCCGAGGGATGTCAAGCAAATCTAATAATCAGTAGGGCATGTAAACACACAGATTTTTTTCTCAAACATTATTATCACTGAGTATTTTCATTCAGACATTGGATCCAATGGAGCAAAAAAAATTTGTGTGCCTAATGGCATCTGCAAGATTTCACAGACCGGAGGAAAACAACTTATCAGAGCCGAGCTGGAGCCTTGCCGTCGCTGAGCAGCTGTCAATCACTCACGAACTCCGATCAAACGGTCAAACTAGGCAGCGCTGATCAAATATGAATCAATATTATGTTACTGTAATGCCTATTTCTTCCCTCAAACGTTTTCAGAAACATCTTGTAGTGCACTGTTTAGCTGTAAAATGAGAAAGTTTGTGACCCGTCAGCCATGTTGAGAACAGTTGAGGAAATACCAAGCACCGCCCACCAGCCGGAGCACAGCCAATAGGAGCGCTTAATAGGAACGCTCTCTCTCTGAAATGACCCGTGATTGGCCAAAGTCTCCCGTCATGGGTGGATGACAAGGTAGATTTTTTAAAGCCTGAAAACAGAGCCATGAGGAGGTGTAGAAGTCTAGTTTTCTCTCAGAACACTTAAATTACAATATGCTGAAAGGTTATTACGGAATTTTTGCCCAATGATGCCAAAAATATTCTGCCTACTGCAGGTTTAATGCATCTAATCTAATGATAGCTGAGGAGTGTAAAAATACCAACAACTATAACAGTTCATGTGGAGGCTATAAACAGGAAGGGTTGTTATATGGTCTCATTGTTTCAGGCTTTGACGACTGCTTTCCTGTTAAACATGCTCGCATCTCTGTGCCACTGGAGTAGGTTATTTTTGTGTTTTTGATTTGAAATACTCCTACTTAATATTTTTTTTTTGCTTTATAGAAACAGTACCATTCAAATTTTATTGTTACTATTTGATGGTTGACTAGAAACACATATTATATAGTCTATATATATTTTGCATGCTGCCTCCTCTACACTTCCACGGTTCTCTACATTTTATATCCGACTCATTGTCCTGTACGTATCACTGCGTACTTTATGATCTGGTTTCCTGGCCTTCATTAAGACATACCGGGTAAACTCCCTTCATATCTGTGTGATCTCATATCACTCATCAACAGCTGGTATGATTTCCACTTTAGTAGATGGCGGTTCTTAGGAACTCAGCATTTACTCAGAACTTGGACAGTTTTCTCCTATTTTGCACCCTGGTCATAGGATATTATTCAGACTGGGAGGGTTCAAAGATGTGATAGAAAACTGTGTAACTGAAGAATGAAATTGCTATTCCTAAACTGGATTTGTATTATGTATGTGTTGTCCCTTGTCTGTTTGTAACATGCTCTATTTTGAATTGTCCCTGGTCTGTTTTTGACATGCTTTATTTTTATAACCTTTGTAACTTTGTAACCTTGGTGTGCTATCTTGGCTACCGCGAAAAAGAGGGAGCAAAGATAAAGGTTAAAAGAAGGTTAAAAAAATCGATTTGACCCTCATGTTCTTATTATTTCTCAATGTCCAACGATGACATACAAAACACCAACACCAAGTGAGACACCAACACCAAGTGAGACAACAACACCATGTGAGACAACGGCATTAAAACTAAACCTCTCAGCATGGTGTTAAGCACAACTTTTTAAACACTCTCTATTAATTAAGATTGAATAAAAAAATGCTTAGATCATGTTTAGGCAAAAATGTAACAAGCAAACCTACTTATTTTCTGCCACTTCAAGTTGCACCAACTTCTATTTCTCCAGTTGAATTCAAATGCCGGTAAAAAAAAATCAAGCCTTATGCATATAAAGCCAACAGCTGCTTACTATGTGCAGCATAATCCACAACACCACAGTGAAAAAAAGGATAATGAAGGCTCTACCTACCTGTCCATGCGGATAAAGCAGGAGCTTATTCTATTCTTCATGGTAGGTCATCCTGGGCGGGCATCCAGAGGCATCGTTTCACTGCTCAGGCTCAGAAACAGGATGAGAGAGACAATGGGTCATTTTTCTTCAAAACCCCTCACCACCAAGTACAGGCAGGACACTCAGGAGACCAGCATCCTGCCAAAGGCCCCATTGTTCCCCAGCCCGTCTGCCTCCATGGCCATGACCACTGACTGTTTATTTATTTAATTCAGCATGACTCCTACTACAACCCCATTCATTCACCCAGAAATTAGCAGTGACGTAGCTGTGGACCTTGAAGGAACTGGCCTTCTACCTCCGAGAGGTCAAGGCCCAGTTACGTGCTGGTTAATCTTGTGTGACAAAGAGATTTTCCAAACAGACGGGTTAAAGCATAATAATACAATTTATTCCGAACAATTAATGTTGCATAAGTAAAAATAAAAGAGTTTACAGATATCTGGATCCAATCAACATGTCCCTGACAACATACAGTGCATGGGTCAGTTCGTGAAGTCTGAACCCCGAGCTATCCCTGATCCAGCCTATTCATGGTTTACACAATATTAATATTCATGAGCTTATGGCACGTGATGTTTCTGCTGCATGTCTTCTTCTTCTGTTATCTCCTTCTGACTCCTTCCTCCCTTTGGCCTTGAAAAAGAAGAACAGCACCTCCCTCTCCTCTCTTTCCCCACAATTCACTCTATTCATAACAAATCCGACAGTCAGGTTATTGTAGATCATAGTAAGCACTTTTGTACATAATAAATCCAACAGACCCTCTTTTGAACTTAACTAAGTTCACCTACAGATAATGTTACATACAGATATATTTATTATAAGCATAGATAATGTTACGTACAGATGTATTAATTATAAGCATCATCACACAACCTCTTCAGGATCAACATCTTCACTATCCCCCACCATTTCCAGGAGACCCTGTCTCTCCGCTTGGAACATGGCCATCTGATAAGAAGGAGGTGCATCCGGATGCTTTCGTTGCACAGCAGAAATGATCACACGCTCAGTGAGGTGGCGAATACAAGGAATACAGCAGCAACCGCATAATACTAAGCATGTACACACAGCTAGGATTGAGGAGAATAGAGATACCACCATGGACTTCCATTTCCCAAAGGTACGGTCTAACCAGTCGTGAATGGGGCTGTTGATACCTGAGTCATCGTGCATGGATTCAGACAGCGTCCGGAGCCCCTCTAGCGCCTTAGTTACAGTCCCGTCCGGCGCTGTATTATTAGGGATGAAAATACAACATGAGTCTTGGAACATTGAGCATACACCGCCTTTCTCTGCCAGCAGCATATCTAATGCCATTCTATTTTGGATCACCATCAGTGACGTAGGAGCCATTTGTTCAGCTAGTCCGGCAATTGCATCACGGGTTAGATTAGTCAAACGGAGAACATTATAGTGGATGTAGTTAATGCGGTCAACATTTTTGTTAGGAGTGATAGGGATCAGAGCACTTATTATAGGTAAGTTTTCAAAACCTGCAGCTATTTGGTCAGCTAGTTTATATTCATTAGGGGAGCTACCTCACTACATCATTCTTTATAATCTTGGTTTAGCCTTCCCCCCCCCTTGTAGCCCACTCCTTCCACCCTGCTTCTGAGTGAAAGCATTGTCTATTGTTAAAGAGTTACTTGCGATTAGCCAGTTTTAGCAGAGTGCAGAGGCGAGGATGATAAGTAATGTATCTAAACTAGTACAGTCTGTGCTTTCCCAGGTTATTCAGATTTATCTGAGTACACAAACTCTACACAAGGGTCATGGTATTTTCTCTCACATTCCCTAAAACATTTAAAATACATGACAAATCACATGAAGAAAGTTTGTACAGAAGAACGAGGACAAGAGAGGTAAACACAAATGCTACAGCAAACGCTACTAGCAGTTTGCCGTACTGCATGATGCTTCTAGTTTGTTTTCCTGCGCGCAACTGAAAAACTTTTATCTGGGTGATCCTATTTTATACTGGTTTGGGAAAGGAAGTGAAATTTCTCTCTGGTGGATTCTCCCCACCCCTGGTTCCTCTTTTTATCTATTTTAGCATTTATTCTAAGCAACAAGTTTTAATACAATGTGATATATAATGTTTTTCAAAAACCACCTAGATGAGTCCACCTAAACAACCATGTTAGCCTGATTTAACTGTAAATACAGGCAAGACCTTGTAACCTTCTTTCCCTTATGTGTATCTCATCACAGTCACAGTTTATACAGTATATGAAAAATAAAAAATTATACGTGACCCTCTTTTCACGTAGCCTGGGCTCCTTGTGGGGCTGCCTCCTCTGCTTCAGGTCCTGTCCTGCTGCTGGAGCACTGTGTTAGGTGCCACCAGTTGAGTCCTTTTCCTGCGAGCTGCACAGCTGTTGCAGTTCTGGCCAGAACCTTGTGTGGGCCTGTCCAACGTGGCTCCGACCACTTCCTCTTTAACACCTTCAACCAAAGGTGTTCCGGGGGTCCGGGGTCAGGTCCTGGAACGTCCTCTGTGACAGGGGTGACAGGTTTGTCACCTGTATAGGAGAGAGCTGACACAAGAGCATTAACCTTCAAATAGTATGGTCTGTAACCGAGGTCAGGAAGGGGAGAGGGGTTTTGGGACGGCCCTGGGAAAGGTCGGCCACACGTAAGTTCAAATGGTGTGAGTCCAGTTGACCGATTGACCGAGGCTCTGATGCCTATCAGTGCAATGGGCAGGGCTTCAGTCCAAGGAAGCTTAGTTGTGCGAACGATTTTTAGCAGCTTTAGCTTGATGGTCTGATTAGCCCGTTCAACTTTTCCCTGCGATTGTGGGCGGTACACAGTGCCAAATTTGTGTTTTAGTCCCAGAGCCTTTTCAACAGATTGCAGGTCTTTATTTTTGAAATGTGAACCATTATCTGACCTGATCAATTTAGGAAACCCACGTTTCGGAATTGAAGGAACTGGCCTTCTACCTCCGAGAGGTCAAGGCCCAGTTACGTGCTGGTTAATCTTGTGTGACAAAGAGAATTTCCAAACAGACGGGTTAAAGCATAATAATACAATTTATTCCGAACACTTAATGTTGCATAAGTAAAATAAAAGAGTTTACAGATATCTGGATCCAACCTACATGTCCCTGACAACATACAGTGCATGGGTCAGTTCGTGAAGTCTGAACCCCGAGCTATCCCTGATCCAGCCTATTCATGGTTTACACAATATTAATATTCATGAGCTTATGGCACGTGATGTTTCTGCTGCATGTCTTCTTCTTGGTTATCTCTTTCTGACTCCTTCCTCCCTTTGGCCTTGAAAAAAGAACAGAGCATGCCATCCTCCCTGTCCTCGCAAACACTTCACACACAACAAATCCAACAATCAGGTTATTGCAGGTCATTGTAAGCACTTTTGTACATAATAAATCCAACAGACCCTCTTTTGAACTTAACTAAGTTCACCTACAGATAATGTTACATACAGATATATTTATTATAAGCATAGATAATGTTATGTACAGATGTATTAATTATAAGCATCATCACACAACCTCTTCAGGATCAACATCTTCACTATCCCCCACCATTTCCAGGAGACCCTGTCTCTCCGCTTGGAACATGGCCATCTGATAAGAAGGAGGTGCATCCGGATGCTTTCGTTGCACAGCAGAAATGATCACACGCTCAGTGAGGTGGCGAATACAAGGAATACAGCAACAACCGCATAATACTAAGCATGTACACACAGCTAGGATTGAGGAGAATAGAGATACCACCATGGACTTCCATTTCCCAAAGGTACGGTCTAACCAGTCGTGAATGGGGCTGTTGATACCTGAGTCATCGTGCATGGATTCAGACAGCGTCCGGAGCCCCTCTAGCGCCTTAGTTACAGTCCCGTCCGGCGCTGTATTATTAGGGATGAAAATACAACATGAGTCTTGGAACATTGAGCATACACCGCCTTTCTCTGCCAGCAGCATATCTAATGCCATTCTATTTTGGATCACCATCAGTGACGTAGGAGCCATTTGTTCAGCTAGTCCGGCAATTGCATCACGGGTTAGATTAGTCAAACGGAGAACATTATAGTGGATGTAGTTAATGCGGTCAACATTTTTGTTAGGAGTGATAGGGATCAGAGCACTTATTATAGGTATGTTTTCAAAACCTGCAGCTATTTGGTCAGCTAGTTTATATTCATTAGGGGAGCTACCTCACTACATCATTCTTTATAATCTTGGTTTAGCCTTCCCCCCCCTTGTAGCCCACTCCTTCCACCCTGCTTCTGAGTGAAAGCATTGTCTATTGTTAAAGAGTTACTTGCGATTAGCCAGTTTTAGCAGAGTGCAGAGGCGAGGATGATAAGTAATGTATCTAAACTAGTACAGTCTGTGCTTTCCCAGGTTATTCAGATTTATCTGAGTACACAAACTCTACACAAGGGTCATGGTATTTTCTCTCACATTCCCTAAAACATTTAAAATACATGACAAATCACATGAAGAAAGTTTGTACAGAAGAACGAGGACAAGAGAGGTAAACACAAATGCTACAGCAAACGCTACTAGCAGTTTGCCGTACTGCATGATGCTTCTAGTTTGTTTTCCTGCGCGCAACTGAAAAACTTTTATCTGGGTGATCCTATTTTATACTGGTTTGGGAAAGGAAGTGAAATTTCTCTCTGGTGGATTCTCCCCACCCCTGGTTCCTCTTTTTATCTATTTTAGCATTTATTCTAAGCAACAAGTTTTAATACAATGTGATATATAATGTTTTTCAAAAACCACCTAGATGAGTCCACCTAAACAACCATGTTAGCCTGATTTAACTGTAAATACAGGCAAGACCTTGTAACCTTCTTTCCCTTATGTGTATCTCATCACAGTCACAGTTTATACAGTATATGAAAAATAAAAAATTATACGTGACCCTCTTTTCACGTAGCCTGGGCTCCTTGTGGGGCTGCCTCCTCTGCTTCAGGTCCTGTCCTGCTGCTGGAGCACTGTGTTAGGTGCCACCAGTTGAGTCCTTTTCCTGCGAGCTGCACAGCTGTTGCAGTTCTGGCCAGAACCTTGTGTGGGCCTGTCCAACGTGGCTCCGACCACTTCCTCTTTAACACCTTCAACCAAAGGTGTTCCGGGGGTCCGGGGTCAGGTCCTGGAACGTCCTCTGTGACAGGGGTGACAGGTTTGTCACCTGTATAGGAGAGAGCTGACACAAGAGCATTAACCTTCAAATAGTATGGTCTGTAACCGAGGTCAGGAAGGGGAGAGGGGTTTTGGGACGGCCCTGGGAAAGGTCGGCCACACGTAAGTTCAAATGGTGTGAGTCCTGTTGACCGATTGACCGAGGCTCTGATGCCTATCAGTGCAATGGGCAGGGCTTCAGTCCAAGGAAGCTTAGTTGTGCGAACGATTTTTAGCAGCTTTAGCTTGATGGTCTGATTAGCCCGTTCAACTTTTCCCTGCGATTGTGGGCGGTACACAGTGCCAAATTTGTGTTTTAGTCCCAGAGCCTTTTCAACAGATTGCAGGTCTTTATTTTTGAAATGTGAACCATTATCTGACCTGATCAATTTAGGAAACCCACGTTTCGGAATTGAAGGAACTGGCCTTCTACCTCCGAGAGGTCAAGGACCAGTTACGTGCTGGTTAATCTTGTGTGACAAAGAGAATTTCCAAACAGACGGGTTAAAGCATAATAATACAATTTATTCCGAACACTTAATGTTGCATAAGTAAAATAAAAGAGTTTACAGATATCTGGATCCAACCTACATGTCCCTGACAACATACAGTGCATGGGTCAGTTCGTGAAGTCTGAACCCCGAGCTATCCCTGATCCAGCCTATTCATGGTTTACACAATATTAATATTCATGAGCTTATGGCACGTGATGTTTCTGCTGCATGTCTTCTTCTTGGTTATCTCTTTCTGACTCCTTCCTCCCTTTGGCCTTGAAAAAAGAACAGAGCATGCCATCCTCCCTGTCCTCGCAAACACTTCACACACAACAAATCCAACAATCAGGTTATTGCAGGTCATTGTAAGCACTTTTGTACATAATAAATCCAACAGACCCTCTTTTGAACTTAACTAAGTTCACCTACAGATAATGTTACATACAGATATATTTATTATAAGCATAGATAATGTTATGTACAGATGTATTAATTATAAGCATCATCACACAACCTCTTCAGGATCAACATCTTCACTATCCCCCACCATTTCCAGGAGACCCTGTCTCTCCGCTTGGAACATGGCCATCTGATAAGAAGGAGGTGCATCCGGATGCTTTCGTTGCACAGCAGAAATAATCACGCGCTCAGTGAGGTGGCGAATACATGGAATACAGCAACAACCGCATAATACTAAGCATGCACACACAGCAAGGATTGAGGAGAATAGAGATACCACCATGGACTTCCATTTCCCAAAGGTACGGTCTAACCAGTCGTTAATGGGGCTGTTGATACCTGAGTCATCGTGCATGGATTCAGACAGCGTCCGGAGCCCCTCTAGCGCCTTAGTTACAGTCCCGTCCGGCGCTGTATTGTTAGGGATGAAAATACAACATGAGTCTTGGAACATTGAGCATACACCGCCTTTCTCTGCCAGCAGCATATCTAATGCCATTCTATTTTGGATCACCATCAGTGACGTAGGAGCCATTTGTTCAGCTAGTCCGGCAATTGCATCACGGGTTAGATTAGTCAAACGGAGAACATTATAGTGGATGTAGTTAATGCGGTCAACATTTTTGTTAGGAGTGATAGGGATCAGAGCACTTATTATAGGTATGTTTTCAAAACCTGCAGCTATTTGGTCAGCTAGTTTATATTCATTAGGGGAGCTACCTCACTACATCATTCTTTATAATCTTGGTTTAGCCTTCCCCCCCCTTGTAGCCCACTCCTTCCACCCTGCTTCTGAGTGAAAGCATTGTCTATTGTTAAAGAGTTACTTGCGATTAGCCAGTTTTAGCAGAGTGCAGAGGCGAGGATGATAAGTAATGTATCTAAACTAGTACAGTCTGTGCTTTCCCAGGTTATTCAGATTTATCTGAGTACACAAACTCTACACAAGGGTCATGGTATTTTCTCTCACATTCCCTAAAACATTTAAAATACATGACAAATCACATGAAGAAAGTTTGTACAGAAGAACGAGGACAAGAGAGGTAAACACAAATGCTACAGCAAACGCTACTAGCAGTTTGCCGTACTGCATGATGCTTCTAGTTTGTTTTCCTGCGCGCAACTGAAAAACTTTTATCTGGGTGATCCTATTTTATACTGGTTTGGGAAAGGAAGTGAAATTTCTCTCTGGTGGATTCTCCCCACCCCTGGTTCCTCTTTTTATCTATTTTAGCATTTATTCTAAGCAACAAGTTTTAATACAATGTGATATATAATGTTTTTCAAAAACCACCTAGATGAGTCCACCTAAACAACCATGTTAGCCTGATTTAACTGTAAATACAGGCAAGACCTTGTAACCTTCTTTCCCTTATGTGTATCTCATCACAGTCACAGTTTATACAGTATATGAAAAATAAAAAATTATACGTGACCCTCTTTTCACGTAGCCTGGGCTCCTTGTGGGGCTGCCTCCTCTGCTTCAGGTCCTGTCCTGCTGCTGGAGCACTGTGTTAGGTGCCACCAGTTGAGTCCTTTTCCTGCGAGCTGCACAGCTGTTGCAGTTCTGGCCAGAACCTTGTGTGGGCCTGTCCAACGTGGCTCCGACCACTTCCTCTTTAACACCTTCAACCAAAGGTGTTCCGGGGGTCCGGGGTCAGGCCCTGGAACGTCCTCTGTGACAGGGGTGACAGGTTTGTCACCTGTATAGGAGAGAGCTGACACAAGAGCATTAACCTTCAAATAGTATGGTCTGTAACCGAGGTCAGGAAGGGGAGAGGGGTTTTGGGACGGCCCTGGGAAAGGTCGGCCACACGTAAGTTCAAATGGTGTGAGTCCTGTTGACCGATTGACCGAGGCTCTGATGCCTATCAGTGCAATGGGCAGGGCTTCAGTCCAAGGAAGCTTAGTTGTGCGAACGATTTTTAGCAGCTTTAGCTTGATGGTCTGATTAGCCCGTTCAACTTTTCCCTGCGATTGTGGGCGGTACACAGTGCCAAATTTGTGTTTTAGTCCCAGAGCCTTTTCAACAGATTGCAGGTCTTTATTTTTGAAATGTGAACCATTATCTGACCTGATCAATTTAGGAAACCCACGTTTCGGAATTGAAGGAACTGGCCTTCTACCTCCGAGAGGTCAAGGACCAGTTACGTGCTGGTTAATCTTGTGTGACAAAGAGAATTTCCAAACAGACGGGTTAAAGCATAATAATACAATTTATTCCGAACACTTAATGTTGCATAAGTAAAATAAAAGAGTTTACAGATATCTGGATCCAACCTACATGTCCCTGACAACATACAGTGCATGGGTCAGTTCGTGAAGTCTGAACCCCGAGCTATCCCTGATCCAGCCTATTCATGGTTTACACAATATTAATATTCATGAGCTTATGGCACGTGATGTTTCTGCTGCATGTCTTCTTCTTGGTTATCTCTTTCTGACTCCTTCCTCCCTTTGGCCTTGAAAAAAGAACAGAGCATGCCATCCTCCCTGTCCTCGCAAACACTTCACACACAACAAATCCAACAATCAGGTTATTGCAGGTCATTGTAAGCACTTTTGTACATAATAAATCCAACAGACCCTCTTTTGAACTTAACTAAGTTCACCTACAGATAATGTTACATACAGATATATTTATTATAAGCATAGATAATGTTATGTACAGATGTATTAATTATAAGCATCATCACACAACCTCTTCAGGATCAACATCTTCACTATCCCCCACCATTTCCAGGAGACCCTGTCTCTCCGCTTGGAACATGGCCATCTGATAAGAAGGAGGTGCATCCGGATGCTTTCGTTGCACAGCAGAAATAATCACGCGCTCAGTGAGGTGGCGAATACATGGAATACAGCAACAACCGCATAATACTAAGCATGCACACACAGCAAGGATTGAGGAGAATAGAGATACCACCATGGACTTCCATTTCCCAAAGGTACGGTCTAACCAGTCGTTAATGGGGCTGTTGATACCTGAGTCATCGTGCATGGATTCAGACAGCGTCCGGAGCCCCTCTAGCGCCTTAGTTACAGTCCCGTCCGGCGCTGTATTGTTAGGGATGAAAATACAACATGAGTCTTGGAACATTGAGCATACACCGCCTTTCTCTGCCAGCAGCATATCTAATGCCATTCTATTTTGGATCACCATCAGTGACGTAGGAGCCATTTGTTCAGCTAGTCCGGCAATTGCATCACGGGTTAGATTAGTCAAACGGAGAACATTATAGTGGATGTAGTTAATGCGGTCAACATTTTTGTTAGGAGTGATAGGGATCAGAGCACTTATTATAGGTATGTTTTCAAAACCTGCAGCTATTTGGTCAGCTAGTTTATATTCATTAGGGGAGCTACCTCACTACATCATTCTTTATAATCTTGGTTTAGCCTTCCCCCCCCTTGTAGCCCACTCCTTCCACCCTGCTTCTGAGTGAAAGCATTGTCTATTGTTAAAGAGTTACTTGCGATTAGCCAGTTTTAGCAGAGTGCAGAGGCGAGGATGATAAGTAATGTATCTAAACTAGTACAGTCTGTGCTTTCCCAGGTTATTCAGATTTATCTGAGTACACAAACTCTACACAAGGGTCATGGTATTTTCTCTCACATTCCCTAAAACATTTAAAATACATGACAAATCACATGAAGAAAGTTTGTACAGAAGAACGAGGACAAGAGAGGTAAACACAAATGCTACAGCAAACGCTACTAGCAGTTTGCCGTACTGCATGATGCTTCTAGTTTGTTTTCCTGCGCGCAACTGAAAAACTTTTATCTGGGTGATCCTATTTTATACTGGTTTGGGAAAGGAAGTGAAATTTCTCTCTGGTGGATTCTCCCCACCCCTGGTTCCTCTTTTTATCTATTTTAGCATTTATTCTAAGCAACAAGTTTTAATACAATGTGATATATAATGTTTTTCAAAAACCACCTAGATGAGTCCACCTAAACAACCATGTTAGCCTGATTTAACTGTAAATACAGGCAAGACCTTGTAACCTTCTTTCCCTTATGTGTATCTCATCACAGTCACAGTTTATACAGTATATGAAAAATAAAAAATTATACGTGACCCTCTTTTCACGTAGCCTGGGCTCCTTGTGGGGCTGCCTCCTCTGCTTCAGGTCCTGTCCTGCTGCTGGAGCACTGTGTTAGGTGCCACCAGTTGAGTCCTTTTCCTGCGAGCTGCACAGCTGTTGCAGTTCTGGCCAGAACCTTGTGTGGGCCTGTCCAACGTGGCTCCGACCACTTCCTCTTTAACACCTTCAACCAAAGGTGTTCCGGGGGTCCGGGGTCAGGTCCTGGAACGTCCTCTGTGACAGGGGTGACAGGTTTGTCACCTGTATAGGAGAGAGCTGACACAAGAGCATTAACCTTCAAATAGTATGGTCTGTAACCGAGGTCAGGAAGGGGAGAGGGGTTTTGGGACGGCCCTGGGAAAGGTCGGCCACACGTAAGTTCAAATGGTGTGAGTCCTGTTGACCGATTGACCGAGGCTCTGATGCCTATCAGTGCAATGGGCAGGGCTTCAGTCCAAGGAAGCTTAGTTGTGCGAACGATTTTTAGCAGCTTTAGCTTGATGGTCTGATTAGCCCGTTCAACTTTTCCCTGCGATTGTGGGCGGTACACAGTGCCAAATTTGTGTTTTAGTCCCAGAGCCTTTTCAACAGATTGCAGGTCTTTATTTTTGAAATGTGAACCATTATCTGACCTGATCAATTTAGGAAACCCACGTTTCGGAATTGAAGGAACTGGCCTTCTACCTCCGAGAGGTCAAGGACCAGTTACGTGCTGGTTAATCTTGTGTGACAAAGAGAATTTCCAAACAGACGGGTTAAAGCATAATAATACAATTTATTCCGAACACTTAATGTTGCATAAGTAAAATAAAAGAGTTTACAGATATCTGGATCCAACCTACATGTCCCTGACAACATACAGTGCATGGGTCAGTTCGTGAAGTCTGAACCCCGAGCTATCCCTGATCCAGCCTATTCATGGTTTACACAATATTAATATTCATGAGCTTATGGCACGTGATGTTTCTGCTGCATGTCTTCTTCTTGGTTATCTCTTTCTGACTCCTTCCTCCCTTTGGCCTTGAAAAAAGAACAGAGCATGCCATCCTCCCTGTCCTCGCAAACACTTCACACACAACAAATCCAACAATCAGGTTATTGCAGGTCATTGTAAGCACTTTTGTACATAATAAATCCAACAGACCCTCTTTTGAACTTAACTAAGTTCACCTACAGATAATGTTACATACAGATATATTTATTATAAGCATAGATAATGTTATGTACAGATGTATTAATTATAAGCATCATCACACAACCTCTTCAGGATCAACATCTTCACTATCCCCCACCATTTCCAGGAGACCCTGTCTCTCCGCTTGGAACATGGCCATCTGATAAGAAGGAGGTGCATCCGGATGCTTTCGTTGCACAGCAGAAATAATCACGCGCTCAGTGAGGTGGCGAATACATGGAATACAGCAACAACCGCATAATACTAAGCATGCACACACAGCTAAGGATTGAGGAGAATAGAGATACCACCATGGACTTCCATTTCCCAAAGGTACGGTCTAACCAGTCGTTAATGGGGCTGTTGATACCTGAGTCATCGTGCATGGATTCAGACAGCGTCCGGAGCCCCTCTAGCGCCTTAGTTACAGTCCCGTCCGGCGCTGTATTGTTAGGGATGAAAATACAACATGAGTCTTGGAACATTGAGCATACACCGCCTTTCTCTGCCAGCAGCATATCTAATGCCATTCTATTTTGGATCACCATCAGTGACGTAGGAGCCATTTGTTCAGCTAGTCCGGCAATTGCATCACGGGTTAGATTAGTCAAACGGAGAACATTATAGTGGATGTAGTTAATGCGGTCAACATTTTTGTTAGGAGTGATAGGGATCAGAGCACTTATTATAGGTATGTTTTCAAAACCTGCAGCTATTTGGTCAGCTAGTTTATATTCATTAGGGGAGCTACCTCACTACATCATTCTTTATAATCTTGGTTTAGCCTTCCCCCCCCTTGTAGCCCACTCCTTCCACCCTGCTTCTGAGTGAAAGCATTGTCTATTGTTAAAGAGTTACTTGCGATTAGCCAGTTTTAGCAGAGTGCAGAGGCGAGGATGATAAGTAATGTATCTAAACTAGTACAGTCTGTGCTTTCCCAGGTTATTCAGATTTATCTGAGTACACAAACTCTACACAAGGGTCATGGTATTTTCTCTCACATTCCCTAAAACATTTAAAATACATGACAAATCACATGAAGAAAGTTTGTACAGAAGAACGAGGACAAGAGAGGTAAACACAAATGCTACAGCAAACGCTACTAGCAGTTTGCCGTACTGCATGATGCTTCTAGTTTGTTTTCCTGCGCGCAACTGAAAAACTTTTATCTGGGTGATCCTATTTTATACTGGTTTGGGAAAGGAAGTGAAATTTCTCTCTGGTGGATTCTCCCCACCCCTGGTTCCTCTTTTTATCTATTTTAGCATTTATTCTAAGCAACAAGTTTTAATACAATGTGATATATAATGTTTTTCAAAAACCACCTAGATGAGTCCACCTAAACAACCATGTTAGCCTGATTTAACTGTAAATACAGGCAAGACCTTGTAACCTTCTTTCCCTTATGTGTATCTCATCACAGTCACAGTTTATACAGTATATGAAAAATAAAAAATTATACGTGACCCTCTTTTCACGTAGCCTGGGCTCCTTGTGGGGCTGCCTCCTCTGCTTCAGGTCCTGTCCTGCTGCTGGAGCACTGTGTTAGGTGCCACCAGTTGAGTCCTTTTCCTGCGAGCTGCACAGCTGTTGCAGTTCTGGCCAGAACCTTGTGTGGGCCTGTCCAACGTGGCTCCGACCACTTCCTCTTTAACACCTTCAACCAAAGGTGTTCCGGGGGTCCGGGGTCAGGTCCTGGAACGTCCTCTGTGACAGGGGTGACAGGTTTGTCACCTGTATAGGAGAGAGCTGACACAAGAGCATTAACCTTCAAATAGTATGGTCTGTAACCGAGGTCAGGAAGGGGAGAGGGGTTTTGGGACGGCCCTGGGAAAGGTCGGCCACACGTAAGTTCAAATGGTGTGAGTCCTGTTGACCGATTGACCGAGGCTCTGATGCCTATCAGTGCAATGGGCAGGGCTTCAGTCCAAGGAAGCTTAGTTGTGCGAACGATTTTTAGCAGCTTTAGCTTGATGGTCTGATTAGCCCGTTCAACTTTTCCCTGCGATTGTGGGCGGTACACAGTGCCAAATTTGTGTTTTAGTCCCAGAGCCTTTTCAACAGATTGCAGGTCTTTATTTTTGAAATGTGAACCATTATCTGACCTGATCAATTTAGGAAACCCACGTTTCGGAATTGAAGGAACTGGCCTTCTACCTCCGAGAGGTCAAGGACCAGTTACGTGCTGGTTAATCTTGTGTGACAAAGAGAATTTCCAAACAGACGGGTTAAAGCATAATAATACAATTTATTCCGAACACTTAATGTTGCATAAGTAAAATAAAAGAGTTTACAGATATCTGGATCCAACCTACATGTCCCTGACAACATACAGTGCATGGGTCAGTTCGTGAAGTCTGAACCCCGAGCTATCCCTGATCCAGCCTATTCATGGTTTACACAATATTAATATTCATGAGCTTATGGCACGTGATGTTTCTGCTGCATGTCTTCTTCTTGGTTATCTCTTTCTGACTCCTTCCTCCCTTTGGCCTTGAAAAAAGAACAGAGCATGCCATCCTCCCTGTCCTCGCAAACACTTCACACACAACAAATCCAACAATCAGGTTATTGCAGGTCATTGTAAGCACTTTTGTACATAATAAATCCAACAGACCCTCTTTTGAACTTAACTAAGTTCACCTACAGATAATGTTACATACAGATATATTTATTATAAGCATAGATAATGTTATGTACAGATGTATTAATTATAAGCATCATCACACAACCTCTTCAGGATCAACATCTTCACTATCCCCCACCATTTCCAGGAGACCCTGTCTCTCCGCTTGGAACATGGCCATCTGATAAGAAGGAGGTGCATCCGGATGCTTTCGTTGCACAGCAGAAATAATCACGCGCTCAGTGAGGTGGCGAATACATGGAATACAGCAACAACCGCATAATACTAAGCATGCACACACAGCAAGGATTGAGGAGAATAGAGATACCACCATGGACTTCCATTTCCCAAAGGTACGGTCTAACCAGTCGTTAATGGGGCTGTTGATACCTGAGTCATCGTGCATGGATTCAGACAGCGTCCGGAGCCCCTCTAGCGCCTTAGTTACAGTCCCGTCCGGCGCTGTATTGTTAGGGATGAAAATACAACATGAGTCTTGGAACATTGAGCATACACCGCCTTTCTCTGCCAGCAGCATATCTAATGCCATTCTATTTTGGATCACCATCAGTGACGTAGGAGCCATTTGTTCAGCTAGTCCGGCAATTGCATCACGGGTTAGATTAGTCAAACGGAGAACATTATAGTGGATGTAGTTAATGCGGTCAACATTTTTGTTAGGAGTGATAGGGATCAGAGCACTTATTATAGGTATGTTTTCAAAACCTGCAGCTATTTGGTCAGCTAGTTTATATTCATTAGGGGAGCTACCTCACTACATCATTCTTTATAATCTTGGTTTAGCCTTCCCCCCCCTTGTAGCCCACTCCTTCCACCCTGCTTCTGAGTGAAAGCATTGTCTATTGTTAAAGAGTTACTTGCGATTAGCCAGTTTTAGCAGAGTGCAGAGGCGAGGATGATAAGTAATGTATCTAAACTAGTACAGTCTGTGCTTTCCCAGGTTATTCAGATTTATCTGAGTACACAAACTCTACACAAGGGTCATGGTATTTTCTCTCACATTCCCTAAAACATTTAAAATACATGACAAATCACATGAAGAAAGTTTGTACAGAAGAACGAGGACAAGAGAGGTAAACACAAATGCTACAGCAAACGCTACTAGCAGTTTGCCGTACTGCATGATGCTTCTAGTTTGTTTTCCTGCGCGCAACTGAAAAACTTTTATCTGGGTGATCCTATTTTATACTGGTTTGGGAAAGGAAGTGAAATTTCTCTCTGGTGGATTCTCCCCACCCCTGGTTCCTCTTTTTATCTATTTTAGCATTTATTCTAAGCAACAAGTTTTAATACAATGTGATATATAATGTTTTTCAAAAACCACCTAGATGAGTCCACCTAAACAACCATGTTAGCCTGATTTAACTGTAAATACAGGCAAGACCTTGTAACCTTCTTTCCCTTATGTGTATCTCATCACAGTCACAGTTTATACAGTATATGAAAAATAAAAAATTATACGTGACCCTCTTTTCACGTAGCCTGGGCTCCTTGTGGGGCTGCCTCCTCTGCTTCAGGTCCTGTCCTGCTGCTGGAGCACTGTGTTAGGTGCCACCAGTTGAGTCCTTTTCCTGCGAGCTGCACAGCTGTTGCAGTTCTGGCCAGAACCTTGTGTGGGCCTGTCCAACGTGGCTCCGACCACTTCCTCTTTAACACCTTCAACCAAAGGTGTTCCGGGGGTCCGGGGTCAGGTCCTGGAACGTCCTCTGTGACAGGGGTGACAGGTTTGTCACCTGTATAGGAGAGAGCTGACACAAGAGCATTAACCTTCAAATAGTATGGTCTGTAACCGAGGTCAGGAAGGGGAGAGGGGTTTTGGGACGGCCCTGGGAAAGGTCGGCCACACGTAAGTTCAAATGGTGTGAGTCCTGTTGACCGATTGACCGAGGCTCTGATGCCTATCAGTGCAATGGGCAGGGCTTCAGTCCAAGGAAGCTTAGTTGTGCGAACGATTTTTAGCAGCTTTAGCTTGATGGTCTGATTAGCCCGTTCAACTTTTCCCTGCGATTGTGGGCGGTACACAGTGCCAAATTTGTGTTTTAGTCCCAGAGCCTTTTCAACAGATTGCAGGTCTTTATTTTTGAAATGTGAACCATTATCTGACCTGATCAATTTAGGAAACCCACGTTTCGGAATTGAAGGAACTGGCCTTCTACCTCCGAGAGGTCAAGGACCAGTTACGTGCTGGTTAATCTTGTGTGACAAAGAGAATTTCCAAACAGACGGGTTAAAGCATAATAATACAATTTATTCCGAACACTTAATGTTGCATAAGTAAAATAAAAGAGTTTACAGATATCTGGATCCAACCTACATGTCCCTGACAACATACAGTGCATGGGTCAGTTCGTGAAGTCTGAACCCCGAGCTATCCCTGATCCAGCCTATTCATGGTTTACACAATATTAATATTCATGAGCTTATGGCACGTGATGTTTCTGCTGCATGTCTTCTTCTTGGTTATCTCTTTCTGACTCCTTCCTCCCTTTGGCCTTGAAAAAAGAACAGAGCATGCCATCCTCCCTGTCCTCGCAAACACTTCACACACAACAAATCCAACAATCAGGTTATTGCAGGTCATTGTAAGCACTTTTGTACATAATAAATCCAACAGACCCTCTTTTGAACTTAACTAAGTTCACCTACAGATAATGTTACATACAGATATATTTATTATAAGCATAGATAATGTTATGTACAGATGTATTAATTATAAGCATCATCACACAACCTCTTCAGGATCAACATCTTCACTATCCCCCACCATTTCCAGGAGACCCTGTCTCTCCGCTTGGAACATGGCCATCTGATAAGAAGGAGGTGCATCCGGATGCTTTCGTTGCACAGCAGAAATAATCACGCGCTCAGTGAGGTGGCGAATACATGGAATACAGCAACAACCGCATAATACTAAGCATGCACACACAGCAAGGATTGAGGAGAATAGAGATACCACCATGGACTTCCATTTCCCAAAGGTACGGTCTAACCAGTCGTTAATGGGGCTGTTGATACCTGAGTCATCGTGCATGGATTCAGACAGCGTCCGGAGCCCCTCTAGCGCCTTAGTTACAGTCCCGTCCGGCGCTGTATTGTTAGGGATGAAAATACAACATGAGTCTTGGAACATTGAGCATACACCGCCTTTCTCTGCCAGCAGCATATCTAATGCCATTCTATTTTGGATCACCATCAGTGACGTAGGAGCCATTTGTTCAGCTAGTCCGGCAATTGCATCACGGGTTAGATTAGTCAAACGGAGAACATTATAGTGGATGTAGTTAATGCGGTCAACATTTTTGTTAGGAGTGATAGGGATCAGAGCACTTATTATAGGTATGTTTTCAAAACCTGCAGCTATTTGGTCAGCTAGTTTATATTCATTAGGGGAGCTACCTCACTACATCATTCTTTATAATCTTGGTTTAGCCTTCCCCCCCCTTGTAGCCCACTCCTTCCACCCTGCTTCTGAGTGAAAGCATTGTCTATTGTTAAAGAGTTACTTGCGATTAGCCAGTTTTAGCAGAGTGCAGAGGCGAGGATGATAAGTAATGTATCTAA
Source organism: Sebastes umbrosus (assembly GCF_015220745.1). Taxonomy (NCBI): domain Eukaryota; kingdom Metazoa; phylum Chordata; class Actinopteri; order Perciformes; family Sebastidae; genus Sebastes; species Sebastes umbrosus. The sequence goes on along the minus strand of NC_051280.1, from coordinate 14,357,940 downwards.
ACTAGTACAGTCTGTGCTTTCCCAGGTTATTCAGATTTATCTGAGTACACAAACTCTACACAAGGGTCATGGTATTTTCTCTCACATTCCCTAAAACATTTAAAATACATGACAAATCACATGAAGAAAGTTTGTACAGAAGAACGAGGACAAGAGAGGTAAACACAAATGCTACAGCAAACGCTACTAGCAGTTTGCCGTACTGCATGATGCTTCTAGTTTGTTTTCCTGCGCGCAACTGAAAAACTTTTATCTGGGTGATCCTATTTTATACTGGTTTGGGAAAGGAAGTGAAATTTCTCTCTGGTGGATTCTCCCCACCCCTGGTTCCTCTTTTTATCTATTTTAGCATTTATTCTAAGCAACAAGTTTTAATACAATGTGATATATAATGTTTTTCAAAAACCACCTAGATGAGTCCACCTAAACAACCATGTTAGCCTGATTTAACTGTAAATACAGGCAAGACCTTGTAACCTTCTTTCCCTTATGTGTATCTCATCACAGTCACAGTTTATACAGTATATGAAAAATAAAAAATTATACGTGACCCTCTTTTCACGTAGCCTGGGCTCCTTGTGGGGCTGCCTCCTCTGCTTCAGGTCCTGTCCTGCTGCTGGAGCACTGTGTTAGGTGCCACCAGTTGAGTCCTTTTCCTGCGAGCTGCACAGCTGTTGCAGTTCTGGCCAGAACCTTGTGTGGGCCTGTCCAACGTGGCTCCGACCACTTCCTCTTTAACACCTTCAACCAAAGGTGTTCCGGGGGTCCGGGGTCAGGTCCTGGAACGTCCTCTGTGACAGGGGTGACAGGTTTGTCACCTGTATAGGAGAGAGCTGACACAAGAGCATTAACCTTCAAATAGTATGGTCTGTAACCGAGGTCAGGAAGGGGAGAGGGGTTTTGGGACGGCCCTGGGAAAGGTCGGCCACACGTAAGTTCAAATGGTGTGAGTCCTGTTGACCGATTGACCGAGGCTCTGATGCCTATCAGTGCAATGGGCAGGGCTTCAGTCCAAGGAAGCTTAGTTGTGCGAACGATTTTTAGCAGCTTTAGCTTGATGGTCTGATTAGCCCGTTCAACTTTTCCCTGCGATTGTGGGCGGTACACAGTGCCAAATTTGTGTTTTAGTCCCAGAGCCTTTTCAACAGATTGCAGGTCTTTATTTTTGAAATGTGAACCATTATCTGACCTGATCAATTTAGGAAACCCACGTTTCGGAATTGAAGGAACTGGCCTTCTACCTCCGAGAGGTCAAGGACCAGTTACGTGCTGGTTAATCTTGTGTGACAAAGAGAATTTCCAAACAGACGGGTTAAAGCATAATAATACAATTTATTCCGAACACTTAATGTTGCATAAGTAAAATAAAAGAGTTTACAGATATCTGGATCCAACCTACATGTCCCTGACAACATACAGTGCATGGGTCAGTTCGTGAAGTCTGAACCCCGAGCTATCCCTGATCCAGCCTATTCATGGTTTACACAATATTAATATTCATGAGCTTATGGCACGTGATGTTTCTGCTGCATGTCTTCTTCTTGGTTATCTCTTTCTGACTCCTTCCTCCCTTTGGCCTTGAAAAAAGAACAGAGCATGCCATCCTCCCTGTCCTCGCAAACACTTCACACACAACAAATCCAACAATCAGGTTATTGCAGGTCATTGTAAGCACTTTTGTACATAATAAATCCAACAGACCCTCTTTTGAACTTAACTAAGTTCACCTACAGATAATGTTACATACAGATATATTTATTATAAGCATAGATAATGTTATGTACAGATGTATTAATTATAAGCATCATCACACAACCTCTTCAGGATCAACATCTTCACTATCCCCCACCATTTCCAGGAGACCCTGTCTCTCCGCTTGGAACATGGCCATCTGATAAGAAGGAGGTGCATCCGGATGCTTTCGTTGCACAGCAGAAATAATCACGCGCTCAGTGAGGTGGCGAATACATGGAATACAGCAACAACCGCATAATACTAAGCATGCACACACAGCTAGGATTGAGGAGAATAGAGATACCACCATGGACTTCCATTTCCCAAAGGTACGGTCTAACCAGTCGTTAATGGGGCTGTTGATACCTGAGTCATCGTGCATGGATTCAGACAGCGTCCGGAGCCCCTCTAGCGCCTTAGTTACAGTCCCGTCCGGCGCTGTATTGTTAGGGATGAAAATACAACATGAGTCTTGGAACATTGAGCATACACCGCCTTTCTCTGCCAGCAGCATATCTAATACCATTCTATTTTGGATCACCATCAGTGACGTAGGAGCCATTTGTTCAGCTAGTCCGGCAATTGCATCACGGGTTAGATTAGTCAAACGGAGAACATTATAGTGGATGTAGTTAATGCGGTCAACATTTTTGTTAGAAGTGATAGGGATCAGAGCACTTATTATAGGTATGTTTTCAAAACCTGCAGCTATTTGGTCAGCTAGTTTATATTCATTAGGGGAGCTACCTCACTACATCATTCTTTATAATCTTGGTTTAGCCTTCCCCCCCCTTGTAGCCCACTCCTTCCACCCTGCTTCTGAGTGAAAGCATTGTCTATTGTTAAAGAGTTACTTGCGATTAGCCAGTTTTAGCAGAGTGCAGAGGCGAGGATGATAAGTAATGTATCTAAACTAGTACAGTCTGTGCTTTCCCAGGTTATTCAGATTTATCTGAGTACACAAACTCTACACAAGGGTCATGGTATTTTCTCTCACATTCCCTAAAACATTTAAAATACATGACAAATCACATGAAGAAAGTTTGTACAGAAGAACGAGGACAAGAGAGGTAAACACAAATGCTACAGCAAACGCTACTAGCAGTTTGCCGTACTGCATGATGCTTCTAGTTTGTTTTCCTGCGCGCAACTGAAAAACTTTTATCTGGGTGATCCTATTTTATACTGGTTTGGGAAAGGAAGTGAAATTTCTCTCTGGTGGATTCTCCCCACCCCTGGTTCCTCTTTTTATCTATTTTAGCATTTATTCTAAGCAACAAGTTTTAATACAATGTGATATATAATGTTTTTCAAAAACCACCTAGATGAGTCCACCTAAACAACCATGTTAGCCTGATTTAACTGTAAATACAGGCAAGACCTTGTAACCTTCTTTCCCTTATGTGTATCTCATCACAGTCACAGTTTATACAGTATATGAAAAATAAAAAATTATACGTGACCCTCTTTTCACGTAGCCTGGGCTCCTTGTGGGGCTGCCTCCTCTGCTTCAGGTCCTGTCCTGCTGCTGGAGCACTGTGTTAGGTGCCACCAGTTGAGTCCTTTTCCTGCGAGCTGCACAGCTGTTGCAGTTCTGGCCAGAACCTTGTGTGGGCCTGTCCAACGTGGCTCCGACCACTTCCTCTTTAACACCTTCAACCAAAGGTGTTCCGGGGGTCCGGGGTCAGGTCCTGGAACGTCCTCTGTGACAGGGGTGACAGGTTTGTCACCTGTATAGGAGAGAGCTGACACAAGAGCATTAACCTTCAAATAGTATGGTCTGTAACCGAGGTCAGGAAGGGGAGAGGGGTTTTGGGACGGCCCTGGGAAAGGTCGGCCACACGTAAGTTCAAATGGTGTGAGTCCTGTTGACCGATTGACCGAGGCTCTGATGCCTATCAGTGCAATGGGCAGGGCTTCAGTCCAAGGAAGCTTAGTTGTGCGAACGATTTTTAGCAGCTTTAGCTTGATGGTCTGATTAGCCCGTTCAACTTTTCCCTGCGATTGTGGGCGGTACACAGTGCCAAATTTGTGTTTTAGTCCCAGAGCCTTTTCAACAGATTGCAGGTCTTTATTTTTGAAATGTGAACCATTATCTGACCTGATCAATTTAGGAAACCCACGTTTCGGAATTGAAGGAACTGGCCTTCTACCTCCGAGAGGTCAAGGACCAGTTACGTGCTGGTTAATCTTGTGTGACAAAGAGAATTTCCAAACAGACGGGTTAAAGCATAATAATACAATTTATTCCGAACACTTAATGTTGCATAAGTAAAATAAAAGAGTTTACAGATATCTGGATCCAACCTACATGTCCCTGACAACATACAGTGCATGGGTCAGTTCGTGAAGTCTGAACCCCGAGCTATCCCTGATCCAGCCTATTCATGGTTTACACAATATTAATATTCATGAGCTTATGGCACGTGATGTTTCTGCTGCATGTCTTCTTCTTGGTTATCTCTTTCTGACTCCTTCCTCCCTTTGGCCTTGAAAAAAGAACAGAGCATGCCATCCTCCCTGTCCTCGCAAACACTTCACACACAACAAATCCAACAATCAGGTTATTGCAGGTCATTGTAAGCACTTTTGTACATAATAAATCCAACAGACCCTCTTTTGAACTTAACTAAGTTCACCTACAGATAATGTTACATACAGATATATTTATTATAAGCATAGATAATGTTATGTACAGATGTATTAATTATAAGCATCATCACACAACCTCTTCAGGATCAACATCTTCACTATCCCCCACCATTTCCAGGAGACCCTGTCTCTCCGCTTGGAACATGGCCATCTGATAAGAAGGAGGTGCATCCGGATGCTTTCGTTGCACAGCAGAAATAATCACGCGCTCAGTGAGGTGGCGAATACATGGAATACAGCAACAACCGCATAATACTAAGCATGCACACACAGCTAAGGATTGAGGAGAATAGAGATACCACCATGGACTTCCATTTCCCAAAGGTACGGTCTAACCAGTCGTTAATGGGGCTGTTGATACCTGAGTCATCGTGCATGGATTCAGACAGCGTCCGGAGCCCCTCTAGCGCCTTAGTTACAGTCCCGTCCGGCGCTGTATTGTTAGGGATGAAAATACAACATGAGTCTTGGAACATTGAGCATACACCGCCTTTCTCTGCCAGCAGCATATCTAATACCATTCTATTTTGGATCACCATCAGTGACGTAGGAGCCATTTGTTCAGCTAGTCCGGCAATTGCATCACGGGTTAGATTAGTCAAACGGAGAACATTATAGTGGATGTAGTTAATGCGGTCAACATTTTTGTTAGGAGTGATAGGGATCAGAGCACTTATTATAGGTATGTTTTCAAAACCTGCAGCTATTTGGTCAGCTAGTTTATATTCATTAGGGGAGCTACCTCACTACATCATTCTTTATAATCTTGGTTTAGCCTTCCCCCCCCTTGTAGCCCACTCCTTCCACCCTGCTTCTGAGTGAAAGCATTGTCTATTGTTAAAGAGTTACTTGCGATTAGCCAGTTTTAGCAGAGTGCAGAGGCGAGGATGATAAGTAATGTATCTAAACTAGTACAGTCTGTGCTTTCCCAGGTTATTCAGATTTATCTGAGTACACAAACTCTACACAAGGGTCATGGTATTTTCTCTCACATTCCCTAAAACATTTAAAATACATGACAAATCACATGAAGAAAGTTTGTACAGAAGAACGAGGACAAGAGAGGTAAACACAAATGCTACAGCAAACGCTACTAGCAGTTTGCCGTACTGCATGATGCTTCTAGTTTGTTTTCCTGCGCGCAACTGAAAAACTTTTATCTGGGTGATCCTATTTTATACTGGTTTGGGAAAGGAAGTGAAATTTCTCTCTGGTGGATTCTCCCCACCCCTGGTTCCTCTTTTTATCTATTTTAGCATTTATTCTAAGCAACAAGTTTTAATACAATGTGATATATAATGTTTTTCAAAAACCACCTAGATGAGTCCACCTAAACAACCATGTTAGCCTGATTTAACTGTAAATACAGGCAAGACCTTGTAACCTTCTTTCCCTTATGTGTATCTCATCACAGTCACAGTTTATACAGTATATGAAAAATAAAAAATTATACGTGACCCTCTTTTCACGTAGCCTGGGCTCCTTGTGGGGCTGCCTCCTCTGCTTCAGGTCCTGTCCTGCTGCTGGAGCACTGTGTTAGGTGCCACCAGTTGAGTCCTTTTCCTGCGAGCTGCACAGCTGTTGCAGTTCTGGCCAGAACCTTGTGTGGGCCTGTCCAACGTGGCTCCGACCACTTCCTCTTTAACACCTTCAACCAAAGGTGTTCCGGGGGTCCGGGGTCAGGCCCTGGAACGTCCTCTGTGACAGGGGTGACAGGTTTGTCACCTGTATAGGAGAGAGCTGACACAAGAGCATTAACCTTCAAATAGTATGGTCTGTAACCGAGGTCAGGAAGGGGAGAGGGGTTTTGGGACGGCCCTGGGAAAGGTCGGCCACACGTAAGTTCAAATGGTGTGAGTCCTGTTGACCGATTGACCGAGGCTCTGATGCCTATCAGTGCAATGGGCAGGGCTTCAGTCCAAGGAAGCTTAGTTGTGCGAACGATTTTTAGCAGCTTTAGCTTGATGGTCTGATTAGCCCGTTCAACTTTTCCCTGCGATTGTGGGCGGTACACAGTGCCAAATTTGTGTTTTAGTCCCAGAGCCTTTTCAACAGATTGCAGGTCTTTATTTTTGAAATGTGAACCATTATCTGACCTGATCAATTTAGGAAACCCACGTTTCGGAATTGAAGGAACTGGCCTTCTACCTCCGAGAGGTCAAGGCCCAGTTACGTGCTGGTTAATCTTGTGTGACAAAGAGAATTTCCAAACAGACGGGTTAAAGCATAATAATACAATTTATTCCGAACACTTAATGTTGCATAAGTAAAATAAAAGAGTTTACAGATATCTGGATCCAACCTACATGTCCCTGACAACATACAGTGCATGGGTCAGTTCGTGAAGTCTGAACCCCGAGCTATCCCTGATCCAGCCTATTCATGGTTTACACAATATTAATATTCATGAGCTTATGGCACGTGATGTTTCTGCTGCATGTCTTCTTCTTGGTTATCTCTTTCTGACTCCTTCCTCCCTTTGGCCTTGAAAAAAGAACAGAGCATGCCATCCTCCCTGTCCTCGCAAACACTTCACACACAACAAATCCAACAATCAGGTTATTGCAGGTCATTGTAAGCACTTTTGTACATAATAAATCCAACAGACCCTCTTTTGAACTTAACTAAGTTCACCTACAGATAATGTTACATACAGATATATTTATTATAAGCATAGATAATGTTATGTACAGATGTATTAATTATAAGCATCATCACACAACCTCTTCAGGATCAACATCTTCACTATCCCCCACCATTTCCAGGAGACCCTGTCTCTCCGCTTGGAACATGGCCATCTGATAAGAAGGAGGTGCATCCGGATGCTTTCGTTGCACAGCAGAAATAATCACGCGCTCAGTGAGGTGGCGAATACATGGAATACAGCAACAACCGCATAATACTAAGCATGCACACACAGCAAGGATTGAGGAGAATAGAGATACCACCATGGACTTCCATTTCCCAAAGGTACGGTCTAACCAGTCGTTAATGGGGCTGTTGATACCTGAGTCATCGTGCATGGATTCAGACAGCGTCCGGAGCCCCTCTAGCGCCTTAGTTACAGTCCCGTCCGGCGCTGTATTGTTAGGGATGAAAATACAACCTGAGTCTTGGAACATTGAGCATACACCGCCTTTCTCTGCCAGCAGCATATCTAATGCCATTCTATTTTGGATCACCATCAGTGACGTAGGAGCCATTTGTTCAGCTAGTCCGGCAATTGCATCACGGGTTAGATTAGTCAAACGGAGAACATTATAGTGGATGTAGTTAATGCGGTCAACATTTTTGTTAGGAGTGATAGGGATCAGAGCACTTATTATAGGTATGTTTTCAAAACCTGCAGCTATTTGGTCAGCTAGTTTATATTCATTAGGGGAGCTACCTCACTACATCATTCTTTATAATCTTGGTTTAGCCTTCCCCCCCCTTGTAGCCCACTCCTTCCACCCTGCTTCTGAGTGAAAGCATTGTCTATTGTTAAAGAGTTACTTGCGATTAGCCAGTTTTAGCAGAGTGCAGAGGTGAGGATGATAAGTAATGTATCTAAACTAGTACAGTCTGTGCTTTCCCAGGTTATTCAGATTTATCTGAGTACACAAACTCTACACAAGGGTCATGGTATTTTCTCTCACATTCCCTAAAACATTTAAAATACATGACAAATCACATGAAGAAAGTTTGTACAGAAGAACGAGGACAAGAGAGGTAAACACAAATGCTACAGCAAACGCTACTAGCAGTTTGCCGTACTGCATGATGCTTCTAGTTTGTTTTCCTGCGCGCAACTGAAAAACTTTTATCTGGGTGATCCTATTTTATACTGGTTTGGGAAAGGAAGTGAAATTTCTCTCTGGTGGATTCTCCCCACCCCTGGTTCCTCTTTTTATCTATTTTAGCATTTATTCTAAGCAACAAGTTTTAATACAATGTGATATATAATGTTTTTCAAAAACCACCTAGATGAGTCCACCTAAACAACCATGTTAGCCTGATTTAACTGTAAATACAGGCAAGACCTTGTAACCTTCTTTCCCTTATGTGTATCTCATCACAGTCACAGTTTATACAGTATATGAAAAATAAAAAATTATACGTGACCCTCTTTTCACGTAGCCTGGGCTCCTTGTGGGGCTGCCTCCTCTGCTTCAGGTCCTGTCCTGCTGCTGGAGCACTGTGTTAGGTGCCACCAGTTGAGTCCTTTTCCTGCGAGCTGCACAGCTGTTGCAGTTCTGGCCAGAACCTTGTGTGGGCCTGTCCAACGTGGCTCCGACCACTTCCTCTTTAACACCTTCAACCAAAGGTGTTCCGGGGGTCCGGGGTCAGGTCCTGGAACGTCCTCTGTGACAGGGGTGACAGGTTTGTCACCTGTATAGGAGAGAGCTGACACAAGAGCATTAACCTTCAAATAGTATGGTCTGTAACCGAGGTCAGGAAGGGGAGAGGGGTTTTGGGACGGCCCTGGGAAAGGTCGGCCACACGTAAGTTCAAATGGTGTGAGTCCTGTTGACCGATTGACCGAGGCTCTGATGCCTATCAGTGCAATGGGCAGGGCTTCAGTCCAAGGAAGCTTAGTTGTGCGAACGATTTTTAGCAGCTTTAGCTTGATGGTCTGATTAGCCCGTTCAACTTTTCCCTGCGATTGTGGGCGGTACACAGTGCCAAATTTGTGTTTTAGTCCCAGAGCCTTTTCAACAGATTGCAGGTCTTTATTTTTGAAATGTGAACCATTATCTGACCTGATCAATTTAGGAAACCCATGTTTCGGAATGTACTCATTCACCAGACATTTAATGACTGATTTTGCGTCCTCTTTTCCCGTAGGGTAGGCCTCAACCCAACGTGAAAATGCGTCCACAATTACTAGGAGGAATCTTTTCCCCCCAGCCCTTACTCCCATATCTGTAAAATCCATAAAGATTTCCCCGCTTTCCCGGGGCAGTGGGAGAAGGATGTTTTCCTGCCCTAGGAGTGATGGTAGGTCTGATGTTACATGTACTACATACGTCACACTTAGTCAAGAAGTCAGTTATAGTAGCATGTTTCCGGGGAATCCACCAGTGGCGGAGATCTCGTAACATCTGTTTGTGGCTTTTATGGTCAAGTCCATGAGTCTGAGTCAATATTGAGGACATCCAACAGGGGGGCATAACTATTTGATCTCCGTTATACCATATACCATCAAACTGTTCTATAGCTCCCTTATCTTCCCAGATGGTTCGTTCTGCTGCTGTGGCAGATTCTTGAGCTTGTATGATGGAGAGATCAGTTATCTCAGAACCAAGATCTGTTGTGGTCATGACCATCATAGTAGGTAAATACCCTGCCGCCTTTTTAGCGGCTGCGTCCGCTGCTTCGTTTCCTATACTTTCTAAGTCAGTGCCCTGACTGTGTCCTTTCACTTTGATCACAGCTACCCTCTGTGGTAACTGGATTGCTTCCAACAACTCTTTCATCAACTCCTCATGAGCCATAGGTTTATTCTGACTAGTCTTAAAACCCGCTTGCACCCAGCCAGACATATCTCTGTGAATTGCATTGCACACATACGCAGAGTCTGTGAAAATATTCACTGCCTTCCCTTCCGCTAACCGCAGAGCACAAACTACAGCCGTAAGTTCTGCTGCCTGAGCAGATTGTTTCCCGTCAAGAGGACCGTGATCGAGAGTACATGGTTCCTCTTTTGCTGTATTCATAGACACCACAGCATAACCTGCTTTTAACCCTTCGGTGGGATGACGGAAACAGCAACCATCTGTAAATAAGCTAAGGTCAGTTTCCGTTAAAGGGGAGTTTTCTAAGTCCAGCCTTAGTTTTACAAAGGGCAGCGATTTTTCTGCACAGAAGTGCTTCTCGCCATCAGTCATATTGTCAGCCATATTACAGCCCTCATGTACAAAGGAGATGTGTGGTTTCGAGAGTACCTGTAAGATCTTGGTCTGTCTGAGGGGGGTGAGAGTGAAACAGGAGGATGTGACATATGTTACAGTGCTGTGAGAGGTCAGAATCTGTAGAGGATGGTGCATGACTATATGACCTACTTTGTCTACAATTTTTGCCAGAGCAGCGGCATATCTGACACAGGGGCTGGCTCTCTGTTCTTGTGTGTCTAGCAAAATGCTACAATAGTACAATACGTTCCTAGCTCCTCTGTGTTTCTGATATAAGACACCATGGGCTGTACTAAGCTGCTCTGAGACATCCAGATGGAATGGTTGAGAGTAATCTGGGAGAGCGAGTGCTGCGGCCTCTGCCATTTCCTGCTTGAGGTGGATAAACACCTCCTCGGCCTCTGTAGACCATTCAAGCTCAGCGATGAGATTTCTCATTCCAGCCATGGTTACCATTTGTCTGAGTAACTGAGTGTCGCCTGCATAGTTAGGGATGTATTGTCTTGAATACCCAGTCAGCTCTAAGAATGATAACATCTCTTTTACTGTCTGTGGTTTCGGATGGTGGAGTATTGAGTCACGATGAGCTGGAGACATTGCGGTGCCCTTTGCTGACACCATTCTACCTAGGAACGAAACTTGTGTGCGGCAACACTGAAGTTTTTCCTTTGAGACTTTGTAACCGTAGTTATGTAACCTCAATAACAATGCATGAGTTAGTGACAGGCATACCTCAGCCGAGGGTGCGGCCACTAACAAGTCATCTACATATTGTACAATACAACACCCCTCAGGGAGTTCAAGGCCGGCTAAGTGAGTTCTCAAGGTTTCGTTAAAAATAGAGGGGGAGAGTATAAACCCCTGTGGTAACACATTATATGTCAGCCTTTGGCCTTTATATGTAAATGAGAAAATGTCCTGTAAATGATCTGCTAAGGGCAGGCAAAAGAAGGCGTTAGCCAAATCTATACATGTGAAAGATGTATGGGCTGGGGTGAGCTTTGAGAGAGCAGAGTGGGGGTTCGGTACTGGTGTAACAGGAGTCAAAACCAGCTCATTGATGGCTCTTAAATCATGAGCCATTCTGTATGAGCCGGAGGGTTTGATTACTGGCAAAATGGGAGTGTTCCACTGAGAGTAAGATTTTCTTAATACTCCCGCCTTTATCAGTCCTTCAATCGTAGGGGAGATACCCTGGGCTGCTTCCACTTTATGCTTATACTGAGGTCTCCAGATAGGGCAGTAAGTATTCATCTCGAAAGTTACCGGTTCCATGCTGCACCTGCCAACATCAAAGGGGCCCGTAGACCACAGTGAGGAAGGGAGAGCTGCCAACATGGAAGTGGCTCCTTCACCATCTAACATCTCCCTACCGTGGTGGCGTGTTAGTAACTCATGTTTGCAAATACCTGACACTGCATTGTAGAAGGAGAGTCTATATATGTTAGAGGATGGTGAGATTGAAACCCCCAAAAGGGAAGTGGGAACCCAGTCTGTCAGAGCGACTGCTGCTTTAACCATGGGGCCTAAGTCTTTAGCCTGATGTTTTGGAGCTATGGCTAGGGACACATGGGGAACAGCTTCTTCTGACATGCGATACCATTGTTCTTGTGCTGGGGTTAATTTTACTGCGGCTGCTACTCCTGCTGGTGCTATATAAACATCTCTTACTCCTATCCCCCAGGTTGTATCTAACAGGTTCTGTTGGAACTCATCTTGATACATAAGATCATTATTTCTGTCATAATTCAGAGTGCAGTGGAGAGGATCGGGAACAGGGAGGTAAGGGTGTAGAGCCCTAATCCATGGTTGCCACATGTTGTAAAAGTCAATCAGAGGGTTTCTGTCGGCTAGCAGGGCCCAATATATGTCCGCACAGGGTGGTGGGGCATCAGGTGAGGTATCAGGACTCAACATGCACATGCGATCAGCACTGGAGGGCGAGGAGCACACCATTTCTTCTCCTGCGGGGAAACTCACTATCACAGCTTCTGGTGAACAATGTACAGAAGCCCCCAGTGCTGCCAAAACATCTCTTCCCAGGAGATCACGTGGACAATCAGGTGCATACAAAAAGGGGTGCTCCATCACCTGTCTCCCAAGCCGGACAGGAAGGGGAACAGTAAAAGGCAGTCTTTGTTCAGTGCCGGAAAATCCCAAAACGGAAACATAGTGAGAGGAAAGGGAACACATAGGTTCAGCTAAGGTGGAGTAACGTGCTCCCGTATCCACCATGAACCATCTTCGTTTTCCGTTCACTGTCAACTGGAGACAGGGCTCTGCCAGCCCCTGTCCCTCCATCTCCGTCGGGCACCCCTATGGGAACATTCCTGGTGTATATGGACCAGGTGGAGGTCCCTGCGCAGAGTACCCGCTGTATGCCTGCATTGGAGCTAGCTGTTGGTTTGGTGGAGTCTGTATTGTTGGCTGATATGACTGCTGTGGAGGCCCTCTCATCTGCTGTTGTTGTTTCTGAAGACAGTCACGTGCCCAGTGATCCGGGCTTCCGCAGATGTAACAACTGCCTCCTCTAGGTTGGGCATACCCCCTCCCCCTGCTTCCTCCTCCTCTCCCTCTGCCTCTATTCCGGCCTTCATGATAAGGGGGCTGCTGATATGGGGCAGCTTGGTAAGGAACATGATACTGGGGTTGATATATAGCCTGTGGCGGGCCCTGCAGTGGATAAGGATTCTGTGGCGGGGCTGGAGCTGGTGTTACAATTTGAGCCATCTGGGTATCTTTCTCTTTCCCTCCCTTTTTCTTATCTGTTGCACGAGTCCGTGCATCTGCCAACTGTAATTTAGTCAACTGAGCTACCATCTCTTTTAATGACTCATTTTCCTCTTCCTCCTCCTTGGTTTCTGCATCCTGATGATGGCAGAAATGTGTTTCCCATCTTGATGATTTTGCCCCTGCCATATCTGGATTCTCTTGCATCTTTCTCTTAACTCCTTCCGGAGCATGTTTTAACAGAGCTATTCTGAACAGAGACTGCTGTGATTCTTTATCTGGGTTCACCCCCGTAGCCCCCGCCCACTCTGTCTTTGCTCTTTCTATGAACGTGCGTCCACTCTCCCCGTTCTTAATCTTAAACACCAAGCTGTGGAGCTTGCCCGCTGGTATGGGATACTTTTGTCTAATAGCATTACCGTAGGAGGTAGCATAGGGGTTAAGGGGGCTTCTATCTGACACCTGGACTGTTCCGGCCGCTGCTTCTAATTCTTTCAGTGCCCAGTCCGAAACCGAGAAACCCAAAATAGCCCTGAGATCACCCATAGCTAAAGTCTTCCCTCGGGTCTTGTTGTACAGGCTCGTGAGCCACACTCCCCCTCCCTCTTGAATTCCTGGGAGGAGCTCACTCAGTGCTTGAATGTCACCTAAAGTGAACGGCTGATACTCGTCTCTACCGTTGCTTTTGGCCACAATGGGAAACATGCCAACACACTGACTCCTCTGTTTGTCACCTTTGTCTTCGTACTTTCCATAAACTTTACGTGACCTCGTTTTGGGGGTTGTATATGGTCTCGCCTCTTCGTGCCCACCCTCCCGTCTCCTATGTATCCCTCCTTTGGAGTACGTTCTCATGGTTCCCTCTATAGTGATAGGAATGTTTTCATCTTCATCATCATCACCCTCCTCTACTGTTCTACTAGCCTCGTCATCAGTGTCCTCATCTACCTCTCCACTAGTGTGGACATCATGATACTCTGCACGGGATCTCTCTGTGTCTCTCTCAGTTCTCTGCATCCAAACACCTATGTCCGGACTCTCTGTGTGGGGTTTATGGGTAGATTGAGCTCTCCCTCTTACGCCTCCTTTACGCAAGTCTGGTGGTAACATGGCTTGTCCTAACCTGTACTGTCCCGTCTGATCTCTCAGTTCTTCCCTTAGCCTGTCTATTTCTCTGGCTACATCAGACCTACTACCCGCCTCTGAGGCTGAACCTGCTCCTTGTCCTTTTTCTGTTTCCTCTTCTAGTTCCAAAGTACCACCTAACACTTGAAACAATGGTGCCATAACTTCGTTTGTATAATCACTGTCCTGTGGGGTTGGTACCGGACTAGGGGTAGGAGGAGGATAAGGAGGGGGGTTGTGATGTGGGCCAGGTGGGTACTGCTGATGGAGGGACATGTAATGTGGCGGCTGGCTAGTATGTGGGTTTGGTGGTGGGGGTGCGCTAGGACTGGGTGAGGGTTTCACTAGTGGTTTTGCTTCAGCGGTTTTTGCGTGGGTGGCTTTCGTCTGGCTGCCTAAGGCTGATAGTGCAGCCATCTGTATCACATTATATTTTACCAATTTACTTGCCAACTCGTCTTCTTTCTTCCTCAATTTCCTCCTTACAAACATATGTCCCTTTTCTTTGTCTTGTCTTGCTTGCAGCAGCTTTCTATGAACCACCTGTATTAATGCTCTCATCACTGGCATGAATTTGGCTTCACTTCCCGTGGCTGGAAAATGCCCTTCCTTCACTGTCATGTTATACCACTCATCTAGGTCTTGAGTCTCTTTATTTCTAGTCTTGGGATCAAATGTACAGATTACATTGGTCCTGACTTTAGCCCATTGCTGTCCAAATGATAAACGGGGAGGCCCACAGCCACCCCGTTCCTCAGTCTTTGTCAAATTCTCCGTCCATTCTGTCCAGTACTATTTCACACAGGTTTATTCAGTTTATGACAGTAACTAGATTCAGAGTAAATGGGTCGCTATGCCCCTCGCTGTGATCCTACCAACATAAGCTTCTACTGGACACTTTGATGTTCCAGCGATGTTGGCCCAGTATCAACAGTAAGTTTTAATTTTCCTCTGAATACTAGTTATTAATGTACACTCATACAGGCGCTCCAAGCGCTATTTTTACTAAACTCTAACGTCCTAGACGTTACTAAACTAGCGCTCCAAGCGCACTACTCATACAGGCGCTCCAAGCGCTATTTTTACTAAACTACTAAAAGGCAGCTTACCTCCTTTTAGTTTTACACGCTACTAAAAGGGCAGCTTCCTCCTTTCAGTTTTCAATAGAAAGTCTTTACTTCTGCAACATCTATCACTACAAAGGAGATTCAGCACAACAAGAGAGATAATTTAGAGTAAGCCAATATGCAGAGTTCGATACAACAGGTTCTGCTTACCTTTAAGATTTCAGGGATCCCTTTCTCTCTCTCGCCGGTCTGTCCGTCCTTTGGACACGCTTCTCAATGCCGAAGATCACGTCGGGGTCACCAATTGAAGGAACTGGCCTTCTACCTCCGAGAGGTCAAGGCCCAGTTACGTGCTGGTTAATCTTGTGTGACAAAGAGATTTTCCAAACAGACGGGTTAAAGCATAATAATACAATTTATTCCGAACAATTAATGTTGCATAAGTAAAAATAAAAGAGTTTACAGATATCTGGATCCAATCAACATGTCCCTGACAACATACAGTGCATGGGTCAGTTCGTGAAGTCTGAACCCCGAGCTATCCCTGATCCAGCCTATTCATGGTTTACACAATATTAATATTCATGAGCTTATGGCACGTGATGTTTCTGCTGCATGTCTTCTTCTTCTGTTATCTCCTTCTGACTCCTTCCTCCCTTTGGCCTTGAAAAAGAAGAACAGCACCTCCCTCTCCTCTCTTTCCCCACAATTCACTCTATTCATAACAAATCCGACAGTCAGGTTATTGTAGATCATAGTAAGCACTTTTGTACATAATAAATCCAACAACCTCCAAAACCTTGTTTTTCCCGATTTAGCTTTGTGTGAGTGTGCACAAGTGTGTGTGCGTGCCTGCATGACATGTGAGATTACTACCAAAGTTATCACTGGTTATCCACATTATTTCCAACATCATTTTTTCAGGGGCTTAGTCAACCTCCAGTGCATTTCTGGATGTTCTACATGTTTTATTTCCCACTTAAACCTTTCTTCTGAAACGTGCTGAATGTTTTATTTGCTGCCATTTTCAAAGGTTATTTTCAAGGCCGAGAAAGCTTGTGGAAGGCTTTTCCTCAGCTGGTTGCAGAGGGCTATTTGTTGTTTTTTTGTCAAGTGATGGAAATAAGGCATGACAACTCCTTTTCCTGATGCGCCATGGCATACCAAAAAACATGACGATCTTTTATTCTTTTTTGTTTGACCTCTTGTCCTCTTTTTGTATCAGAAATGTAGTGCTGTTGAAGTTGAACTTACATGCAAACCTACATTAAAGTAGCAGCTTGTATTGTGTGATAATAATTCATGTGTATTCATACAAGGAACAACACAGACTATGTAAACAGCTTATTTGCCCGAAAAAGCATTTTAATTAGATTAGATACTTATTATAAGTCCAACCATGACATTTTTCTTAAACATAACTAAGTGGTTTTGTTGCTGCGGATGTTATCATAGTTTTGTTGCATGGCGTACAAATGACACGCAAAAAGCCTGAAATGCTTCCTCATGACACGCAGGATGTCCGTGTGATGTCGGGGTATTTATACGACTTCCCGAGAGACTGGGCTCGTGTGAAAGAATAGCAAGTGAGGATTTCTAGCAAATTCTTGAATTTTCAGGTTTCACCATTATCCCGACAGGATCACTGTGTCTACTGGAAAATGAAATTATTGAAATCCAACACAATACATATTTGTATCATCATGTTGAGAGTTTTATTGATTAAGCATTTGCAAATGGTTCTGATCTGCTCTCTGAGTGTCAGCGAGACAGAAAGACAAGAAACAGGGATCTGCGCTCTGCTTTGTATAGTTCAAAACAAAGGACGTATTATGATACCCCCGCGACAATATACTCGGGGGTATATAGCGCTCTGCGTGTCCGTCCCTCCGTCCGTCCTTCCGTCTGTTCGCATGTCACACTTTTGTTTCCGGAGCAGAACTCGGAAACTATTTTAATTAGGAACTTCAAATTTGGTATGATGGTTGACAGTGTGGTGTAGTTGTGCCTTTTGGGGATTAGAAGTCCAGGGTGCCCAAATCTTTTGAAATTTTGGCCAAAAACTGTGATTCTGAGAATTTTGACCTCATTTTCTGAAAAAAGTACTCAAACCAATTAATCAATTATCAAAATATTAATAGTTGACAACTGTGGTGGCAGTTTCTGTTAAAACAAGACACAAACCAAGGTCACAACTTGTCTTTCAACTAAATTTAATAAAAAAGCATATATTAATAAGAAAAGCATCTGCAGATGGACTCACGAGCACAGCCACCTGAGTGGACTGTGGCAAGTGAGCCCCGAACACAAGAGTAGTCAGTATTTATACTAAAGCATAACACATAGATAAGTGCAAAGAAGAGAAGGATAGAAAGTGTTTCAATGCGTCAGCACACAGCAGACAACAGAGCATTACAAGACATAACAAGTATTTCAGCAATCTGATGTTTACAGTTACAGAAGGCAAAACCGTCGAGTCACTGTCTTATGGTGACAAAGTTGAACATGTGAGGCCCTGAGATTATCTAAAGGTACACTGCCTTAATGCAGATATGAAAATTGCCATTACATAATTTATCAATTAATTATTAGTTCCAAAAGGGCAAAACCTTTGGCCCTACATCAGTAGGGGTGAAACAGTGAGCGGGGATATGTGAGCCATGCTCACTTTTGATTTGTTTTGTGGGCGTTAGGGCAACTTTATCTTTATCACACTTCAGATTGTGGCAAGGTCAGCTTGCCCCAGATATGTAACCGCCCTTGAAACAATGACCATCATTCTCATCTCTGTTGAGAGTTGCACATTTACAGTACCGATCGGCTCTCGCAAGAATATGGCAGCAGGTAAAGACAGTTTATGGTCTGAAGCAAAAGCGAGCATTTCAATTATCCTGGAAACAGGAGATTAGTTGGGTGGTTGTTAGTTGGGACAAAACTGCAACTATATATTGCGCAGTTAGCTGCAAGTTTGAGAGCAAGGCGGATAAAACGGGGTCATTTTTCAAAGGCACGTCAAGTTTCCGAAAAACATCACTGGAATGACATACTGTAACAAAAGCTGACAGCATCTCACATGCATGGCAGCTAAGAGGGCTGCCATCAAACCCTCCTCCGGCGATGTTTAATCCCTGAATGGCGATTAAACATGACACCATCATGGGCTCTGATCACGGCTGCTGACATATCAGTAACCCACATGAGGAACTGTGTGTTACATACATGAGATGTAATGGCATGTCTGTCTTTAGGTAAAAAATTAACTTAATTCAAAGTGATATTTGATGTACAGTAAGGGGTTTACATGTTTCCTTTCAAAATTGTAATTTTGCCTGACAGAGGGTACCTGTACTAATTTGTTTTCAAGCATAAAACTGATCCACTGTACAGTGACTTTGTGTTTATACCAACAAATTGAAGTCCCAGAGATTGAATATTTAGGCAGTGAAATCAAAACTGATTTCAGAATTTCCCATGAAGTCAAACATCAATCTAGTAATATGTTGTCCCACTATTATTGCAAATGGAGGTGAAAATATATGACACACATTTTAAGATAAGGTAATCAAATACAAGTCCACAAACATAATCTTCAAAAATGACAATAGGGTTTAAAAAACACCTCTCTGACCCAGTCTCACATTACTCATTGTAAGGTAGTAATTATTTTGTTGGTAGGATTACCAAAGGTAGTATTTACTGCAGGCTTATCACAAGGTTTTTTGTTTTTTCTGGTCACTTATTGTATGTTTTAAGATTAATTTGGTCTAATATTGGACAGCTGCTAAATTGAATAGGGTTAAACAAAGCAAAAGGAACCCATTAGCTTGTTTTTCTTAAGTTTCCTCCATGTGTTATCAGATACGGGAGATGACGTAGAAGTACAGCATATGGCATGCATTAGTACCAGATGTGTGCGTGAGTTGGTTTCCGTGTGTGTGGGCATGCCATCCGCAGCAATAAACAGCAGTGAATGTTTCGACCCACATCAAAGCAGCTGTGTTTTTGCAACCGAAAACCCATTCTACTGCACTCTATGCAACTCTACAAACATAGTCCTAACTAGGGATGCACCGATCCTTCTTTTTCAGTCCCCATAGCAATACCTGGGCTTTGGGTATCAGCCGATACCGAGTACCGATCCGATACCTTTAATTAATAAGCTGTATGCTGGAAGTGACTGGGATGATTCATTTATGTGTAAGGCAAAATCAAACTTGACTTAAACATTGCTTTCCTTTGTAAAACAAAATGTGACCAATAAATACATATACATACATTTATTTAATTGGTCTTTATCATTAAAATGATAAATCGTACACCAACAACTTGGTAAAAAATCTTCAAAATTAACAGGAATTACAATTCAAATGTAAACCTTTTTAATGCAGCAGCAAATTAGACAAAACCTAAACAGGAATTAAAATAACAGTATAAAATGTATATAGTATATTAACATAAAATGTAATTGTATCAGTATCAGTTAAAGTCTGAGACTAATATTGGACAACTGCTAAATAGGAGATGGCGCAACAAAACAACCTATTGGATTGTTTTTCTAAATTTCACTTACCACTTTCGTCAGATGCTGGACATGACGTAGAAAGTGCATATGGCATGCATTAGTACCAGAATGAATTCACTGCGTAATCTTCCTGTCTTTTATGTAAACAAGTGAACAGAATTTTTTTCCTTTTTGTCTCTCTTTCTCTGTGTTTTGTTTTATCTGTGTGTGCTGTCGTGGGCTTATAGTCTAGTTGTTTAATAATACACTGCTCTGTTCTTTTGAGAGAAAAATATCTATTCTCAGAATTGTTACTCAATTGCATAACATTATATTTTTTACCCATTTTGTGATATTGTATGATTGCTGTGATGCAGCAACATCACCACGATAACCCACGTCCTCCACCATCAACTTGAGGAAATAGTGTAACGTTTTAAGAGTATTGGGATACACCCACAATACAGTATTTAAGGATGATAACAGTTCATTTCTAATGAGGAAGTAAGGTATGAAACAACATGCAGGGATGGCTGTAGCTCAGTGGGTAGAGCGGGTCGTCCTTTAACCACACGGTTGGTGGTTAAAGCACGATGCTTATGATGAGTTAAAAGCAGAGGTCAAATTCCATGTATGTACCTTTGTATACAGACGTAGGCAAAGTTGTTGGTACCCTTCCGTTAAAGAGAGAAAAACCCACAATGGTCACTGAAATAACTTGAAACTGACAAAAGTAATAATAAATACAAATTTACTGAAAATTAACTAATGAAAATCAGATATTGCTTTTGAATTGTGGTTCAACAGAATCATTTTAAAAAACAAACTAATGAAACTGGCCTGGACAAAAATGATGGTACCCCTAGAAAAGATTGAAAATAGTTTGACCATAGGGACATATTAAACTAAGGTGTGTCCTGTAAATAGCATCACAGGTGTCTTCAAACTTGTAATCAGTCAGTCTGCCCATTTAAAGGGTGAAAAGTAGTCACTGTGCTGTTTGGTATCATGGTGTGTACCACACTGAACATGGACCACAGAAAGCTAAGGAGAGAGTTGTCTCAGGAGATCAGAAAGAACATTATAGACCTTCATGTTAAAGGTAAAGGCTATAAGACCATCTCCAAGCAGCTTGATGTTCCTGTGACTACAGCTGCTCATATTATTCAGAAGTTTAAGGTCCACGGGACTGTAGCCAACCTCCCTGGACGTGGCCGCAAGAGGAAAATTGATGACAAATCGAAGAGACGGATAATACGAATGGTAAGCAAAGAGCCCAGAACAACTTCCAAAGAGATTAGAGGTGAACTCAAAGGTCAAGGTACATCAGTGTCAGATCACACCATCCGTCGCTGTTTGAGCCATAGTGGACTTAATGGAAGACAACCCAGGAGGACACCAAATCATAAAAAAGTGAGACTGGAATTTCCCAAAATGCATATTGACAAACCACAAAGCTTCTGGGAGAATGTCCTTTGGACAGATGAGACAAAACTGGAGCTTTTTGGCAAGTCACATCAGCTCTATGTTCACAGACGCAAAAATGAAGCATCCAAAGAAAAGAACACTGTACCTAATGTGAAACATGGAGGAGGCTAGGTTATGTTCTGGGGCTGCTTTGCTGCATCTGGCACAGGGTGTCTTGAATCTATTCAGGGTGAAATGAAATCTGAAGACTATCAAGGCATTCTGGAGCGAAATGTGCTGCCCAGTGTCAGAAAGTTTCGTCTCAGTTGCAGGTCATGGGTCCTCAAACAGGATAATGACCCAAAACACAGCTAAAAACACCCAAGAATGGCTAAGAACAAAACATTGGACTATTCTGAAGTGGCCTTCTATGAGCCCTGATCTAAATCCTATTGAACATCTGTGGAAGGAGCTGAAACATGCAGTCTGGAGAAGGCACCCTTCAAACCTGAGACAGCTGGAGCAGTTTGCTCACGAGGAGTGGGCCAACATACCTGTCGACAGGTGCAGAAGTCTCATTGAGAGTTACAGAAAATGCTTGTTTGCAGTGATTGCCTCAAAAGGTTGTGCAACAAAATATTAAGTTAAGGGTACCATAATTTTTGTCCAGGCCAGTTTCATTAGTTTGTTTTTTAAAATGATTCCGTTGAACCAAAATTCAAAAGCAATATCTCATTTTCATTAAATTTTTATTTATTATTACTTTTGTCAGTTTCAAGTTATTTCAGTGACCATTGTGAGTTTTTCTTTCTTTAACGGAAGAGTACCAACAATTTTGTCCATGTCTTTATATGATGATTCTAAGAAAGTTTAAGTTTAAGAAATGGTGATATATAATGTCATACATTAACCAGCTAAGACAACGGAGTGCCAGTCATGGGCTACTGGGCAATTACATTGTAAAACAAAGTTCAGAGACCACAATGTAATAGGTTTATCTGGTCAAGGAAAATTAAATGAATAGGCCCTGGCATCATAAAATGTGATCTTTTGTTATTTTGGTCAAATAAAGGCTTTATTACAGGTTGAAAACAAATCTAAAAACAGACAAGCATTAATGCATAATCATGTGAACAAGCCTAACCTAAAACCTAACCATGGACCTTAATCTAGTGAAACCAGTCCAGTGATGTTCCAGTCATGGGCATACCTAAAAACCACAGATTTTTGTCTTGATTGGCAGATTAAATATCACTCATACCTTAGAGAGAAGCTAGATAACACCCGCCATCTCTGATATTAAGGTTACACAAACAGAGAGGTGCTTTTGTTCAACAAAGGTGAACTAAGGATACAACAATCTAACAAATTAATTTAAAATATTAACAAAGCAAGGCATCTCAGATTTTTCAACTTTTTTTTGTTCTCACCCCTCCATAGACATGAGATGTAACTAGTTATGTAGACTTTTGGTCTTGCTTGATAAATTATTAGACATTGACAATTCACAGTGAGTCATTGGATATGTAGCTTCACTGGAAAGGATATCATGCTGGAAAACAGCTGTGCAAAGAAGCAGTCATATTTACAATATTTTGTTAAACCAACAGTATTTGTTTATTCAAAGATTACTGAATTATTGTTGACTGGATTGAACTGCTCTCTCATTAGCAAACAGAAGAAAGAGGAGTTATATTCATAATAAACTGTTCAAAACATAGAAAATAGTAGTGCATTTGTGTATAGTACACCTGGAGGGAATCAATCATAGTTCTTATTTAGAAAATGGTTTACAATGTAGTTATACTGTATCCAACAATATTAAAACATGAAAGGTGCTTATCACATCATTGGTGTAAAAACACAAAACACTTCATTGTGTAATCTGTTTCCTACATAATTGTCAAATAAAAGCTTAGAGAGAAAATCACAAATCATTTTATCAGAAAAATTAAAATGATTTAATATCTGAGTCTGTATCGAAACTGAACGTCTCTGTCAGGTTGCATGGATCCAAAGCCCCATCGCCTGAGGTCAATTTCAGGTATTTTCTCATCGGGATTCTTCAGCTCAAACTCAAAATAAACCAACATGAGGAAAAGAAACTGCTTGAGCTCGTTGGTGGCAAAGAAACGCCCAGGACACATGGAGACTCCAGCACCCCAGGGCATGTTGTAATATTTCACCTTCTTCCCTGCCTTGTAAAAATCTGTTTTCTTGCTCCCGTCTGGATTGAGAAAGCGGTCATATTTGAATGACTGTGGGTCGGGGTGGATCTCTGGGTCGACTTGAATGGCAATGTAAGGAAACAATGCCACTCTGTCACCCTCGCGAATGAAGTATTCACGACCATCAGCCATCTTGAAAGTCATATCCTGAAGCACTGCTCTTGTGAGGAGAGGTGCAACGGTGAGTCGGAGGGTCTCTTCTACAGTGCTGTCCAGGATCGGTGTTTTCATCAGCATTTCACGGGTCAGGTTGATTAAAGGGCCACCATGTTTGACTTCTTGCTTAAATTCCTTCAGAACTTTATCGACCTCTGACTTCACTGCTGTCATGGCTTCTGGGTGTTTCATGAGGAAGAGGAGCAGCCAGAATGCAGAAGGTCCTGTGTTGCTCTGAGAGACCCAAAGAAGCACAAACGTGTACCTGTCTACCATTGACTCCTTCATACCCATCTCCTCTTTGGCCCGCTGGATGTCCCACACCCATCGGCTGATGTTATCCTTGACCTTCATCTTCTGCACTGAAAGAGTGTTCCAGAAGCACCTCAATAGCCTAACTGCTTCCAGCCTCTCCCTTGGTGGCAGGACCCCATAAGCCAGTTTGGGAAAGAGTTGGTCAAATTTACGAAACTCGTGAAATAAGGCTTCTGATTCAGCTCTGTCTTTCTCTTTGGCTTTTTCCTCACTCCCTTCTGACTCATGTGGCTCATTGCCAAACAGAGACAAGTAGCCAGCCCTGAAAACAATATTGTAGCTGTACATAAACAGTCCGTCCTCCATCCAAGTTCTTTGGTCTTCAGCCGAGTCAATGTTGTGCAGCATGAGGGTCTGCAAATTACTCGTCATGGCTTGTGTCATTACCTCCAGGCCGTCCCCCTTGAGGTGCTTGTTGCTGGACATCTGGAGAATGTTTTGATGCCCCTCTACGGGTGTGTAACCAAACACCCTGCGCACCAAATGCGCAGCAAACTTGTAGAAGTCCAGTTTTTCTCGGCTCTCCTTAACAAGTGACCCAAACGACAGAGGGTCCTGAATAAAGGTGATGTAAAACCCTCCCAGGTGTACTGTGAACACATCGCCATGCTTTTGCTTCATCCTCTCTAGGAACTTACGAGTGTTTCTGCAAAACTCTAAAACATGACCAAGCCAAGGGATGAGCCCCTTATCCAGAGGGGGTTCTCCTGGTCGCCGCTGTCTAAACACCCCGAGGAGGTACAGCCCTCCAATCAGAGCGGCAAGAAAGCCAAGAAGGATCGGCAGCAGAATTCCCATGACTGATTCCTCTGACAGCCACACAGAGATTTGGTGTTAAGGTCCACATCCTGCATGATATACAGACCTTTGCTCCTCCCTTTGCTTGTGGGATCAGCTTCAGCATTCTAGGAGCTGCCTACTAAATACATTTCCATTAAAACATTAAACAGTGAAACCGTTTAACAGAAGAGAACATGAAGCAACACTTTTGCTGTGCGTCAACTGAATAAACACATGGTTTTCAAAATGCCCACGAACAGGCCACATTATAATATAAATTGTTTTACCTAATTTGTAGAAGAAGTTGTTGACACAAAATGTAAAGACACTGGAATGGAATTTGTGTCTAGAGGTCAACATCATGTGAAACTTTCTGATAAGGAAAACAATGATGACCCTGACGGCAGTTCATTGACTTGGTTAAATGTGGCAATCACTTATTTATTATAGCTGCTGGAATAGCTGGTTGGACTTTGTACATTTTGTTTACTTTTTCTGTTGTTAATGCAGAACTGGCCCTGTCACCTCAGGCTTAGATATAATTATTTGCAAGAAGTACAGTGAATCGTGCATTATGTATGATTGCATTAATTAGCTTAGCAAATATTTTTATATCAACAAAACCTTCTTAGTATACCACTTAGGTAGTTTATTTAACTATTTCCAGGCAAAATTAGAGGTTGTTCGACTTAAGATAGAGAAGTTCACAACCCAAGTAACATAACAGCTGTGTCAATTTCTGACATGACAGAGGTGTGTTAAAAGGGGGGAAATAATCTACTAGATGTGAAGCTACTGCAAAGTGGCTTGTGCAACTAACAAAGAGTGCATTCTCATAGCGCAGCGACACATCACCTGCACCATGTTTGCTAGGAAAGTAGTTTTAGAAATGTATTAATGGGCTAAAATGTGTGAGAGTCAAACTTAAGTTCTGCACACTATTGAAAAGCGCCCAGCAAGTTAAATGTACAACATTTCAATCAAACAGATCTTCGTTAGATATCAAGATTTGATAATGTCATGAAGTAAATGTGAGAACATGAGTGTGTTTATGTCGTATCATATCATATTTTGGTTTGCAAAGCACAACTCTTTAAAAAGGACAAAAATATTTTTTTTAATAATAGACTGCTCAGTTCTTTTGAGAGAAAATTATCTATTCTCAGAATTGTTTCTCAATGGCATAACATTATATTTTTACCCATTTTGTGATATTGTATGATTGCTGTGATGCAGCAACATCACCACAATAACCCACGTCCTCCACCACCAACTTGAATAAATAGTGTAATGTTTTAAGAGTATTGGGATAAACCCACAATACAGTATTTAAGGATGATAACAGTTCATTTTTAATTAGAAAGTAAGGCTTGAAAGTGGGTAGGAGGTACAGCCCTCCAATCAGAGCGGCAAGAAATGAATGAATTGCATGAATTTCTCTAACATATATCTGGATTTTGTGATATCAAATGGATCACACAACACCCAACTGATTGGGAGTATAGCCCTGATCCTGACAACAGTTCACTGTGTTGATTAAATGTGGCAATTGCTTATTTATTATAGCTGGTGGAATAGCTGGTTGGACTTTGTACATTTTGTTTACGTTTTCTGTTTATCATTTTTGTATAGGCCAGTTTCATTAGTTTGTTTTTTTAAATGATTCTGCTGAACCACAATTCAAAATGATTTTCATTAGTTAATTTTCAGTGAATTTTTATTTATTATTACTTTTGTCAGTTTCAAGTTATTTCAGTGACCATTGTGGGTTTTTCTCTCTTTAACGGAACGTTACCAACAACTTTGCCTACGTCTGTAAATGTTTGTTTATGATTACAGTGTACAAGATGTACCTGATAAAACCTGACCTTGACCTTCTAGTGAAACTTTATTGACAGAACAGAAGCTACTGAAGATAACATCTGCCCTGTCTGATATTAGGGTTACACAAAGGGACATGATGACCATGTTACAGAAATGTATGTTAAGTATTAATGAGATAACTGCATCTTTGCTTTATTTTGCTTTTCTCCACATCAACCATCATGTGCTGAGGGTTGAAAAATTAAAAATGAATGCACTGTACACAAAATAAATAAAGAAAAATATTTGGATTTAATAAGGAGTAAGAGATATGAAATTAAGTGCTTTTAGAGCAATATTTACAGTACTGAATTCACCACTTTAACTTTTTTATATTGATCTTTTGAAAAGTAGAAAAAGAAGCAAGATAATATCTTCACAAAATGTATTTGAACATAAATTGTCAAGAGTTATCTGATTTCTAAAGTCTGCTGTGTGTTGCTCCTCGAATACGTAGTCGACATGTAGCACCACCTTCTGGAATGTATATGTAATTGCAGCAGCAGGCTGTAAACAGTACAACTGTGAAACCATACAGTCTATGTGTGAAACATACAACCTAGTTTTATTTATCCATCCATTATCCATTATCTGTTACCGCTTATCCTATTCAGGGTTGCGGGGGGCTGCAGCCGATCCCAACTGACATTGAGCGAAGGCGGTATACACCCTGGACAGGTCGCCAGACTATCACAGGGCTTAGCTTTACTCATACAAGATATATTTAATTACTGTTTGTATTGAGTTAAACAGCTCTCTAATGTTAGGCTAGAGGTGTAGATCTCCAGTGTGATTTGTAAGCAGAAGAGAGTTATATTAAGTTATATTGAAAATAAAAGTGTCCATTCTTGAAGGCTAAACCTAACAATGAGTGTGTGTTCAGACATAACTTCAGTGGAGTTTTAACTGCTCAGATGAGTTATTAACATTTTCGTTTAGGCATGAACTGTTTCTTTAAATTTGTGTTATATTACTCTCAAAACATCTCATTGGTTGTGTTCCTACCGCACAACTAGGGGACATAATGCAGTGGATATTTAAAACACTAAAATGTTTTTAAAAGAATGAAAAGCTTGAATATATAGTAAATATTAATTAATTATATATAATAAAGTATGGATTTGATTTAACAACTCATACAAAGAGGCGTGCCCTTTAATTGTATTCATGTTTTAGAAACTTTTTATTACCTTTATTTATGTAGTTGGTATTATTTATATAATTGTAGGTTGCTTATGAAAGAGGCCTTTTTGTTCATCATAAAATGGCTATAGGCCCCTAGCAGGGATAACCTGATGAATATGCTATAGCACTAAGGCTGCCACCAAATACACTGGTTTCAAATAAAGGTCAGTCCCCTTGACCATAAACTTAGAAGCACACACAGACATTCATATGCAAATATAAATATGTATGACTAAATTGATATTAGCCTACTGTAAAGATAATTGAGTGATTCATTTTGATATCACCTTAATTTTGCAGTCTATTTTGGCACTTTGGCATCTTTACAATAAGTTGAAAACTGAACAGTTGCCATCTCACCTCACTACTGATTAGCGAATTCACCACCAGGTGAAGATGTTGTCTTTATTTACAACATGACTGCATGGCTCTGGGCAATATGACTGAAGCAGTTTCCTTTAAAACAAATGTCACTGACATTTCCTTGTCTGTGCACAAGGCAAAGTGTAAAGTTAGAATTCAAATATTAGTTGATAATTTTCAATATTACTTCTCCAGGTCTGCAAACACATATGAAACATATGGGTTGGATCAGCAGAAAGCACAGTATGAGATATGACACTGCATAACACTATACAACATAACAGAATTAAATAAAAAGATGTGTGTATTCAATCACGTTGTTAGAAGGTTGTCTGGAAGATAAGTGATGGTTGTTTCCTTTATCCGTCTATTTTGATCTACGGTGCACATCAGGGCCTGGGGCATGATCAGTCGGACCTGATATTCCATAATTGCATAAAGGAAATGCACAGGCTCATTAGGGCTTCGAAGCTGTTTTTGATTTCCATTCTCAAGAAGGAACACAATGCAGAAGCTCTCACAAAAACGGGATAAGAAAAACAGCGAATCGTGCAATATGTATTATTGCATTATTAGCTCAGCAAATATTTCAATGTCAACAAAACGTTCTTAGTATACCACTTGTGTGGTTTATTTAACTATTTCCAAGAGGAATTAGAGGTTGTTAGATTTAAGAAAGAGCAGTTTCTTCATTAAAATGACATGCATGAGCAAGATACTCCAAATGCTCTTTTGATCATCCACTGTTATTTAGTTTGTGTTAACAAAAACAAATCAACATATACACAGACAGACTGATGCTACAATAATTTGTAGATATTTCTGGATATGCCCTTGATAGTATAATAATAAAAAATTATACAAACAATAATAGTAATAATAATAAAAATAATAATGAAAATAATTACTATTATTATTGTTATTATTGCTTATTATTCCTATTTGTATTGTTATTATGATTGTTATTATTACGATTAATAATAATAATAATAATAATAATGAGAATTGTTATTATTAGTAGTAGTAGTATTGCTATTATATTATCATTACAATGCATTATTATTACAATAATAATAAAAACCATCACTTACTAATAGGACTATATGCCAAATATTAGGGATGTTACGTGCTGTGTCGAGGCTTCGAAGCGTGTGTCGAGTAATCCAGGAAGTTCTCCGCGATGCGCGTATCGAGGCTTGTATCGTTTTAGACCAATGACGTCATTGATGACATCCGAAGCCTCGCTGCCCGGCCATACCACGTGACTGGTTCATGAAGTGGTTCAGATCTTCACTGGTTCAACCAATGCCACTTTCCAGAAGTGACACAGAACACTAATATTACCCCTCCTGCCATTATTATATTATATTACACTACACTACAATACAATTATTGACCAAAGGATTGGTTTACACACATAAGATGCATTACTCCCAAAAAATTACAGTTTATTATACATGTATCTTATATACTCATAATATACTTACTAAATAGACTTTTTATTATATATGATATATATATAAATTGATTACATGGTAATAGATTTTTTTTCATTGTTTATAGTTATTCCCAACAGCCTTTACTGGCGCAAAATACAGTATATCACAGATCTGTGGTCCGAGTAGACCACAACCAGCACTGCTCCCAGTAGAGCACTTACACTTACACACCAAAAAACGACAAACTGACAATAACCTGATATTTTCAGGTGGATTTTCATTTAATTCTCACTGTGCAATATCATTTTCCACTTGTGCAATTTTGTTAATAGTCTGTTTATTGTCAATACTGTATATACTGCTCCTATTTTTACACTTCCTATCTTTATACTTGGTTCATATTTTGTTACACTGTGTTTAGCTCTTTTTTTACTGTGTTAGCTGATGCATCTTGTTTTTTGCACTATCCCCTTTGCTGCTGTACACTGCAAATGTCCCCACTGCTGGACTAATAAAGGAATATCTTATCTTATCTTATCACATGGTTAAGATCATATCTGCCTGTTTTACACTCTTTGACCACCAGGTGGTTTTGTGAGCACATGAAGCCTCGAGCAATGAACCCTTTTCCGAACCAATTTGCTGGAAAGCTTCAAAGCTTCATGAGGCTTCATCTCGCCATCACTACCAAATATATTACTCATAGTAATTTAAAAGTGGGTCATAAACCTAAAAATGTGGACCATTCACTCGGATTATTATTAAAAGTATTGTAATCGGGTTTTTGGTTACAATCTTCTGGACCGGATGCAGCACGTTGCAGAAACGTGTAGCCACCATGGATGTATTAAAAGAGCCCCTATGAGATGAGCCCACTGTTACATCATGCCAGAGATCAACACGTGAAGCAAGAGGAATCACTTCCACCTACCTCCGCCTTCGTTTAAATACCGGTAAATCAGGAGAGAACATACAAAAGGCAAGGCAAGGCAAGGCAGCTTTATTTGTATAGCACATTTCAACAACAGGGCAATTCAAAGTGCTTTACAGACAAAATGCAAAAGAACATTAAGAAATAATTAAAACAGTTATAAAAACATAAAAACATTAAAACATTAAAGATTAGAAAATAAAAACAAGCTAAAAATAAAAGCTAGGATAGAAGCTAAAATTGCATAAAACTCAAAAGAGTAGAAGTTATAGTGCAGTGTAAGAATGAAAGGCACCCGCAAACAGGAAAGTTTTAATCTTTGTTTTAAAAGAAGTGAGAGTTGGAGCGGTCCTGCAGGTTTCTGGGAGCTTGTTCCAGATATTTGGTGCATAAAAACTGAATGCTGCTTCTGCATGTTTAGTTCTGACTCTGGGGACACTAAGCAGACCTGATCCAGATGACCTGAGAGGTCTGGATGGTTCATAACACAGCAGAAGATCAGAAATGTATTTTGGCCCTAAACCATTTAGTGCTTTGTAAACCAGCAGCAGTATTTTGAAAATCAATTCTCTGAGAGACAGGCAGCCAGTGTAGAGACTTCAGAACTGGACTGATGTGATCCACTTTCTTGGTCTTAGTGAGGACTCTAGCAGCAACGTTCTGAATCAGCTGCAGCTGTCTGATCGATTTTTTAGGAAGACCGGTAAAGACGCCGTTACAGTAGTCAAGTCGGCTGAAGATAAATGCATGTACTAGTTTTTTCCAAAATCCTGCTGAGACATCAGTCCCTCTAATTCTTTCTTATATTCTTCAGGTGTGATAGAAGGCTGTCTTTGTAATTGTCTTACTATGGCTGTTAAAGCTTCAGGTCTGAGTCCATGACTACAACCAAGGTCTGGCTTGGTCTGAGCTTTTTAACATCACAGATTGTAGGTGAGCACTAACCTTTATCTTTCTTTCAAAAGCGTAAACCAACGTGGTATTACTTTAGAGGACAGAGAACGGATGGGTTGTTTTCACACTGTTATAGTTTTTCATAGCTCTCCCGACAGTAAATGTAATGAGGATATGTGAAATGATGAGCTGACAGCGTGAAAGGCTGCAGACTACACTGTAGCCTATCGAGCCAGAAGTAAGATCTCACATCGTTTCACTATCTTTGACTTTGCAAGGGATTGTACAACTGATGCTGCGTTCATGACGCATCGGATTTACTACAACAATCGATCTCTGGCACTTTAAACCTGATCATATAATCAGGCGCTAATGATTACAGGGAACATTTTGTTAAATTGCCAGTTCTGTCGTGTTTAGCCAACATGAATAATGCATAGCCTTACACAGAAAATGTCACGGAGATGGAAGTTTACAATTTAACAGCCATTTCCATTACGCAACCTATCTTTACTATTTTTTTTCATACAACCTGAACATGACATGATAACCTGCTGACGTCAGACCTGCGTGGAGATGGGAGTTACATCACGTAGCCGGCTCACTACTTCCTCCATACAGTAGGTACTATCTGAGGCTCTAAAAAGACTCCAAAAAACCTCTCTGGATCATTTCTTTGTAGTCGATTCAAATAACGACACACTCCTTAAACAAGGTAAGACTCAGTTCAGCCTACTGTGGCTTAATGTGTAGGTTTTATCTGATGTTAAAGCTGTAGTCCTCGCTCTCCATGTTGTTTTTATTTAATTATCTGGGCTGTTTCTGTTGTGTTCTTTGATCAAAATACCACTTCAGAAGAGTATAACTTGGTCTACTTGGTATGTATGTGTCGTACAATATGCTAGTAGAGTTATTTAGGCCTATAAGAGGATGTGTCTCCCCCCTGCCCTTCATGTGTAACCTCTGAGCACTTCATGTGGTGTTAACATTACATCTGATCAGTGAGTTAAAAACCAGCTTGGGGGTATGAATTTAAACAGTATTGTAGTTTGTAGGCTAAACCTTAAAGCTTATCCACAACTGTAATTTAGGTTTACAGGGAAGTATTTAACATGGATGTAACAATGGATGGATCCACTCTATACTGAATGAGCTAATATGCTGTGTTTTGTGGGAATAACTTAAGAAGTTACACTAATACCTAACTTTCCTTTCCTTCTCTATTTTAGTCAAGATGTCTTCTTACGAGGAGAATGAGTCTAAGTTCATGCGAAAAAGCAAAGGAGAATCCATTTGTCCCATTGGGTGAGTACATCTTGTACCCTAGGTTACATCATGAAAACGATTGAAACTAAGCTAACTTGTATGACATTAATAACTTTAAAAAAACAAACAATAATCTTGTCTGAACGTATGCTGTTAAAGGTACTATGTGGAATTTTCAGAAAATTATTCATGACACCGGTGGCCGTTAAGTGAACTGCAGTCAGTATCCTGTTATTCTAGCGCATGCTCACACTCCATAGGCACGAGCTGGCCTTCCTGGGCACTGGCCAAAACAGTGACTTGACATTATATTACAATCATATATCATATATCATATTTAGAAAAATCGTTACAAACTGTAATGTTCCTATATTTTGGTTAGAACATTAGCTCCATGATACTAACTAGTTCGCCGTTTGGAAATTACTTCATCAGCAAACGTTACAACGCAACCAATGCCAGATCCGTGCCATATGGCTAAGTTACAGCTAGCTGGCTAACCTTAGTTTAGCTTGGGTTAAGTTAGCTAGATGGCCGCCCCTACCTTGCATCGCTCTTGGCTAGTAGATGGCAATTGTTAGTATTGTTGTAGTTATACACCTTTGGTTTGTGTACCGTTAACATCATTTATTGTTGGCTAAAATCAACACTGTTTGACATAATACACAAGTTAGTATCATGGATCACATTAGCTGGTCATGTTGGCAAGCCAGCCAACTATAGCCATATTTTGCTAGCAATAACGTTAACAAGCATGCAAGCTATGGTTAGGCAGGTAGCTCAGCTAACGTTAGCTGATAAAGTAAATTTCAAATGGCAAGCTATTCAATTTACCTGCCAGATCAGCCCCGGAGTCTCGATGGATGACAGTAATTTGCTACGAGCTAGAGACTGTTGGCGCTGTAGGGGAATTGAAGTGAGGCAAGGCACTCGGGAGCGCGCATAAATGTCACATTCCGCAAATTACACCGACCTCGGTTGTGCATTCGTTAAGAAAATGATTGATTGACTTTCTTTCAATTTTCATGGTAAAATCGTCTCGAGTCCTTTACAGATCAGTCCACAGGCTGTTATAGGCAACTATAGGTCTCAGTTTTTAAGTTAAATTACAATCCATTCGGGCGCCTGGTTAGCTCAATTGGTAGAGCGGGTGCCCATGTAACAAGGCTTGGTCCTGACCGCGGCGGCCCGGGTTAGAATCCGGCCAGTGGCCCTTTCCGCATCCACTCTCTCTCTCCCCCCTTTCCAAGACTCTATCCACTGTCCTGTCAATAAAAAAAAAAATGAAAAAATGCCCCCAAAAATATAACTTTAAAAAAAAAAAAAAAAAAGAAGTTACAATCCATTCACACATTGGCAATACAAACCGATTTATACATGTAAATAGTTTCACACAGTACCTTTAGGTATACCCTACTGTTAATTCATTTTTGTTGTAAAAGTTGTTACACTCACTTTGTTTTCATGAGTCATCTGTATAAATTGATCTGTCTTTTTGCTCCTTGCAGGAATGGCTGGATTCTTTGCCATTGTGGGGTACAGACTGATGAAAATGAAAAGTCGGGGAGACACAAAAATGTCAGTTCACCTGATCCACATGCGTGTAGCTGCCCAAGGCTTTGTGGTCGGCGCCATGACTGTTGGTATGTAGCCTGGATCATCATTTTCTGATTTGATCAGAATTGCATCGTTTCAGTTTGTGTAAAAACTGCTGTTTTTTTGTAGTGGGATGCTTTTTAAAATCCTGGTTATTACAAGTGGTTTGGGCTGTTTAAACTGTCATCATTAAAAACATATAGGTGTGGATTTCGGCTGGTTACATTACGACCATTTCTACTTGTCAATGATGAATAATTTTAAGTAGATGTAAGGGTCGTTGTGTAACTTATCCCTCTTTTTCTTTGTTTTTAGGGGTTCTGTATTCAATGTACAGAGACT
This sequence comes from Sebastes umbrosus, assembly GCF_015220745.1. NCBI lineage: Eukaryota > Metazoa > Chordata > Actinopteri > Perciformes > Sebastidae > Sebastes > Sebastes umbrosus. Next base: position 14,323,472 of record NC_051280.1, on the reverse strand, counting down.
ACATTGTAAAACCCAGAGAAGAACAGAAAGCATTGGAAAAAAAGTGAACATGGACTCTTACACTGACATTTTATGTCCCTTAATATTACCTCATATTAAGGTGTGTAGAACATTTATATTTACAGATGTGTCATCATTTTTGTATGCACACGCCCTTTCAGCAGCTCACTCACCTCTACTGTAAATAGGTATAACTTATTGAGTACACTTCCTATCCTCTAAGTAATATACCAGAGGGTCAAGCTGTCACTTTTGTATTGAGAAGGAGGTGTATTGATCTCAATCTTTTAACACTGATTACGCTCCGTGTGTTTGCTGCTGTAAACCCAGCTGGTTTTATATATGTGTGGACAGGTGACATGACCAATTTTTGTTGCCTCCTATTTGAATGGTGTGTGAGTGAAATAGCAAAAACTAGAACATGTAGCAAATCATTTGAAAACAGTTTGACTAGGCTAAGCCTAGATTTAAACAAGCTTTTTTTTCTTCTTGTGTTTAATTTATTGCCTCATACCAGATATATTATTTTATGTATTAATGTAGGGATTTTTGCCAAATGGAAAATGCTAACACCCTAGCCCACTTAAAAACAGGCATCCAGTGCATTAGGGATATGTTATGGAAGGCTTTGGTCTACAAGCAAGGCCTGTACCTTCACATTATTTTAACAACAAGGACACAAATGGTTTGTGACTCACCACAGTATCAGATTATCACACAAAACAAATATATAAAGTGATCACATGGAAATTAGAAAGGGAGCAAAAACCATGAGACAAAACCATAAAGGTGTCTTGTACAGATAAAATGTGTGATTTACAAAGGCTAAGTCTTTTTCCATATTTATATCATTACTTTGTGATACACAGGGGTCCAATATTTAATTACAGAAGCTCCACAAGTCTTCATGAGACATATGTGGTAAACTAACTGAGGTACACCTACAGACCGTGCAGTAACCTATAAAATATCATCATATAGCCTACCTTTTGATATGCTTCAATACATGCCTTGTTAAGTTATTCACAAAGTTGAGGTTTGAATGTTGTGTGCAAATACAGAACATGTTAATTTTTTGTAAATTTCTTAATTTTTTTTTCTGGAAATAAAAATGACCTTGAAATTGAATGAATACCTGGAATTCTGTTGTGTATGTTTAAACTTCTCCAAATTGCACTGTTTTGACTGTTGTAGCTTGCTCGTAACAAATGCCAAAGTTGCAAAGCCAGTTTATTATGTACACCTAGCTAAAACTACTACAGTCTAACAATAGTTAACAGTTAGTCTGTGTAGGAGACATTTCTCAGTATAACACAATACAATTCAACGGCACCACAAACAACAGCCTCTAAAATAAATTTAACAGTCTCTAAAACAGTTGCAACAAAAGGTGACCATTAAAACATTCATTGATTCAGGTAGGGTTTCTTGAAGACAAGACATTAGTTTTAGTTAGGTATACCTAACATACTGTCCTTTTAAGTGTACAGTTAATTACAAACTATTCTCTTGTATGGTATGGTAGGTGAAACTTTCTTTCTTGAAACTCATGGTAATTGGAAACTTTAGTGTTCAATTTATTGTGTCCAACAAATCATACCTATAAAAGCATTACACAATTTTGAACATTACCCTACCTCTCCCATCACATAAAACTGCTTTGCTTTCCCTCACCGATACCTTAATGTTTCATACAATGCTTTCCTGCGTAGTGTCCCCACCCTAAGATCCAATTTCAACAGGAAATGCATTACATCAAGGCGGCGAGATGCTCTAAAATGCTGTATCATCGTGACTTTGGACCTCCTGTGAGTGCTATGATGCCAACTGCCATGAGCCAGGTTACACTGTGTAGGCGTACCACCACCCTACCACATAGAAATGCAAGTGGAGAGCACGGATGTCACGTACCTGTTTAGTTTAGTGTCGCAATAACACTTGAGGAGGGTGTGTGTAAGTATGACTATTAGATGACTATCAGCTTTCATCACCCATACAACCCACAATCATACCAAATCAGCATCCTTAAGGTTGTTCCTTACCTCCAAACCTGGGGCGAGGGATGCATGAGGTACTTGAAAATCTTCTATGGGATTCACTATCAAATGGGAAATAATATTTCACTTTTGTGTTTCTAGAGTTATTATTATTATAATCACAACACATATGAATGGGTATTTTAAACATGGATTGGATGTACCTACAGCCAGTATCTTCCAACCTGACAAAACACAATGATTGTACAATTGTGTATTTGGCATGACATGACAGACTTATTTTGTTGGTTTTTTTTTGCCTAAAATGGTTCTTTTGATAGTAAAGGTTGCTGACCCCTGGACTAGAGGGTTCTTAATGAATCTTTCTGGTACCGCAAAACATTTGAGCATTGTGATGAAGGTAACACAGCTTATAATCTAAGTATATAGTATATAAGTCTAATGCAGTGAGGGCCAAAGAGCAGATGTACTACGGAGTATTAGGGCCACATTGAGGAAAAAAAAGCGGAGATTTCCAGAATAAAGTCATAATATTACGAGAAAAAAAAAAAGTCGTAATATTACGAGAATAAAGTCATAACTTAACAAGAAAAAAAGTCGCAATATTATGAGAATAAAGTCATAACTTTACGAGAACAAAAGTCATAATATTACAGGAATAAAGTCATAACTTTACAAGAAAAAAAGTCGTATCTTACGAGAATAAAGTCATAACTTTACAAGAAAAAAAGTCGTGATATTACGAGAATAAAGTCATAACTTTACGAGAACAAAAGTCATAATATTATGAAAATAAAGTCATAATATTGCGAGCAAAAAAAAGTCGTAATATAACGAGAATAAAGTCATAACTTTATGAGAAAAAAAGAAAATAACATGTAAAATTACTACTTTATAATATTATGACTTTATTATCATAATATTACAACTTTTTTCTTGTAAACTTATGACTTTATTTTCATAATATTATGACTTTATTCTCGAAATCTCAGATTTCTTTATTTTTCCTCAATGTGGCCCTAATACTCCGTCGTACCGTCATACCATAGACCTAAAACAATGATAAATTAAAATTAAAATGTAAAGAAAAAACAGTTATTCATTTCCATTTTTATAAATCCACAGGGAGCCACTGGAGAGGGGCTAAAGAGACACATGTAGCTCCAGAGCCACAGGTCACAGACCCCTGCTTTAGTCTATTTACCTTTGGCAGTCTGACACAAGGTGCTTTGAGGAGTATGTCGCCCTCATGTGGTCATGTAGGGCATTGCCTTAAGGTGGCCTGCTTCAAACGTCCTTAGTTGAGATTTCTGGGGCAAAAAAAAGTTTTATTTCATCTTTTGAACTGTAAACGTATGATGTCAAGATCACTCAAAAACAACCAATACAGCAAAACGAACGTACCAGCACATTATGAAAACTTTCCTCCTCGTTTCCCGCCTCAATTTTTCTCTAAAACTATTGGCAAAATTAAAAAAACAAACAAAAAAAACCCCTAAAAGACAGCACACTCACAGTTCTTCAATTGAAATTACTGACTTCTGAAAAATTGACAAATTGACAAATATTTACCGCTAACTGATGTTACAGACCTGTGAACTAATTAAGCAGCATGTCCTCTTGTTCCCACGGCTACCATTATTGCTCTCGCGAGATCTTGTTCCAAGTCTCTGGAGTGCCGTTGCTAGGGATACAGCAGCGTCGCAACCAGTGAGGAAGCTGTCTCTCCTCCTGGCTACTTAGAACATAATGCAGTGCAAAACAGCCTCTAACTCGTTTACAAAGCCGGTATTTGGATAAATGACTGGTGAGCTATTTTCTCTTTATACTACCTTAACGTAAGCTATATGTTAGGCTAGTTAGTTAGGAGTTGGAAGACTAGCAAATGTGTTTTGCTAACAAGACAAGTAGTCCATGGATGTATGGGAGTAGTCAGTCATCAATAATAACCCTATGTCTGACAGTCATGGATTTATATGAAGAGAATGGTCTCTTGTTTAGCTGCTATTTTCACAAAGATGAGCCCACATTTTGGGCATTTATTTAAACAAGTATTTTAACTTGGTCTGCTAGAAAAAAATATATAAGTAACAATGGAGCTAAGATTGCCAGCTGGTAAAGGTACTTGTTTTCATTCAGTTAAAACAAAACAAGTGCCAAAAACTGTAACCTATCCCTTCACTGCAGCCTTCAAATCCAGGGAAATGTAATCCAAGTATCCATGATACTAATATAACCTAATTCCCAAACAACTTTTAGTCACAATATTGATTTTCCACCTTTTATTAAGTTGATTGTTTTCTCCTAAATCATAGATCATGGAGCATGATGATGAACTGAATGATTTGAGGCTTCAGTTCCAAGCGCTACAAAAACAGCAGGAGAGAAGAAAATTGGAGAGGAAAAAGGAGAAAGAACCAGATAAGCCTAATTTCAGCGCTACCCAGGATGATTTGGATCTATCTAAGCAAGGTATTCAGACAGACGATCTGCAACTGAGGTGAGTCTAAGGCTAAAATAAATGTGTTCTTCAGTGCCAGCTTAAACTGTTTGATAGGCCTACTTTATCAATTAAAACAAAACATATAAATAAGCCACCATTAGGACTTCTTCATTAGAAATGATCACCTATGAATCTATGTGAAGAATCACTCATCAATCAGTGTTCCTTTTAATTACCTAGACTGCTACAGAATGAGAATCAAAACCAAAATTTGCTGGACCAACTGAGGGAGCTTAAGGATGAAAATGGTCGACTCTTCAAACTTCTGAGTGAGAAGGATTTGAAATTAAAACACCTGAAGAGAAAAGAGAAGAAGAACGACTGGTTTTTGCAGGTATAATATCTACAGCTTTGCACCACAGTAAACATTATAGATACATCACAGCTTCCTCTTGATTTATCTACTCATCCATTTAGGCACATCAGGCCTGGCAGGGGATATCGCAGCTACCAAGATCATTGAGCTGTCCAAGAAGAATAGAGAGATAATTGCTGAAATTGAGCGAGAAAAGATTAAATCCAAGCAAAACAGCAACAGAGTCAAAGAGCTTGAGAAAGAGGTAACATTTAATTTTATTTGTGGATGGATGTTCTGCATTTCAGCACACAGCTGTTCACAATTTGTTTTATTAAACAAAGATTTGTTGTTTATAATGCTATTTGTAAACTGATATAGAGGGAATAAATGATGAAAAAGTGTAATGTTATGCTCCTTTTTATAGCTGCAGGTGGCTTTGGTGCACTCTCCATCTGGGCAAAAGATTGATACAAAGTCACAGAGGTCATATGAAGACTGTGAGGTAATTATTAATGTGAAATTCACATTCACCAAAATTATATATGTTTTATGTCTTCCTAGTTTTAATGATGGCAACTCAATGAATCATGTATCATCTGTTCACAAAAGCAGGAAAATCCAGCGGTGAAATCTCTGCAGGATAAATTAGCTGCTGCCCAGCTGAAAGCGACTGAGTATCGCAACCAGGTTCAATCTGTCAAACAGGAGCTGAAAGTAGCTCAGAAGGTAGTTTATTTAAGTCTAATTGTTTAAGAAGAATACAACATGTATATGATTGATCAACAGTGACTTCTGCTACTGTCATTGTAGGTTTGATCAGTGAGATTGGAGAGGAGGTCAACTTTCAGCAGTTACTGAGCTCCCCCGGGAGTTTTAGAGGTCGCTCTCAGCAACATATTGGCTCTTCAGACAAGGGTAAGCTCAACATGAACGTGCTTCTCAAATAAAGTTGTTCAAAGAGTTAATAAAGTGTTTTGCAAAGTCACTAATATAAGGTAGCAGGCGTTATAAAACAAATAACTGAATTCAACTTTATTGTGCAACAGGTGCGGGACCTGGAGCAGCAGCTGAGCCAGTCGAACTCAACGAAGAAGTGTCCTGAGTGTAGAGGAAGAGTTTCTGGGCATGGGGGTCCTTCAGAAAACCCCTCCTCAGGACAAGAACCTCAGCTACATCCGCGCCATGGAGAAGGAGAAGAGGGAGGCATTTGGAGGTGTGTATACAATGATTGTAAATCAATTGAAATTATGTGAATTTGCTGATGATGTCCTGCTTCCTTCCAAAAGAGGATCTCAGCGGACTACGAGGCCTCCTTAAAGACCACGAGGACGTGAAGAAAAAGCTGGAAGCGTCTAAAGCCAGGAACAAATCTCTGTCTACCGAAATGAAATCTGTGAAGGCCAGATCTCCACCCTCATGGAGAAGGGTAAACATGATGATGAGCTGGTGGCTGCTCTGCTGGTGAGGCGTTAGATAAGAGGAAAATATCTAGTTATATTTATATACATGGTGTATCTTCTGCATCTCAATTTTACAAAGACGTATAGAGCATGCTTGACAACATTTTCAATTATTATGTGAAAGTTTTATACTCCCTGTGGATCCAGACATATTTAGGTTGACCACTGTACAATTATGTATTTTTTTTCTGAAGGTTTTGACAGCTTTTTATGAGCCTAAATGAATTGAATTTTGTGTCAACCACAGACAGCATTCAAAATGCTTACACTGGAGTTATGTAAACAGGAATATTTTTAATATTGTAGCTCTGTTAGTGAGTTAAATATGGTTGAATGCGTAACATGATTAAAGCCCATCTGACTAATTTGTGGTTCAGCAGCGAATGCTCCATGAAAGGCATGAAATGTTCTATACATTTAATGATTTATTAACTACACAATTCAGTTCTTATTACACAGGCCAAATAACAAGAAATAATCAGGGATTTCACATAACATTAAGCTACAGACTGCAGAAAAGAAGGATCTTCTTTGTGCTTTACTACATTGTTCGCCTCTTCTACATCCGGCAGAAGCAGCAGACTCAGATGCAGGAGGTGCTGAAACGGCTTCGGCCAGCAGCAGAACGTACAGAGCAGGGAGGCCCAGCGGAGCCCGAAACAACAGCTGGTCAGCGAGCCTCCAGAGCAAACACTCTCACCCAGAAGCTGAAGCTGATAGTTTGCTGAGAGAGAGGCAAGGATCAAGAACTAGAAGGGGAGATCCAGCAGCTCTCTGTCAAGGTAAAGAAGGCAAAATCATGGGAATGACACAAAAACTCATCCATCAATCCATTATCTGTAAACACTTATCCTATTCAGAGTCGCAGGGGGGGCTGGAGCTGATGACAGCCTACATTGGGCGAAGGCGTGGTACACCCCGGACAGGTCGCCTATCTATCTATCACGAAGGCTGACACACAGAGACAAATTCGCGCTCACATGCACACCTACGGGCAATTTATAGTCAACAATTAACCTAACCTGCATGTCTTTGGACTGTGGGAGGAAACCGGAGAACCTGGAGAAAACCCACGCTAACACGGGAGAACATACAAACTCCATACAGAAGACAAGTCGGGTTTGAAGGTGACAGTGCTAACCACTGCACCACCGTGCAGCCCACATAAACTCATATCAGCAAAATAATGTTGTGTTTGATTTCAGATAACAAAAAGCAAAAAGTTATTTGTCCATTAAATGTGTGTGTTGCAGGATGAGGCTGAGGAGAGACAGTCCAGCCTCAAGACAACTATTTGCAGTTCAGGATTTCCCCCTGAAGAGGGAGACATCAACAAGAGAATAACATCTCAGGGTATGTCAGCTAATGTATGAACTACATTTAACATTACTTTAATGCAGGTAGTCACTGACTGATTTTGTATTTACATCTTGTTCTCCTCTGCTAACTGTTACAGTTAGACTGAGAAAATCTTGTTTTGGCAAAATAAGGTTCATAATTCACTACTTTCTGTAATCAGATTATTGATTTTGTTAGATGCCTCACAGCTTTGCCGCAGAGTGATTTCTGTTAATATGACTGTCAACTTCTTTCCAGTTTCTGGTTTCTAGATTTGGTCATAAACTGGTGCTGGCCTGCTGTCAGAAGTAGTATAGAATACAAGTAAGTGAACATGAAGCTACTCTATTTATACAATTTCCTGATGCATGTGTTACACAATCAGTTTAAGTATCACTGAAATTAATTAACAAGGAAAAGGGGCCAGTTCAGGCGGATATGAGCGCAACTGATGGTTAACATCCTACAGACAAAGTAATAATCTACACTCTAGACATCCCCTTCACAAAAAGGAAGTTTATTCAAGTGTGCTATTAGTATACTTCTTTTGAACTTAAAATAAGAGAATATACTTTCAGTTGACTTTTTATGTACTTAACAAAAGTATACTTAAGTATACGTGGCTCATACTGACAAGTATACTTAAAAGCCTAAGTAGTACTTGGCTATACTGACATGTATACAGAAAGTCTAAGTATACTTGGCTTATACTGACAGTATACAGGAAAAGTCTAAGTATACTTGGCTTATACTGACAAGTATACTAAAGTCTAAGTATACTTGGCTTATAACTGACATGTCTACAGAAAAGTCTAAGATACTTGGCTTATACTGACAAGTATACGGAAAAGTCTAAGTATACTTGGCTTATACTGACAAGTATACCATAAAGGTCTAAGTATGACTTGGCTTATACTGACATGTATACAGAAAAGTCTAAGTATACTTGGCTTATACTGACAAGTATACGGAAAAGTCTAAGTATACTTGGCTAATACTGGACAAGTATACATAAGGTCTAAGTATACTTGGCTTATACTGACAAGTATACAGAAAAGTCTAAGTATACTTGGCTTATACTGTAGGCCTACTTACTTAATCTTTTGATCAAGATAAACTTAGGAAAAGTATAATAAGTATTTCTGCCTTATAGGCCAACAGAAAAGAATACTTGGCTTGTAGTTGTGCTTACTTTTTGATAGAGTAGCCTATTAAAGTGTGTGAGAGTTTGTAAAAGTATGTTTTGATATGAATTTACTTCAATTCATCAGGTTAATGGATTATCCGTTCACCGTGGAGGCATGCGAGAACAACACATTTTTTTTTTTTTTTTTTTATCTCATCACAAATCAAGTCAATAGCAAAAGGAGCAAGTCTCTTTATGTAAAGCATAAATCATTGGCTAAGTACTATCAGTTAAAGTTTACAAAGCATACTTTCATGAACTAAAAAGAAGAGATGCTCACAAGCCACTTTTTTCAAGTTCAAGTCAATTCTTTTGTTTTTCTACTGACAACGGTATATTGTTTGTTTGTTGTACGTGTTTGTTGAAATGCACATCACCTCTTCATCTGGAGCTTTAAAACACTTGCTATTGATTCTAACAAAACATCACAACAAAACATGTTGCTTTGTGCCAGCAGCACGCGTTGCCATAAATGGTCTTCAAAAGCAAGACATTTCTTCAGTCTGTTACCTCTCTCACTGAGGTAGCAGAATGAACAAATCAAACGGCACAGCGTTATCATGTTGTTGCTGTCTCTTGTCCTCATCAAACTTGGTGATGTAGGACTGTTTTTGTGTGAAAATGATCTGTCTATCTTAAAGACTGATGCTATGCTAATATAATAAAACGTCAGTAATGTCAGCTGCTCGAGAAAGACTGCCACAACAAAAGCACAACAGCATGCAACCTATAGTTCCAGAGGTGGCAGTATCCATGCGCTGAGAGTTTGTTTGTTCCCAGGTCCGTTAAATGATTCACACGAGGAGCATTAAACCTTTGAGATGCTATCTTTCGTGTGGCATTTATTTTCATTTGGCAATGTTGATGTTTTTGTTTATCACAGGTATCAAAATTACCTTGTCTAATATGGTGTGAGGGAATGCTGCATCGCTAAAATATTATATTCATTTGTAGTCCATTGTACTGTGCAAGCTCTTTTCAAGGCCATGCATGCACACGTTTTGCTTTCTGAGTATTGCAGGGTTTCCACTAGACCTTGGATTTATTTGTATTAATTCATTCAGTCAAAATCATGACTCAGAGGTGCACTGAAACCAAGAGTTTTACAGTTTCTTTGACAGCCTTCTGTCAGATTAACAGGGAGTGGGACACAATTGCGAACCAGGGGAATCTTAAAGTTAAAAGAAAGGTGGGCTCAGATAATAAAGTAAAACACCACTGTTTAGCAGCTGACTAGAGGATAAACTCTCGAGTGAAGTTGACTAAAGAAAAAGACACTGGTAGCAATGCCAGGTCAGAACTGAGAAGCCAGGCCACACTGACCTGTGCCCCACTCTAACAGACTGAGCTCAAAAAGCAAACAGAAAACAGTGAGCAAATCATGCAGCTAGGTTCACTTGGTAACTTCTGCCAATACATGCAGCTAGAGCTTGCAACAGAATGGAGCTCTCACAATAAGTCAGCATCTGAACACTTGAAACCAGGGGTAGATTTAGGCTTCACACACCTGATCCTCATCAGGGACAATTAGGCTCCACAGCTGCCCCTCTTCAGAGATGATTAACCCCACCAGCCCCTCACACCCTCAGTATTAGAATATTTTACCATTTTGCTAAAATTCTAAACTAAGCGTTGCATGTAGCAGATATTAAAGGAACAGTGTGTAACATTTCAGGGAATGTATTATCAGAATTGGAGGTACCACTTCATTTAACAAGTCTGAAAATGTCATGATAATTAGGTGATATTTACCAAGTAACCTTTTGGAAATTTCTTTGGAATTACTGCCAAATTACCCCAATATTTACCTAAAAAGTTATCAAAGAATTACTTTATTATAAACATTATTTAATAATTACATGCCGCTATTTCCCAATAGCTGGTAATTTATTCAATACATTTCCAGGAAAAGAATACAAAGTTAATTGATATGCTTTATTTCCATGTCTGCTGATAAATAGATAATAATTAGCAAATAACTTATTTGAAATTTCTTTAAAAAAAAACTCCCTGAATCATGACATTAGCTACCAGGTTGCATTTGTGTAGACAATAAGTCACACAATGGTGAGATTTGTGCCTGATCAGAAGTGTCTTCTATTAGTTTTTGTTTTCCACCTCCGATGAAGAGCAGCGCACAGCCGCTTCTCAAGCCTAAGGGACCTATTTTGACGATAATGTTTGATACATTTTGAGGTAAATATTGGGATAATTTGGCAGTAATTCCAAAGAAATTTCAAATAGGTTACTTGCAAATTATCACCTAATTACCATGAAATTTGCCGACCTGTAGAATGAAGTTTTACCAAAAATGGAATATAATATTCATAACTATGTTTTCATTTGTGTATAATCACCTGAAACTAAGTATCATGTTTTCGTT